>NW_027223757.1:61595524-62185514 GCF_028538775.1 Myotis yumanensis
TTAAGCATTTTGAAAACAATGAGCAAACCTGTTTTATCATTAGAACTTCCACTTCATGTGTGGGCTTTTCCTCATCTATAAAAGGGGAAAGTAATATCTATCCTACAAGGTTCTTATAATAAATATAATAAATATAATATAATACTATATAATAAAAGCATAGTATGCAAATTGTCCCCTTGACCGGGAGTTCATCCAGGAGTTCAACCAGGGGACGGGGCAGGCGGCCAGTGGAAGGGAGGGAGTACCTGGCTGCCAGCCGCTAGGAACCCTACCAGTGCATGAATTTCTGCACTGGGCATCTAGTCCTATCTAATAAAAGACAAAAAGGGTAATTGACCGTACCTTCGCTACACTTCCCATTGGCTAATCAGGGTGATATGCAAATTAACCGCCAACAAAGATGGCATTTAATTTGCATACATAGGCTCCAAGC
Organism: Myotis yumanensis; assembly: GCF_028538775.1. Classification (NCBI taxonomy): domain Eukaryota; kingdom Metazoa; phylum Chordata; class Mammalia; order Chiroptera; family Vespertilionidae; genus Myotis; species Myotis yumanensis. The sequence continues at coordinate 61,595,961 of NW_027223757.1, forward strand.
GGTGGAGCGAAGCCAAATGGCCCCGAAGCCCACTGAGCAGCGAGGCCTCATGGCCCGTGAGGCCTGACAGCTGGGGGGCGGGGGGGGGAGGGGGGGACCCTCTGGCCAGAGCCCAGCCAGAGCGAAAGGCCTGGGTCCCGGGTGCCAGAGGAAAACTGGTGCCAGCAGCCAAGGGAAGGGAAGGCCTATTGCATGAATCTCTTCGTGCAACAGGCCTCTAGTATAATATAATATACATAAAAGATCTATCAAAGTATATTCACATTCTGCTAGTCAATGGATTATACTTATTATTATAATCCAATCTACATAACTTACTTGTTAACTTATGCATTCTTTTACAATGAGTCCAAACTTTATCATCCATACTCATTTGTATCAGCATGCTCAGCTTTTCATAAACTGGTGGTATTGTCTGAAGAAATACGACTGGTAATTTACGGACATTACACCATTCACATTTAGTTAGATCAGAGGTATTTAAAGTAAAGCCTACTGGATCAGCTTCTGCTTCTGGAGGAAAACAAATGGAAATGGAAAATGAATCAATTCTTAAAACAGCAAATTCATAAATGAAGAAGAGTGTGAGAAAATACAAGTTTAAAGTAAAACACATTTATTATGCTCTGTAAATAGTAACTTCTAGTGGGAAATGAAGAAAAATCCTTATAACTGTCTTAAAGAAGCTTCTGCATTATTTTTCCAAAAGCGGGTTCTAATGAAGTATACTTACAATTAAACATAGATTTTGTGATGTTACAGAACGAAATCACACTATTAACACATTGCAGACCAGTAGTTTTATTGCTAGCTTTACCCAGTGCCCAGGTAAGTTTCTACTGAACGAATACAAAAAATGCTTTACATAAATATTAAAGGCACGCTTTAAAATTAAATACCCACTGCATTTTGAAGTTATTTATTACATGTTCTTACAAGTTAATATCTTTTTAAAAGTATGATACTTTGTAAAACACTGTATAATATGAAGCGAGAATTCTCATGATCCGTCCACAATGTGTTAAAATATATCTAATAACTAATCATGTATGTTTAATTTAATCTTTCATTCCTGTAAAGTGCTTCAGTGTGAAAAAAGTTTAAGTTAGCATAAAGACATATTATAGCTTACCTTCCAGCGGTATCTTGATAAAATCTAAACAAAACTAAAAAAAATAAAACAAATTAATGCCAATCTAGATTTATGAGGATTTTGCTACAAACAACCTAAATGACACATTATTCGGCACTTAGATTACAGAGGGCAGAAGAAACAAATCATCTACCACGTGCTTAAATATAAAACAAGATAACCTCCCCACTTCCAAATTACCTCTCAGAAAGGTAGGCTTCACCTTTCTGATTCAAATACTGAGAATATTCTTATACTATTGACTTATTTTTTCATAATTTCAAAGAGAAATTGCGAAAATGCTATATAAGACCTTAATATGCAAATCAACACAATGGCAGAACGATCGGCGGAGTGACCGGTCACTATGACTCACACTGACCACCAGGGAGCAGACGCTCAATGCAGGAGCTGCCCCCTGGTGGTCAGGGGGAGCGCCACTCAGCCAGAAGCCGGGCTCATGGCTGGTAAGTGCCAACGGCAGTGGCAGGAGCATCTCCCTGCCTCTGCTGCAGGCAGGTGGTAAGGAGCGAGGGGTCCCGGACTGCTGGCTTATCCCCTATCCCTGGGGATATTGGGCGTAAGCAGCAGGCAGACATCTCCCGAGGGGTGCCAGACTGTGAGGGAGCAGGCTGGGCTGAGGGGACTCCCCCTTAGTGCATGAATTTTATTCACCGGGCCTCTAGTATTACAATAAATACCTGAATAATCATACCCCGATTCACTAACTTTAGTATCTTCCTACACTTAATCATTCTTTATGTATATACTAAAAGCCTGGTGCTCGAATTTGTGTACAGTTGGGGTCCCTTGGCCTGACTGGCGATCGGGGCCAATTGGGGTTGCAGGAAGTTGGCTGCGGGATGTTGGCTTGCCGGGGGAAAGGGCTGCAGGATGTTGGCCGGCCGTGGGAGGTTGACTGTGGGAGCGCACTGACCACCAGGGGACAGCTCCTGCGTTGAGCGTCTGCCCCCTGGTGGTCAGTTCACATCATAGCGACCAGTCGACTGGTTGTTCAGTTGCTTAGGCTTTTATACATATATAGATGTATACACATACACATACACACACAGAGTCATTTCTCTTTTGCTAAACCTGTATAAAGGCAGAAAGGTTCATTATTACAACATCTAAGAAAATCAAAATTAAGTTCATTCAACATACAGTTCATACTCAAATTTCCCCAACTGCTCAAAATTATCCTTTATATTTGCCTTAAATTTCCCCTGATGATTCTGTCAAGGCAATGTTACATTAGTCTCTCTTTTGTTTACTACTGTCTATTACAGAGAGAAACCTCCTTCTGCTTTTTATAAATAGCCTTTGAAAAATCCACGCTAGGTTCTAAAAAATGTACAACACTCTGGACTGCATTACATCGAAAGCACATGATGCCAGCCAGCCCCACTATTGATACAAGCTTAATCACTTGTTGAAGGCAGTGTGTCAAGTCTTTCCACTGTAAAATACTTAAAATCTGTTTCTTAGATTAATAATGACACGGCAGATATATATCGTTTCAGTGCAAAACATAAAGGAAGTTATGTACAGAAAGAAAATGTCAAATCATCTTTTAACATACAATCTGAAGAAATTACAGATCCACTATACCTTATAAAAATGTTCTTTGGCTAAATCCCATGGTACAAGGAAGATTAATAACAGATTGCAAATTTCCAAATCATAAGCACAACTACTTTTTAGCTGAAATATTTCATTTAGCATTTTAACTAAAAAAAAAAACCTATAGTAACATATTTTGTATTATACACACTACCTTTTATTTTTTAAACTAAATTCAGTTTTTCTTCAGTAGATCATATACATATTAATCTGTAACTTTCATGTAAAAAAATTCATTCAAATTTTGATGTTGTTCTTGCTAGATAGCCTTGAGACTATGCAACTTTCAACTAAATGGCTAAATTAACAGCCTTAATTACCATACTAAGGAGTTCTGAATAATGGTGCTCTGAATAAGGTAGGGGGAACGTCATAAAACCTATAAGATATTCCTGGAAATTTCTGATATATAAGACATAGTATAACATTTTTATTATCTGACAGTCCCATCAAAGATAATCTTTACCATGAAGGCTTGAAACAAAACAGAAGCTTCGTAAATTCCTGAAAACCCTGCTATATAACAATGCTGCTGGGCAATAATAAATTGTCTATATATGATTTGCTTTAGATCTCTGGAGTATTTAATATCATTCTAGTTTTTAAATAATGAGAAGCTAGAGTTTTTTGATGGAAAAAAGATTGCTCTTTTCCCATATGGCTTTTCTTGCATAAGAAATCAGGTCCACATTTCGTTTTCTCCTATAAACTTAACCTATAAAGTTCCCCCCCGCTTTTGATCATATTTATTCTACAATCATAAATCCTAGAAAATAGCTATTAGTTACCATAATTTACATAATAATAAAGCAATCTTTTAACTTTCCTAATACAATGTGTTTTCTTAAAGATATTACTTTATGTATAAAGAAGAATACTACAAGACAGAGTTTAAAAGGTTAGAAATGGATAGCCAGGCACACCAAGTTAAGGAATTATAAAGGCTTACAAAATAGTGCAGTGCAAAAGGAAGATCAATTTACCAACAATGTATAGAGCATATTAGAGAAGAAGAAAAATGATGACTAAGAAAGCTAGTTAAGGAGATTACATTAAATTTTCATACATTAAATTTTCAAACAGAAAACGCAAATTTGATTTGGATTGGTAGCTGTAAAATAGTAAGAAAACACATATGAGAGATAAAAATTAAAGGACTATGGAAAAGTCCTTTGGGTTTTGTGGATACTGAACCAGTGCCTTCTTTTTTTTTTTTTTTTTTTAATATTTTATTGGTTTTTTACAGTGAGGAAGGGAGAGGGATAGAGAGTTAGAAACATCAATGAGAGAGAAACAGCGATCAGCAAGGTACATGCCCTTGACCGGAATCGAAGCTGGGACCTTTCAGTCCGCAGGCCGACGCTCTATTCACTGAGCCAAACAGGTTAGGGCTGAACCAGTGCCTTCTGAGTGGCTATAGTAGTTCAATAATCTATTTCTAGGAGTCTTAGTGCTTTAAGACATTTTTCTGCAGACTCCAAAACTTTTGGATTCTTCTTTCTGTCACTATATTCTTTAAAATACTGTTTTCATTGAGTTGGCATTAAGAATAAAATAGTAGCCCTAGCTGCATTGGCTTAGTGGATAGAGCATTGGCCTGCAGACTGAAAGGTCCCAGGTTCGATTCCAGTCAAGGGCACATGCCTGGGTTGCAGGCTAGATCCCCAGTAGGGGATGTGCAGGAGGCAGTCGATCAATGATTCTCTCTCATCATTGATGTTTCTCTCTCCCACTCTCCCTTCCTCTTTGAAATCAATAAAAATTTATTTTGTTTAAAAGAAGTGGAAAGTTTTTAACTTAGTTAAAATACTAAGTATCTTCCCACAATGAATATGTCACTACCTTGAACAATGAATTATAAAAAAGTTTTTACTGACTTTTATGGTGAGGATTTATTTATAATTGTTTATATACTATTAAATAAATACAACATCTTAATTTAATATTCTATCAAGTATTTTAACTCAGATATTTTAAAGTATTACTTATTAGCCTTAGCCACAGAATTATGAATCTTATAGTTGGTACAATGAACACAGAAGAATGTACTTACAATTACAGGTTCTACTAATAGCCGAAAGAGTGTCCCTACTCGTATACTTCGACAGTTTAAAATGACACTGCCATAGGAACTTGGGCAGCTTAAAGATACAGGATCAACTAAAGTTTCTTGAGCAATCACCTTGCGACGTTTTAGAGGTGTGTTGATAATAGAATTACCAAACTGAAAAAGAAAAAAATTTTCACTTAATAAAGTACTAAAACAAGGCTTTGAACTAAGTATATATAAATGCAGAAGACCCAATATGAGAAATGTAATTATCAAAACATAAGATTAATTTTACTTCAGCGGTGTCAGATGAAGTAAAAATTTTGATTTTATATAATAATAAACTCTTCAATGTTATATAGCTATACTTTATCTAGTTATTACTTTAAAAGAATAGCACAAAAGTGAAAACTGGTATTCTGGGAATAAGACTTCTTGGTTTCAAATCACAGCCACACATCTTTTAATCTGATTTTGTAAACTTAATAACTCCGTAAGTTTTGGTTTCCTAAATTGTAAAATATGAAGAGTATCTACTCAAATGAGCTAAGGCCTATAAACAGCTTAGCACAGTGCTTCATGCACAATAAAATACTAGATAAGTTACCTAGTAACAGTAGTAGTGGTTGTAGAACTTGGGGTTAAATCAACAATTCTTTAGCAAACAGGTGATTTAAGGGTATGGCTATTTGCATTAATAAAGGATGCTTCTTTATATATTAAACTTTAACTAGTTGATTTATTAAATAGATATATATATATTGGTTAATCCTCACCTGAGGATATTTTTCCCATTGCTTTTCCAGAGAGTGGAAGGGAGGAAGGGAAGGAGAAAAGGAGGGAGAGAGCAAGAGAAGAGAGAGAGAAACACCGATGTGAGACACAGCAACTCGTTGCTTCTGGCATGCGCCCAGGGGTGGGGAGCAAACCCACAACCCAGGCATGTACCCTTGACCAGAAATCGAATCCAAGACCTTCAGTGCTCAGGCCAACTCTCTAACCATTGAGTGACACCGGCCAGGGCATAAAATATTTATCCTATATAATAAAAATCTAATATGCTAAGTGTCCGGTTGTTCGGTGACTGGTCCACTTTTCAACCAATCAAAGTGTAGTATGCTAATGATATGCTAAGGCCGCTCAACTGCTCGCTATGACGTGCACTGACCACCAGGGGGCAGATGCTCCAACTGGTAGGTTAGCTTGCTGCTGGAGTCCGGCTGATTGGGACTGAGGGAATGGACCAGACATACCCTGGAGCCCTCCTGTGGTCCCTCCCAGGCCCAATCGTGCACTGGTGGGGTCCCTCGGCCTGACCTGAAACCTCTCGCAATCCAGGGCCCCTTGGGGAATGTTAGAGAGCAGATTTCAGTCCGTTCCAAAGATCACTCCCCTCAAGAGGACGCCAGACGAAGGGCTCATGGATGGTGAACGCTGCTGTGGCAGTGCGAGCCTCTCCCAATTGGGACTAATTGGGCGCAAGCCCACAGAAGACACAGTGGGACCAGGATGAGCAGGAGCAGCAGGTAGGAGTTGCAGGCAACTTTGGACTGCGGGTTTTGGCCTGATCTCCACAAGCCACCCAGAGAGGCCCCATCCATGCACGATTTCATGCACCAGGCTTCTAACATAAGTATAATTTAAATTTAAAGTAATTAAAATTATGTTAAAAACTTCATTATCAACACAAGAATAAAACATTATCCTGGTTAAAAAAAAAAAAAAAAAGAGGGAAAAATGTTCAATGCGTAGAGATAAGCACTATTCTCATTATACCTACAGAGACATTTCTGTGATCTATGTCACAGGAAAAAAAAATAAAACAAAATGTGATGCACACACATTTTTTTCCTATAAACTGCTCTTTCAGGCTTATTAACAGATTTATTATAAATATTTTCCCACATATTAATAGTAACATATAATATAGATTTAAAAACTCTTTTTAGCTTTAGAATTATTTCTTCAAATGACATGTTATTTAGCTCAATAATTCCATATAATAAAAGCCTAGGTGGCGTCATGCGTGATGCACCACAAGATAGCCACCATCACGTTGTCACAAAATGGCTGCCACACGATGGCTGGCAGGGGAGGGCAGTTGTGGGCAATCAGGCTGGCAGGGGAGGGCAATTGGGGGCGATTGGGCCGACAGGGGAGGGCAGTTGGGTGTGACCAGGGTTGCAGGGGAGGGCAGTTGAGGGAGACCAGGCCTGCAGGGAGGGCAGTTAGGGGCGAGCAGGCCAGCAGGGGAGCAGTTAGGCGTCAATCAGGCTGGCAGGGGCGCAATCAGGTTGGCAGGCAGAAGCAGTTAGGGGCAATCAGGCAGGTGAGCCATTAGGAGCCAGGAGGCCCGGATTGTGAGAGGGATGTCTGACTGCCGGTTTAGGCCCAATCGCACAGGGATCGGCAGTCCAACATCCCGCAAGGGGTCCCAGATTGTAGAGGATGCAGGCTAGGCTGAGGGGGACCCCCACCCCATGCACAAATTTCGTGCACCGGGCCTCTAGTAAGTAGATAAATAACTTAAGAAGTGCTCCAGCTAAATCCATAGTAGAGACTGAGTCTAGAACTAGGGCAGTCCATACCCTTCCAAGGAGCCTCTAAAACAGGGGTCCTCAAACTTTTTAAACAGGGGGCTAGTTCACTGTCCCTCAGACCGTTGGAGGGCCGGACTATAGTTTTAAAAAAAACTATGAACAAATTCCTATGCATACTGCACATATCTTATTTTGAAGTAAAAAAACAAAACGGGAACAAATACAATATTTGTATTTGCATGTGGCCCGCGGGCCGTAGTTTGAGGAACCCTGCTCTAAAAGATCTCTGAGGAACCCTAATTGTTCAATGTTCCAGCTGAAATCTGCTCACCCACAAATTCTATCACATGGAAATCCATTATTTATTTAATTGAATTCTACTATGCTGACATCTGAGTTCTTTCTGGACTTTTTGCATGACACATTATTCTCCAAGAAGTATTTTCACAGCTAAATCCAGATATATATGATTTTTGCCAAATTGCCTTCCAGAAATTATGTTACCAATTTACATACTCAATACTCCATTCCTCCAAACACTATCCAAAATGAGATACTATTATACTTGAAAAGTGTTTCAGCACTGACAGTTAACAAAATATATTGTTTTAGTTTCATTTTCAATACTTTACTACTAGTTTGAACTCTACTCATTTCCATTAGTCATTTTTCTATACTTTGTTTCTATTTCTTGATTTTTTTAAGAAATTAAAAATATATAAAGGACCAACTCACATTGTCGCACAGTTCCTTATTTTTTCTTCATTTGCATTTACTTATCAAATTATGTTTATGATGTTTTGCTACACTGTTCTGTATTTCTCATTTACTCAAATATATTCATCACTTCATTTGCTATTATTGCTTGTGCAGACACATTTGGAAAGGCATCCTTCAAGATTATATTAAAAATATTAATCCTTATTTTTTCTTTTATCTTTATAATTGCTCTTTATTTTAATTCCTTATGGTTTCCACCTTAACAACCAAATATGTATGTTCCCATATTTTTATCTATATTCCTGTAATCCATGACATGTATATATAAACCCATGTATAATTTTTTTCATCCTTACCCAAGGATATATTTTGATTTAAAAAAAAATTTTTAGAGAAAGAGAGTGGAAAGGGACAGAGAGAAACATTGATCAGCTGTTCAAAACCTGAACCGCCCCCCAACACCCTGACCAACTGGGGATCGAACCTGCCATACTTTTGGTGTACAGGAGGAGCACACTTCAAATCAGGGCCCCATATATAATTTTTTACAGGTTTTTAAAAATATTTTTTATAAGTAATTTACAAAAATAAGAAAATATGTACATATTTCTGCATCCTGGTATTCCCATTTAACAGTACCAAGTAAAAATTTTAAGTCATTAATATAGTTTTAATTTTTTTTGTCAGTGACTGCACAATAGTCCATGGTGTGGATATACCATAAATTCTTCATCCATTTCCATATTAATGGGCAATGATTTTATATGCAGTTGTATGCCAAGAATCATTTTTATACATACATTCTTATGTACTGGAGAGGAAGATTCCTTTGAAATTGAGTCTAGGGAATGAATTATTTGGTCATTCCATACACATTTAAAATTTTTCAATAGATATTTTTTACACTGCTTCCCCCAAAGATCCTAACACCTTTCTTTTCCATCAGCAAATTACAAAAGTACTCTTTTCCTCAGATTCTTGCCAGAAGTTTGTATTAACTGATTTTGTATTCATTTTGAAAGTTTGTCTAAAATAGGATTATTAAGTGGGGCTTAAAATGCCATTTGAAAGATTATTTGGAAGAACAATCCATTAAATCGCATGTTAAAGTGTAATCTATTCAGCAAGAAGAAATTAGTGTTACAGCAACATGTAAGTATAAATAAATATATTTTATACTTGTATAATTTGGGAACAGAGAGAAGTCATTTTTAACTTACTAATTTGTACTTTTCATGTGGTAGCTTATTATCTGAATTTTCTTTGTCTATTCCTTTTTTTTCACTTTCTTTTTTTCTTCAATCTTTAAGAGTTCTTAGTCTATTACAGATATTAACGTAATATATGTCATCTGCATTACAAATATTGCTCTGAGTCTATTTGCCATAATTTTTATCTTTCCCATCTGAACATTTTGAAAATTTTATAAGCGTAGAACAATAATGTAGTTGAATACAACCAAGTTAAAAATGATTTCTCCCTGTTCCCAAATTATACAAAACTTGTTAATACTTACTTGCTGTTGTAACATCTCTTCTTGCTGAATTGTTTACACTTTAACCTGTGATTTAAAGGGTTGTTCTTCCAAATAATCTTCCAAGTGGCCTTTTAAGCCCCACTTAATGAATAATTCATCTTTTTCCCCTATTAACACTGCCAAATTACCCTCCGAACAAATAAATACATCCATCCCAAAGGTGAGACATAATCTGGATATAAATATCAATAAATGTAAAAAGTACCTGATCTTTCATTCTTGCTTTTCTTGGCAACGGAACTGTATTTAATTCTGAATCTGCTGGAATGCTTCTTAGTTCATGCTCTACTCTACCGGTATTTTCACTTAGTGCTGCTTCTACTTTTCCAGTGGATGGTGCTGGGGAAGAACATGCTGAGTCAGCAGGTTGAGGAGATATGCTCTCTCTTCTGTTAGTCCTGTCATTGTCATCATCATCATCACTGGACAAAATGACTATAAAAAATGTTAAATACTTCATGTATTTCATTTCTGGCAGTTAAAAATATAAATATATTACCAAAATGGGGAATATACCAAATCTGCTTTGGATCTCCTCCAGATCTGAGATTAATAAAAACAAATGAAGATATAATCCACTCTATCTGGTGAAAAGTTAAATTTATAAAACACTTAAAAATAAAGCATAGGAACTGACATCTTTTTTTAAATAACATACAAGTATGAAATTAATTCTATAGCCCATCATCATCACCCACAAAGAAACATACACCTATGTTTAAATTTTTAATCAGTAGGTCCATTTCAAAGTTCCCAAAAGCTAAAGTATAAAGATAATCTGCATACAAATTGTTCACAAATAGCATGAATTTTAAATATGTGTGAAACTTTATGTGACCACATAATTTTATCTCATACAGGAAATCACTAATTGGTCCTTGGAAGAACTTGGACCAGTGCCTAATGCTCAATTAATCTTGATGAATAAATGAGCATGGGCAAGAAAAGACATTATGAAGGTAATTTACTCTTATACCTTGTACTTATTATTAAATTAGAGGTTTGGTGCATGGATTCATGCACTAGTGGGGTATGTGGAGATTGGGCCTAAACCAGCATTTCTAAGCTGCCTACCGCTCCTGCTCATTCTGGCCCTGCTGCTCCTGCTCGGTAGGCTCGCTGCCACTCTGCAGCGCTCTCTGTGAATCCTACGTCTGGTGCCTGCTGGTCAGCTGAGCGGCGGTCCCAATGTGGGAGCACACATAGCGACCAGTCAACTGGTCATATGGTAGTTCAGTTGCTTACGCATATCTATCTATCTATCTATCTATCTATCTATCTATCTATCTACCTACCTACCTACCTACCTACCTACCTACCTATCTTATCAAAACCAAACCTATATCATAATTCCTCAAAGTCACTCACACTGCACTTGTGTCAAATCCTAACTCCTTACTCTGGTTTATAAATGTACATAATCTGGCCCTTGACTACTTCTCTGACTTTCTTATACTATTCCACTTTTCTTCCTTTATTCTCCAGACCAACTAGCCATTTATTCTGTTCCTCAAATACCCACAAGCTTGTTCCTGTCAGTATTTGATGCACTTTTGGCATCAAGTATTAAAAATCACTTTTTGCTCAACCACACAATCTAAAGTAAGTACATGAGCACTTGCTTATTTACAACAACTATACTCCAAAAGTCTAAAAAAGTGCCAGGCACAGAAAAAGCATACAAAGATCACCTGTTGAAAAATGCATAGACTTCTATATATTATTTACTTCATCTCCTTAAGCCTAGGTTGCCTCATTTGATTGTGAAAACTAAATTAAACAAATTAGCATATAAATCTTTACCACAAAGCAGGGAATATAAGCATGTGATGATATCTTTTATTATTAATATTAAACGCTCTTAAAATATAACACTTTGTTTTTCACATACTTACATGGAAAGTACTTAGTTTTTCTTTTTTTTGGCACAAGGGAACAAATTTATATTTTATGAAATTAATTCATGGTTGTGGTTAAACTCTAAAAAGTAAACTGTTTAATAAACCTAAGAACCACATGAATGTATTTCCTTATGTTATCAGACTACATGATTGAAGAAGACAAAATATTTTGGATTTTTTCACACATCAACTTAGCCTTATTAATTTCCAGTTCCCCTCATCTTGAAAACTTCCTCAGAATGTCATTTCCTATTTAAAGTTTGGCTTTGTAATACATAGTAACTGCCTAATAAGTGCGAGTTTTCTTCATATCTTACCATTATTAAACATATTAACATTAGAAAAGATTCAAATGATATTAAAAGTATTTAATATTACACTGGCATAACACTAAAATGTATCATAAAATAATCAAATATCAACATTATCATAATATCATAATATAGGCTGCATAGCCATCATACAGTATCTTTTTAAAAATATATTCTTGAGAGAGAAGCTAATGTACTGGTACAGATTAAGTTTTTTAGTATTCCCCTCATTAGTCAATGGGAGCTCTTTCATTTTAGCTCTTGTGTCCTTTGACGTGTCTATAGTAGTTTCTGACAGCTTCCATATATCACTAGATGATCTAGGTTTATTAATACATTCGTGTCCCAGATCTTGAGTAGGCAATTTCTCTGAGGAGCTCTGGTGGGAAATGATATTCAAAAATGCAAATATGGGAACTAGTGTTGTTTGTTTCTACATGAGAGTTGCTTACTATTTCTAGGCATTCTCTGTGGGTAAAGCTAGGAAATAGTTATTTCCTTATTTAAGAAAAAATATGCAGTAAGTTCACTTTATCTCTGATTCAAATTTGAAGTTACAAGATATTGATTTCTTTGATTTTACTATTATATTCCTTTTCCTCTAACACTGAAAATCTTGTTTTCTGGAGACAATCATACAATGAATGGCTTATTTGCTTTATCAAGTGTTTAAAAATCCCAATACCAATATTAGTAACAATATTTGTGACTGCGTTTAGGATTTCCTTATAGTTTTGTTTGACCTTAAAATATCTCACATTAGGATGCACAACCACAATATTATTTTTAATTTAAATTCATCTGAAATAATTCTTCTGTGTGTTCAAGCGACCAATAGATATATAATGACATTCATTTATTTCATTTTGGTTTTGATTTTAAATATTTGCAATTTAATTTTCTTTTATAATTATGTGAAATGTTTACATGGCTCCAAAGTCAAATCTATAAAACAAGTACATATGTAGACATCTAGCATCTATCCCTGATTCCCAGACTGCTTCCTCCCCTTCCAACCACTTTTAAATTCAATTTCTGATATACCTTTTCATTAAAAACAAACAAACAAAACACCTAGATTCATTCTCCCATCCTTCCTAAATAAAGGGTAGCATACTATATATTGATACTCACTTTGCCTTATTCATTTGGTTAATCACTTTGAAATCACTTATAAAATACTAAGTCATTTCTCCCCTCTTACAACGAGGTATGCTATAGTTTTTTCAACCAGTCTGAATGTTTCCATTCTTTTGCTATTTATTATATAACAGGACTATATTCCATATACACACACACTCATGCTCATGTGTCTGAAGTAAGAAAAAAAAGATTTAGGGGAGAAACAAAAGTGGTAAAGAAACTAATTTTCACTGAGTCCTTTCTATCTATCAAATATTTTATTTGGCTATCCTAAGTACTTTATGTGTCATTTTATTTAGTAGTAGAGGCCCAGTGCACGAATTTGTGCATGGGTGGGGTCCCACAGCCTGGCCGGCTATTGGAGCCAATTGGGGTTGTCTCCTGCCCCGATTGAGGCTCGGGGCCATCAGGACTGGCTGGCCAGGGTGAGGGGCCATGAGAGGTTGGTGGGGCCAATTGGGGCTGCTTGGCTGTGGGAGGCTGGCTGTGGGAGCATATGCCCCTGGTGGTCAGTGCGCATCACAGTGTCCAGTGGACTGATCGTTAGGTCGCTTAGGGTTTTATATGTATAGATTAACAAGGCAATGTATCCATTTACAGGTCAGAGAGATTAAATTAACCAGGCTGAAGTTAGAAAGCTAGGAATACCTGGATTTGACCTAGAACTCTGGCCAAGTTCTGAGCTTTTATTACGTGTGTGTGTGTGTGTGCGCGCGCGCGCACATATGTATACACACACACACACACACACACACACACACACACACACACATATCCTATATAATAAAAGCCTAATATGCTAAGTGTCTGGTCATCTGTTCAACCAAAGTGTAATATGTTAATGATATGCTAAGTGGCTCAACCGCTTGCTATGATGTGTACTGACCACCAGGAGGCAAACACTACGACCAGTAGGTTAGCTTGCTGTTGGAGTCCAGCCGATCGGGACTGAGCGAGATGGGCCGGACACACCCTGGAGCCCTCCCGTGACCCCTCCTCAGCTGGCCAAGCTTCCGTGTCCCTCCCCACCCCGATTGTGCACTGGTGGGGTCCCTTGGCCTGGCATGCGCCCTCTCACAATCCGAGACCCCTTGGGGGATGTCGGAGAGCTGTTTTCAGCCTGATCCCGCTTAACTCAGGAGCTGCCCCCTGGTGGTCAGTGCGCTCCCACAGGGGGAGTGCTACTCAGCCAGAAGCCGGGATAATAGCTGGCGAGTGCAGCAGCAGTGGCAGGAGCCTCTCCTGACACCTCCACAGCAGTTGGACATCCCCGGAGGGCTCCTGGGCTGTGAGAGGGTACAGGCTGGGCTGAGGGACCCCCAGCTAAAGTGCACAAATTTTGTGCACAGGGTCTCTAGACTACACTAATAAAAGAGAAACATGCAAATTGGTGTCACTCCACTACACCCACCAGTCAATCAGGATGAGTATGCAAATTAACCCAACAAAGATGGCTGTTAATTTGCATATGCAGGCACGGAGCAAAGACTGAAGACGACTGAAGACTAAAGACAACTGAAGACTGAAGACAACTGAAGACCGAAGACTGAAGAGGCTTGGATTCTCCGCTGTAGCCGGAGCAGAGAAGCCAAGCCTCACTGTGGCCGGAGTAGAGAAGCCAAGCCTTGCTGCGGCCGCAGCGGAGAAGCCAGGCACAAATGAGCTTGCTGCTTGGCTTCTCTGCTGTGGCCAGACCAAAGGCCTGGGTCCCAGGTGCCAGAGGAAAACTGGTGCCAGCAGCCAGGGGAAATAAGGCCTATTGCGCGAATCTTCATTCAACGGGCCTCTAGTATATATATAAAAGCTTAAGTGACCAGCCAGTAGCTATGACATGCACTGACCACCAGGGGGCAAATGCTCAATGCAGGAGCTGCACCCTGGTGGTCAGTGTGCTCCCCCAGCGGGCGTGCCACTCAGCTGACCAATGGATCCCAGACGCTGGGTATACGGCTGTTGAGCACAGCTGCAGTGGCACAAGCCTCTCCTGCGGACACTCCCCCTATATACCCAAGCGGCAGTGGCAAGCATAGCGGGGCCAGGATGAGCGGGAGCAGCATGGTGACCAGCCCGGGGTCTTCCATGGCTGCCTGTTGCTTCGTGCACTACTTCATACTGTGCGGGATCGATGCTGACAGCAGACTAGAGCCCAACAAAGCTGGCACATAAGGCCAGGCTGCGGTGGCGTGGAGGTCCACTGATACCCGCAGGCCAGGCCAAGGGACCCCACCAGTGCACAAATCCGTGCACCGGGACTCTAGTTTATGATGTATAGGTTCAGAAGAGTTATTATTTGCTAACTATGAGTACAATTTTAATCGTCTACCCAAAAAATATTACATAACTGACACAAAACTATACTTCTCAAATATACTCATGTTCACTTTACAATGTTGGACTGACATAAGCAATACCAAAGGGAGTAAAACACTTACTTGGATCATTTAGGCCTGACAGGCTTATTTTCCTTTCTTTTAGATTTGTGGTCTTGGCTCCTTTTGCCCTAGGTAAAACGACTTTCCCATTAGTCTGTAAATAATTCTGTCTATCACAGTTTACAATAATATCAATTGGAACCTTTCCCACACTGTTGCCATAAAACTTGTTGGGTGTTAATGCTGTGTTTTGTGACTTCTGTCCTCCAGAATTCTGATGATTTGATGTTCTCAGTAATGGACCAGTTGATTCATTCAAAGTTATAGCTTGTCTGCAACTTCTGGGCAAATCCTTAGGAAAAAGAATATCACAAACTTTGACATTTGGTCTGAATTTCTTTTTCTTGACACATGTTGGACAATATTCATACTGTTCAGAAAACTTAGGTTCCAAAAAAATAAAAGACTTTGGCATTTTATTTCAAAATCATGGAACAAATATATACAATATTTCAAAATTAACTCTCACTTCCCATGATCATCACCATGGCTACCACAAAAATCTGAATATGTCATATTAGTTAGAATTTAGCAGCAGAATGCTGAAGGAATTTTTGATCCCTTCATGCCAGCATACAAGGCATAAATAATCTTAACATGTTAAGTTCCATGTCAGTCACCGGTGACTGACACTATACTTTCTGTCTGGATCGGTCAGTCACTGGTGCTGCCAGCATATCAGTGAAATTGGATATTGCAGGCTAAATGGAAAGAAAGACAAAACAGGCTTGTTGCTTAATGTGTTTAGGGGATCAATATCTAGTTTCACAATTTCTACATATAACCTTTCCAAAAATCTGACATGACTATGCTATGTCAAGGAATCTCCTACCACAACTGCTCTTCTCTTCAAAATAAGAATGCTAGCCCAGCCGGTGTAGCTCAGTGGTTAAGCATCGACCCATGAACCAGGTGGTCACGGTTCAATTCCCACTCAGGGCACATGCCTAGGTTGCGGGTTTGATCCATAGTAGAGGGTATGCAGGAAATCAATAAAAACATTAAAAAAAAAAAAGAATGCTAAACCTGTCTTCCATTTAAAATATCACAAATGGTATATTTCTTGGGGTATAAAAACTATTAAATCAAACCGAAGGACAACTTTAAATGTTGAAAAAAAAATAAGTTTAAGTACTGTTTAACAAAAATTTGCAAGACAATTGATTTCTAAGTCAGTGCTACAAAAATATTTTAACGAAGGCTTAATCTATGTTACAATTGTGATATCATTAAAAATGTTTTCTGACAGAGTATCATGTGATTTGGGGCATATAAATTAGAAGTTCAAGGTATTGAGTGATATTACTATAATATAATTCTTTCCATAGTCATGTACTTGTTTTTCTGAAACTTATTTATGTACTTATTACCTCAGCATTTACGTCTGTAAGAAGGAAACAGGAATAGATGTTGAATCAAGTCTCAGTATATAACATATATTTATCCACGGAGACATGAAGTAATTGAGAAAAAGTCAATGGCTCTAATTAAAAGATGCATTTCTAATAACTTTACGCCAAATAATTACTTATCAAATTTTGTAACAACATATAATTTAGATTAATAATTATTTTTTGTGTATTATATGTATTTATACTGTACTAAAGGCCCAGTGCATGAGGTGCAGTCCCTAGACCTGGCCGGCGATCAAAGCACGAGCATCTGTCTTAGAAGGGCAGGCCTCTGCTGACCTCTGGACCCTGGGCAGCACCTGGGCTCCTGGGCCCCCACCTGTATGCGTCACAGCTCCAGAGTCTCCACACAGAGATGCAGTGAGCATGGTTGGATGCTGCAGACCAGGGTGCAGTGTGGTCCTCCCAGAAGCCAAGCTGGCAGCGTGCTCTCTCCCGGCCGGCCTCACAGACCAGCTCCTGCGTGAACCCACCAGGAGCCCAACTGGCCCCTGCAGTCCCAGTGGCTTCAGCCCAGCTCACCCAGAAGAGGCTGCATGGGTGCGGGGCGAGCTCCTGGCGGGTGCCCAGCAACTGAGTGCCCACTGCCAGCGCCATGTTGCCAACACTTGTCATGTTCTGCACTCCTGATCGAACGATCACCAAAGGGGACAATTTGCATATTAGGCTTTTATTATATAGGATTGTTATTTTAAATTTAAATATAACTGATATACAATATTGTATTAGTTTCAGGTGTACAATATAGTGATTTGACACTGAGATACTTACAATGTGATCATGACACTAATTCTAGTAGTAATCTGTCAACATGCAAACTTATCACAATATTATCAACTACATTCCCCTTTACTTTTTTCACCCATCCCTCCTTACCCCTACACTCTGGCAACTATCCATTTGATCTTTTTTTGTAAGAGAAATACTCAGTATAAAAGAAAAATATTTTAATTCTTTGAGCCTCATACCAAAGGAAATTAAGTGAACAAATATTTGTTGTGACAATGAAATGATAGAATGAGATGGTCATTATCAAGATATATTATACTTGGATGCTACCAGATCCATATATGAGAAGGGAGATCTAACCACTCTAAAAACATTACTCCTGCCTGGCCAGTGTGGTTCAGTGGTTAAGCATCTACCTATGAACCAGGAGGTTCCATTCCTGGTCAGGGCACAATACCAGGTTGTGGGCTCAGTTCCCAGTACGGGGCATGCTGGAGGCAGCCCATCAATTATTCTCTCTCATCATTGATATTTCCAGGTCTCTCTCTCTTTCCCTTCTCAGAAATCAATAAAAATACATTTTAAAAAGTTCTGATTGAAGCTCATGCTGGGTATAGCTCAGCTGGTTAGAACATTGTCCAATACACCAAGGCTGTGGGTTTGATCTCTGGTAAGTGCATATCCAAGAAGCAATCAATGAAACCATAAATAAGTAGAACAAATCTCTCTCTCCCTTCTTTACTCTTTCTCAAATCAATTTTTTAAAAATTCTAGTTGAGAGCAGTTATTTGGAGTATGTTGCAGGATGGCACTGATGTAACTTTTCTGTGTCTCTTCTAGTAGTATGAGAAAAGTTCACCTACAATTCAATAAATACTAAAAATAGTATTAATAAAAATACCATCTCATTAACAACAAAGAATAATTTCTCTACCCACCTCTAAATCAGATAAAGATTTTTTTGAGGCAGGAGACACAGGAGTAGTAGATTGATATGTACTGTGACGTTTCTGTGATACTTTCCTTTTGATTTCTGACTCCAAGTATGATTCAGATTCTTCTGTCTTCTTCATTATATGATCTAAAGGAAGGAGACAAAAACAAAAGTACTAAAATGAAATTTTATAAATTCCTCATGATCCTTGTTATGAAAAAATACTAACTTATGTTATCAAATTGTTTTAGTTAAAATAATGTTTCAACATAATAAAGAATAATCAGAACTTTAAGTCAGACAATCCTATATAATAAAAGCCTAATATATTAAGAGTCTGGTCGACTGGTCAGTCGTTCAATCAAAGCATAACATGCTAAAGATATGCTAAGGCCACTCAACTGCTTGCTATGATGTGCACTGACCACCAGGGGACAGACACTCTGACAGATAGGTTAGCTTGCTGCCGTGGTCCAGCTGATCGGGACTGAGAGAGATGGGCGCCAGACATGCCCTGGAGCCCTCCCTCGGCCCCTCCACGGCTGGCCAACCTCCTGCATCTCTCCTCGGCCCGGACCATGCACCGGTGGGGACCCTTGGCCTGGCCTGCACTCTCTCGCAATCCAGGACAACTCGGAGAATGTTGGAGAGCCGATTTCGGCCAGATCCCACAGGCATATCTATATAATAAAAGCCTAAGTGACCATTATGGCAGAATGACCGGTCACTATGATGCATACTGACCACCAGAAAGCAGACACTCAACGCAGGGGTACAGCTCAGCCAGGGTTCACGTGGCAGCACTAAGAAGCAGCGAGCCGAGTGGTAAGGAGCAGGGAGCAGGTGGACAGTTAAGAAACAAGGGGTCCTGGACTGTGAGAGCGCAGGCCAGGCTGAGGGACACCCCCTCCCGTGCACAAATTTCGTGCACCAGGCCTCTAGTTACATGACAAAATATTACAAAATTATAGGCCTGGTGCACAGAATTTGTGCATGGGCAGGGTCCCTAGGCCTGGCCAGTGATCAGGGCCAATCTGTGGGGTGACCGGCGGGGTGATCGAGGTCCCCGCTCACACTCGCCTTGGCTGGCCTGGCACTGCCTACTCACCAGCCCCACCCCCCACTGGGGCCTGGAGGGCAGCTCCTGTGTTAAGCATCTGCCCCCTGTTGGTCAATACGCACCATAGCAATCAGTCGTTCTGCCAGTTTTTACGCCTTTTGGTCAATTTGCATACTATGGTTTTATATAGTTAAAAAAAAATACAATTTTGATGCTATAACCCAAAAGAATTTGAGTCTTGAATTTAACCAAAAATAATAAAGATTTCAAATTGTAATCACCTGAATGTGCAACCAATTCTTGGTGATTTCATTCAAAATTAAGTAAATTCTCAAGTCAGTTATAAAAAATGTTTTTTTACATATTTATAACTGGGAATATTTTATAGCCAAAGTCATATCTTTACTTCTACCTTTCAGACAACTACTCAAAACATTTTACAGATGTAACAGGTAAAACTGCACACTTACCAACACCTTGGGGCCAACTTAACCTTACAGGATTATTTTCAAATTTTTGGACATGAGGTGGATATTCTTTCCTATAAAAGGGAATATACATAGTTTGATTCTAACAAAAAACATATTTTTCAAAATGAAAAAAATGAGGAAATACTTATACTTTAAAAGCATAGCTACTTTGCCATATAAAACTGATACTACAATATAACAAAACTGTATCCCAAAAATATACTAATAATATAAGATCCCTAAAGTCAGTGACTTTTTGTTTATCAAACCCCATAGCAGGCATTCAAATTACTGTTCTTTCAAAGTAGTTCCCCAAATGCATAAATTAGAATTTTTCTTTTGGCATTTCCTTCTTAATCTATACTAATAATAGTGGAATATGCAAATTGTCTGGGACGCTGTCACAGTAACAGTAACAACCAAACAGCAGGCTGGCAGGCTGCATGGGGTGACAAGGCCGGCAGGGGGGTTAGTGAGGGGGACCAAACGACTGAACAGCAGGCTGTGTGGGGTGACCAGGCCAGTGGGGAGGGTGGGCAGTTAGGGGTGACCAGGCCAACAGAGGGGGGCAGTTGAGGGTGACCAGGCTGGTAGGGGGAGGAAAGTTGGGGGTGACCCAGTCCAGCTGGGGGGCATTTGGGGTGACAAGGCTGGCAAGGGGAGGGCAGTTAGGGGCGATCAGGCCGGCAGGCAGAGGTGGTAAGGGGTGATCGGGCTGGCACACAGAGGCAGTTAGGGATGATCAGGCAGACAGGCAGGTGAGCAGTTAAGAGCCAGTGGTCCCGGATTGTGAGAGGGATGTCTGACTGCCGGGTTAGGCCCAAACAGGCAGTCAGACATCCCCCAAGGGGTTCCAGATTGGAGAGGGTGCAGACTGGACTGAGGGACCCCAGGCTTCGATTTCGTGCACCAGGCTTCTAGTCAGTTAATAAAACCACATTACATGCCCTAGCCAGCTTGACTCAGTGGATAGTGTCAGCTTGCAGACCAAAGGGTCTTGGGTTCGATTCCAGTCAAGGGCATGTACCTTGATTGCAGGCTCCTCCCTGGCCCAGGCTCTAGTCAGGCGCATACAGGAGGCAACCAATCAATGTGTTTCTCTCACATCAATATTTGTCTCTTTCCCTCTCTCTAAAAATCAATGAAAAAAATATCCTCGGGTAAGGATTCAAAAAAATAAATAACACATTACAAAAAAACTCAAAATACTCCATTGTCACTTGTTTTAATTATAAATAAAAGAATACATGGCAAATAAGATATTGGCTGAGGAGAATCCCAAAATAAGTACAAAAAGTGTTATATACAAAACTAGCAATCATACAAGTATTTTAGTCTTGTAATATAACTACATTATGGGAATATAATTAATACTTTTTAAAACATATTTAAAATATATTACATTTGTATATAAATATATACAAATACATAAAAATAAATACAATTGATTTTCAGGATTCTGAAAATAATCCTTAGTAAATAAGGGTCCTAAAATACAAAGCAAAAAATCTATAGCTAATTATGGGATAAATAAAGCGTTAAAGATTTGCAAAATGCAATTGACTAGAGAGCTATAATTGCTACTTTGATATCATAAAGAAAAGCTTCTAAAATTATTTCTATTTTATTTAATCAGGATATTAAAGCGGTTATTCTATTATTTGTAAATCCATTCACACTAGTGAACAATACCAAATTAGACAAAACCCTAAAGAAAGTTTCCTGTAAAGATTTAATACTGTATTGTAAAAGTCAAACTACCTATATTGAAAACAAAATATGAAAATGACATAAGGAAGAAAATAATAAGAGTAATGGTAGTAGTATATTTGTAACAGCAGTTAGCAAATAGTGATTACCATGTGCCAGGTACTGTTCTAAGTGCTTTCCATCTATTAAATGTTTTAATCCTCACAATAATCTTATAAAACATATAATATTATTAGCACTTTATAAGTGAGGAACGGAAGCACAGTGAGGTTAATTAAGTTGCCCATCCACGGTCACACAACTATTAAATAGCAATGCCAGAATCTGAATACTGCTAAATTGCATTAATATTAATGAGTAATGATTGTTTCATTATTGAGCAGCATTTGGTACAAGTGGGCAATTTCCACCCTGTCAACTTAAAAAAAAATATATATATATATATATATATATAAAATTTTAGAGAGGAATGGAGGAGATAGAACATCAATAAGAATCCTTGATTGGCTGCCTTCTTGCACATCCTCTACAGGAGATCGAGCCTGTAATCTGCACATGGGCCTTGACCAGGAATCAAACCAGCGACTTCTTGGTGCATGGGATACTTAACCACTGAGCCACACTGGCTGGGCAAAAATACCAATTTTAAATTGCAACAGAAACAATGATTTTAAAAGCAAAGTATGATGATATTCCAAACACTATTAGTACATATTATTTAAAACTGTGGACACTCTGTATAATATATATTTTTTTAAACAGTGAACAGATATTCTTTTTTTTTTTTTTTTTTCCTCACCCGAAGATATTTTTTTCACTAGATGGAAGGGAAGGAGGAGGGGAGAGAGAAACATTGATGTGAGACACACTGATTGGTTACCTCCTGCAGCCTCCGTACTGGGGCTGGGAAACCTGCAACCAGGGTATGTGCCATTGGACCAGGAATCTAAACCCAAGACCCTTCAGTCTGTGGGCCAACATTCTAACCACTGAGCAAAAAAGGTCAGGGCAACAGATCTTCTTATATGCTAAGGATTCTCAACAACTTAAGTTTGAGCAGCCAAAAAATCTGAAAATATAGATATTCTGGGAAATGTTATAAGCACAGGTTTATTCAGTAGTGACTGAGACAACAAATGTGTATAGATTGATGAAATCATAGCTGATTGATGAAAACGCTGCATTAATATACTGTGCTCTTTGCAATTTGATCAAGTGCCCTGAGCTCTGCATAGCTAATGAGGAACACACTGAATATCTTATTTAATATCCATACTTTATTATGTATTGTAATTTAATGTTAATAAACTATTATGCCTGGCCTATGTGGCTCAGTGTTTGAGCATCAACCCATGAACCAAGAGGTCACAGGTTCTATTCCCAGTCAGGGCATGTGCCCAAGTTTTGGGCTCGATCCTCAGTAGCGGGGCATTTCAGACATTACGGCCACTCTATATCCAATATTTGCTATGTTTCCATATATGAACAGGGCAAATTAAGTTGTTTTAAAAATTATAATGAATAACTTACAGAAATAAAAGCATGCCTTAGATTTAAATGTACAAATTTCAGGATAAAGCATTAACTTGAAAAAAGAATGAAACTTTCTAGCCACAAACTATCTGTGTTCTTTAAAACGATTTGCTAGGTGAAAAAAAGATCAAATTTTATGTTAATTTCTTAGTTTAAGGGTTCCATCACTCTACAGATACTAAAATTTCAAACTCCAAACTGATCTGAAACTCAAGTCTAGGACTGAATTTCTCAGTGGATATTTCTTTTTTACCTCAAGCCAAGCAGAAGCAGAGAAGCTTCCCTGTCATGCCATATAAGGTAGGAGATTTGGGGAGCTTCTGAGGATTTGTGTTTTGTGTAGAAGTTTTAGAGAAAACCTTACCTCATGGATGCAGCATTTTACAAGCGACATAAAATGAATTGAAAGAGCTTTTGTTTGCAAAATTGTTTACATTAATATCAGAATGCCTGTTCATTAAAGGTTAGACAGGCCTCAGCAATACAAGTTTTAAAAATTAAACAATTTTAGAATAACTTCAGATTTGCAGAAAAGTTTAAAAGACAATTCACAATTCTCTCATATCCATTACTGTCTTTCTCCTAATGTTAATGCCGTCATTACCATCATACATGTCAAAAAAAGAAACCAATACAGGCACACTAGTATTAACTCCAGATTTTATTCAGTTTCATCAGCTATTTCACTAATATGTTTTTCATTCCAGAATCCAATCCAGGATACACTGCATTTAGTCTGTGTCCTTAGTCTCCTCTTTGTTTCCCAGTCTTATATTGTTTCTCATCACCCTGACACTGGAAAAGAAGTGATCAATTATTTTGTAGAATGCACCTCAACCTGGGTCTTCCTGATTGTTTTTCTTGTGATTAGACTGAGGCTGTGAGTTTGGGTAACAGTATCACAGACGTGAAGTGCCCTTCTCATCACCTATCAGGCGGTACATGATATCAATGTGATTTTTTATCACTGTTGATGCTAACCTTGATCATTTGGCAAAAGTGGACTGTTTGCCAGGTTTCTCCACTCTGAAGTTACTATTTTTCCCTTTCCATGCTCTATATGGAAGCAAGTCAGTCAGTCTAGCCCATCAAAGGATTAGGATAGTTAAGGTCCACCTTCTGAAGAGGGGAGGGTTATCTACACTTACTTCTTGGAATTTAGTAATAAACAGCTGTCCACTTCTCCAATTCGTTTTATTGCAGTTTGTAAAATCTTAGGGTAGTTCAATAATAAATGTATTCAATTATTTATACCACTCAAAAATATTTTTTATACTTTAGCTTATAATCCAATTGTTTCAGTTTCTGCCTTTGGGAGTTTTCCAGTTGGCTCCTGTGTTGTTTTAATGTAAACTCATTCCTTTGTGCTATTTTTTTAATTCTGATAAAATATAAATAACATAAAATTTACAGAAATATGGAATGCTTAACTATCTGCATGTCATCCATGTAGAGGGGCCATTGAAATCTTTGTATTGTTCTAATTTTAGTATATATGCTGTTGAAACAAGTACCCTTTTGTTTTTCTTTTGAATACTTGCTTAGTTTCTGACACTTAAGATGCTCCAATCATTCTGTGTTTTTCTTAACCCATCGCTACAATCAGCCATTTCTCCACATTCCTTTTGTTAGAGTGGTATTAGAAACCATGATCTGGTGCTTTTTTTTGAAGCTTAGTGTTAATGATAACTCATTTTTATCAACCTTTTCATTGCTCTGATTTCAAAAGATATAAATTTCTATGAAATAAATCAATTTATTCATTTTTCATTTAAAATCCCTTATTCCAAACTCACTTTAAACTTATAGTCTAATTTTCAAAAACATGTATTAAAATCTCTAAGTTGTACTCTAACCGAAAACTTCCTGCATATTTTATTTCAAATGTTATATGACATTTAGTTATTATACTCTTAAAGACTGTCCATTATAAAATGTGCTTCTTTACCCTAATACCATTTCATTGTTATTAAAATTCTACTCCTGCTCTCTTCTTGTTTGCATAATTGTGACTTTAAAACCACTTTACTTACAAATTATTATTTTATGTCTCATTCTTGTAACAACATAAAATAGCTGGATTTAACCCCATCAGTTTGTCTTTTTATTAAATTTATTCAATTTGGTCATAATTATTATAATAGACTTCACGGTTTCCTTTCATTTTATTAGTTGTTAATTTTTATATTTCTATTTGCTTAACAATGTTTGAAGTAGCAATGAAGATAATTTTATGGCTGGGGGTCACCACAACATGAGGAACTGCATTAAAGAGTCGCGGCATTAGGAAGGTTGAGAAACCACTGCAATAGAACTTTTCTTGTTTTGAGGCAAACCATTCAGAGACCCAATTTTCCACTTATTTGAATGTTTTGAAGTGCTGTTCAGAAAGTGCATGTGCCATCGATCGGAACAAGTGGTAATTTGCAAGGTGACTCTTATAATTACAAGAAAGACAGTATCATCTGAATATAATTTTATTCTCAAATACCATGAGACTGCAATTTATAATGCTATTACATATTGGTATCGCCTTTCTGCGAAACATTTCAGCAGTACTTATCAAGAGCATTAAAAACATTTGTAATCTAGCCCCAAGGATCCTTTCCCAGAGCTGTATCTTACTAGATGCATTTAGAGATTTATATACAAAGCTGTTCATCAATGTGTCATATATAACAGTAAAAAGCAACCAGAAATGGGCTAAAGGGTAAATAGATTATTTATCTACAGGACAAACTATTATGAAATCATTAAAAATCATTTTTAGAAGCCAACTTAATGGTAGGGAAAAAATGGTAGGGCATATTGTTAGGTGAAAATTCAGAATACACAGTTATATTTTATTATTATGTGTTATGTATGTTAAAAGGTCATTAGGGAAAATGATTAGAAAGAAATGCATCATGATTCTAATAATAATTGTTTTAAAAATTATAAAATCTCTAATTATAATGCTTGCTTTTTCAAACACACCCCTTAAGTAAGCATTTCTAGTATTTCATATATATTCTTACTGTGGTTTTCAACTTTAGACCTTATTGTTATTTTAAAATTCACTACCATGTTTAAATTTGAAAATCACCATATGTTTCAATTTAATAATGGGTTAACGATTCTTTTTATCTACGGAGGGGGAAAAAACAAAACCAAAAGAGTTCTAATAGATTAAATATTCTAAATTCCTGGTACTGCAACAGCCACAGTATTCACAACCCATTTGTCTATGAGTCAGAAAGAAATTTGAGTCACCCAAGTTGTCAAAGTCACCCACAGCAAAGAAGCTGGCAGCAAATTTTTGGTTTGTAAGCTCTTAATCTTGTTATTTATTTATTATTTATTCCAGCTTGGTTTTACACGTAAAACACACCTCATTGTGCCCAGTATACAGTACAAATGAAAAAACTGGGGAAAACATTACCTTCTACAACTACCTAACTTTTTGTTTATTCAATAAACCATTCTCTTTAATAAATAAAAAATTTAGTTCAGAGATTTATAGTTCCTCATGTGTTAAGGGACATTGCTCCTCAAAGATCAGAAAAAAATGTGGCTCAGCGTTCACAAGTGGGGGAAAGGCTTATGTGAAAAAATTTACACAGTAAAATCTACTGATGCAAAAGTTCTTCTGTTAATCTCTGACAAAGCTAAATGCAAAATAATTTTAGATAAGGCCCCAAAGGATTAATGGGCAAAATTCAACTTAACAGTAACTAAGCGACTGAATTAAATCACTCAGGTGTTTTCCCTACAAGTATTTTAAAAACAGTTGCTGCTGCATATCTAGTCCCTGGCATTAATCTTAATATAAAAGACTGAAAGAATTTCAGTAGCTATTACTATTACAGCAATTTCAAATTTTACAGTGTATAAGTTTTAAATAATTATCTGATTTGTTTCTCACAATCTCCTTTAAAATTGGGTATAAATTACCAAACCCATTTTAGAGTAAGTTATATACCTATTGATAATGCAGGTTACTTAATTCTACATCTGACTCCTATTCAGTATTATTCCAACAAGAATGTGAGCTGTAAGCCTGGTCAGTGTGGCTCAGTGGCTGAGCATCGATCTATGAACCAGGAGGTCACTGTTCAAATCCAGTTAGGGCACATTCCTGGGTTACGGGCTTGATCCCCAGTAGGGGGGCTTGATCCCCAGTAGGGGGCATGCAGGAGGCAGATCAATAATTCTCTCTCATCATTGATGTTTCTATCCTTCCCTCTCCCTTTCTCTCTCTGAAATCAATAAAAATATTTTTTTAAAAAAGAAGGATATAAGCTTAAGAGGCTAGTAGGAATTTTGGTCTGCTCCCAGAAGAGTGCCTAGCACATAGCTATGGAAATATATGCTAACTTTCCTCTACAGAAATATGTCTAAGAAGCCAAAACAGTGGGAAGAAAAATTAATATAAACCCTCCAAGGCTATTGTGAATAAGAGAATAATCTAATCTCATAGGTGAAGGGGGTGGGGGTGGGGGGAGCAGGAAGAGATTAATCAAAGAATTTATATGCATATATGCATATCCCATGGACTTAGACAACAGTGCCAGGAAAGCCAGGGGCTGAATGGAGGGGGCAATAAAAGGGGGGGGGGGCGGAATCTGTAATACTGTCAATAACAAAAAATAAATTAAAAAAATAACCTAAAATTGTTATATTATTCTGATAGTGTAACAGTAACTATATTTTATCTATCTTATAATATAGCATACAAGAAAGAACATATTTTTATAAAATGAGAGACTGTTTCAATATAATTGTATTAAGAGTTACTTAATGTGCATTCTTTAGCAATTTTATTAAAAACATCTTAATAGCTTTCCAAAACATAGTCACTTATGAGTTAAAAATATAAAATGACTCATTTATATCTGACAAGAATAATGATTAACTCAAAAACAAAAAGACACAATGGGAAAATAATTTTTCTTTGCCAGAAGGTAAATAGTAAAATATTTACACAATCCATTCATCTAAAGCAAGTAATATATTTGTGATATATTTCAGAATTATAAAATATGCCCAAAACTTTTACTGACAAGATCATCTTTAAATTTATATTTCAGAAACTTGGTGTTCATGAAGATGGAATATATGTTTTATAAAATATTGCACGTTATCTTCTTTGCCCTCTCTATACATTTAAATAAAGTTATAGAGTTAAAATTATATAGTTAAAATCATAGACTGTCTCTTCTTTTGACCTTCACCAATATCATGAAAGTATTTGTTTAATATAAGGGCTGTTAACCTGTTTTTTGGGTGGAGGGTTCAGAAAATGCTTTTGAACTCTCAGAAAAGCAAGAAAAAAATATGCACATGCATTAAATATTCTACATCCATACACTGAGCAAAGAAACTATTCTTATGGACATTTGCCTTAGAAGAATCACAGCCATTTCACTATTAAAAGAAATGTGTTCTTAAAAATTTGTTCCCGTGTTATTTACATTATTCAACATTTCTACAAAAGAACAATGCGCTTGTCAGTATTGTTACATAGGGAACAAACAATGATCATAAAGTTCTGTTACAAATTTTTGGGTCAGAATAGGAATACATTTGATGTTAAGAATTTTAACGCCAAGCTTCAGGTATTCTAATTCCTTTTTCCCCTCACACTACTACAAAGTATAAAATATAATAAGAAAGATTTTAGTAATAGAACTAAAATCAACTTTACTACTAAGGCACTGGAACATACTAGTTTTAAAAGTAAAGAAGTCACACATCAGCATAAGTATATAACCGTTCATGAAAAAATGTTATACTAAGAATTATGGTGAAACATTACCAACATGGCCAAATATCATGTTTTTCTATTAATACATTTCCTTTTATTAAAATAATTACCAAGTTTTAACGATGATTCGAATCAATGGATACTTTTCAAAGCATACAAATCATTTGGTATTTAATATTATATCCATGCTCTAATTTCATCGATATTAAGCTTACCTTTCCTTTTGGTCCAGACTGCTTAAAACATGAAAAAGAAAAAAAATGTAAGAGGCAAGACCTCATTTTTGATATATCACTGTAGTTTTAGTAACTGTAAAAATAAGGCAAAACTCTAATGTGATTAATTTGTTTTAAACACATTATATATTATGTTTTGAATCTTGTCAGATATATAAATTGTTTTTCAATTTTTGTCAATACAGAAAATACTTTATATCTAAACATATTTAAAGAAGAAAAAAGGATATACAAAGATATGAAAAATTCTTGAAAGCTTTAATTAACCACCCACCATTTGAGTATATATGTTATTTTATAGTTATATAAATAATTCAAGAAACAACACAATTTCCTGAAAGTTAAACAAAAATTTAGTGGTTCCAACCCTGTTATTAGATGTGATTATTTGCTTCTGAGCAAGAAAAATAAATTTAAGGTTGAAACTTTTGCACCAAAGCCTTAGTATATGGTTTGGGATACAAGGAAAGGCGTGGGATAAGGTCATGGCCTCTAATCAAAATCCCAATGTATAAAAGATCCACCTTTCTGCATAGTTCACAGAAAACATAAAAAGCTATCAACATCAATTACTTAAAAGTAAAGTTATAAAAGCCCTCAATTTAGAATAAAATTCACATTCTAGAAATATTCCTCTTTACTATAAAAGGAACTAAATATTCAGAACTAAGCAAAACAGTTCGAAAAATCCTTAAGTCCCCATATTAACTCTTGTATTCCTATCATGTGGCACAGGTAAAACCAATTTAATCCTGGCAAAATAGAAAAAAAAAAAGAAAAAAAAGGAAATATGGTAATTTGGTTTTACAAAATCGACATTGAAAAGAAACACTAATTTTTAAAATATATTTTCAATAGTAAGAAAAGCATTACTATAAACTTACATGATGCCATATTTCAAATTTTACCTTGGCTATTTAAAAAAATGGAATGATCTGTATAAAATAAGTTTATGTTGTATTATAAATAACAGAAAAATGAGGGAATATGTAATATATCTAATTTATAAGTCATGGAACATCTATAATTTCCTCAATATGTATTTATTATCAAGTCCTGCCCTAGAGGAGCTTACATACTTTAAAAAAAAAAAAAGCTTTTAACAAATGGGAAGGAAGTCTAATTAGTAATGTAGGACTTTGTAAAAATGTCAACTTATATTCTTGTTGGGCTATCTCATTCTTGAACTAGTGATGTATCAGTGCTCTTAAAATTTAAAAGAAAAATAAAGAAAGAAAGGAAAGAAGACTGACTGATAGATTCTGGTGTCCATGACTTGATTTAGGACTTCAAAAATTCATTCAAAGTAGTGCTTTTCATTAATAATTAAATCTTGCTTGCCAAAACCGGTTTGGCTCAGTGGATAGAGCGTCGGCCTGCGTACTGAAAGGTCCCAGGTTCGATTCCGGTCAAGAGCATGTACCTGGGTTGCGGGCACATCCCCAGTAGATGTGCAGGAGGCAGCTGATCGATGTTTCTAACTCTCTATCTCTCTCCCTTCCTCTCTGTAAAAAAAATCAATAAAATATATTAAAAAAAAAATCTTGCTTATTCCAGGAGCCCATTTTCCCATTTATGGTGTATAAGTGCTTTTGTAGATATTCATTTTCCCCTATGGGCCTTACAAGTCATTTTACCTACCCTTAATAAAAACAAACAAACAAACAAAAGTGAAATGTAAATAAAACATACACCACTAAATGTGCTTTTGTAGCAAGACTGATGAAAACTAGAGGTGAAGATGGTATCGAGTTATATACATTTTTTTAATTTTGGCTTTTCTTTCCATACCAAATACTACCCTCCTCCTCCATCACTGTTAGTAAATCAAGAACCCATCTTTTAATATGATTTAAATTAACATTTGAAATAGCAGTAAGAATATAGGCTGGAATCGTAATATTCTCCCATAGAGTAGCTAATTTGATCTGATACTTTAACAATCTTCATTCATTTCTTTTAGATTAAAAAGGTGTGACATACTTGTTTCCATATCTTATTCAAAAAGCAGGTCTGATTTATTTACGAGATAAGTTCTACCACACTCCAAGAAGAATAGACTGTATGTGTGAATTACTAACTGGTGGCATTTCCTTTAATTTCAAATTAAGGGTTGAAAAAATAAAAATTAGGAGAAGCTATAAAAGCCAGTGTGCTACCCTCAGCTGAGGCCTACACTAATTAAAACCAATAAGCAACTATCTTTTTTTCATGACTTTGAATATGTGGTTTCTACTGCATGCAGTGTTCTCATTTATCTAGTAGACTCAAAAGTTACTTTAATATTTCCTTTGTGAATTTTTTACCCTTCCCTTTTATGTAAATAGTACTACACATACTTTGTAAATCTCTACTACTGCAATTACCATGCAATTGTTTGTTCACTTGCTTTCTGACCTCTACCTTAATCAGACCTGAGCTTTAAGGCAGGGACTTTGTCATATTCATCTTTGACTACTCTGTACCTCACCTATGCCTGGTATGTAGTATGAAATGAATGTTTTTCAAGGAAGAAAATTGGAAAAACTCTCAATGACTTGTCTGAATTTTAAAATATTTTTAATGATAGTTACGCTGCAATAGGAGGTATAAGAAATGTTTATTCTATAAATAAGAATAAAAGTAGAATCTATCCTGCTGACAAAACTTTGTGTTTTCCTTATTGTCTCTAGTTTTTCTAGTCAAGTACTTTAACTCAGGATTGTTTCTTTAAATATAAACTAACTCAAGTTTTATTTTTTTATTTTTAAGAAACATTTTACTAGTGAATATCAGTTCCTATTAACAGAATCTAATCTTTCATGAACATGAGTAATGGTACACATGCATGGCATAACAAGTGTGCAGACCAGGAATAAAACAAAACAAACCAATTTCCAGAATAAAGTCAGTTTTTTAACATAACCAATGAGAAAAGGGGAATTAGGAGAAGTCATAGTGTAAATAAATCCAAACTAACAAACTTCAAAAGCAATAATTTTGGTTGCAGAACATATCACTAGATCATAAATTAGTATTTCAACTTAGAGCACATTTTCAGAATATCAAG
Source organism: Myotis yumanensis (assembly GCF_028538775.1). Classification (NCBI taxonomy): domain Eukaryota; kingdom Metazoa; phylum Chordata; class Mammalia; order Chiroptera; family Vespertilionidae; genus Myotis; species Myotis yumanensis. Next base: position 61,628,229 of record NW_027223757.1, read on the forward strand.
AACACAGATCTTTACCAGCAGTGGAATCTATCAATGTGATGAATGTGTGAGAAAATTATACCTCTCCTTCTTCTTTCCCCCTAATTACTCTCTTTTTCTTATTTAGTCTTTTGTTTGTGCCACATGTAGGCCAGAGAGCTGGATTTGTTTGTGTACTTTGTAATAAAGCAAGCCAATTTTTGGTATGTGCAGTGACTTCTCTTTCTTTTTAGTTGAATTTCCCAAATGTTTTATGTGAAAAATATGATTAAAAACTGATATATTTTAGTAAAAACGGGTTTTCTTTACTATCCTAATACATGAGAAAGATTTAAGATTTTTAAGTAAAAAATATGTTATAGAAAATCTATGTAAATAGTAAACATAACAACGGTTTGTAATAGGACATTTTCTGAATGAGTAGCAGCCTAGATTAGTATTTTTAAATAATGAAGAATAGCATCTAGCATATATACCAAATCTTTAAATTTTACTAGTTATAAAAATTTTTATGTAACAATTCATAATGCAAGAACTAAAGAGATTATTTAATTGTTGGTGTCCTAGAATTTTTAGTAAACTGAAATTGACTCAGAATTGAAATTTCATAATCATTTTTGGATGGTTATGAAAAACCTCAAAAGCATTTAAAACACCAAGCTTTCCCCATTATTTCAAGATTCAAGTAGTACTTTCACAGCCAATGAGAACATCAAAATCTATTAAAACTACTAAAACACAAAATTTTCTAAAACATTTAAAACTAATATTGTGATTTACTTTGATACTATAAAATCCTATGAGCCTTATAAAGAAAGTAAGGTAATAACTGTAGTGTTACTCATCAGAGCTAAACTACCAGCTGAAGACTTCTCTGTCAAATACTGTAAGTTCCAATGTAATAAAATCAGTGTAACTTAACTGGAATATAATGCAATAAAATGGCTTTCATTTAAAGGACGCATACGACATACTTCAATGTGAGGTTGGGAGGACAAGAAGAGATAGACCAAAGAATTTATATACTTGTATGTATAGTCCATGGACACGGACAAGACGGTAGTGAAGACCTGAGGAGGGTGGGTAGGGTCTGGGAGGGGGGCGGGAATGGGAGATATCTGTAATACTATCAACAATAAAAAAAGTGTATTAAAATATAATAAAAAAGGTCTCTGTGATTTATTCAAAAACAAATATAAAAGAATAAAATTCTATGACATGAGTTATTTCAGAGACATGATTTTTACAAACAATAGTAAAATTTCACAAATTTAAAAAAATGGTTTTAAAAAAATAGTGAAAAAACTCCTATTAAAGGGCATAGTATATGTATACTAAACAAAGGCAATTAGAATCCGTACCTTTGAGCTGCTGTTTTTACAACTGGTGTCTGTGCGTTAGCATGATGAAAACATCTACCATCAATAACAGTTCCAGAACGTAATGATGCATTCTGTGTATTTTCACTACAAATTCAAGAAAAAAAAGAGTAATTTGAACAAGGGAAAATTACATATACATATGCAAAATAAATCCTTTAAAATCTGAGTGCATGCAGAAAACCACTTAAAAAAATGTATAAACCCAATTGGCCATGTTAAATTGTATATTAAGAGTTTTCCACTTTCTGACTTTATCTCTGAACTAGAGGCCCAGTGCGTGAATTCGTGCATGGGTGGGGTCCGGCCAGCCTATCCAGATTGGGCCAGGCTGGCTGGGGGGAGGAGCCGCAAGCGGTTGGTGGGAAGGCCCTGCCCCCAATCAGTGTGTGTGTGTGTGTGTGTGTGGGGGGGGGGGGGGGGGGTTGGGGATGGGGCGGGCCAGGGGGAGGGGCCATGGGCTGTTGGCCAGTTGGCCTGCCCCCTAGTCGAACTCCAGGTTGAATTCTTGGTTGAACTCGATGGGACAATTTACGTTTAGACTTTTATTATATAGGATAGGATGTTTCCAATCCAGTTTATGAAAGATGATAAACAGTAGAACACTAGAATAGAAATCATGAATTCTAAATAAATGCTTAGTATTATAAGATTTCTAGTAAATTAATTCAGATGTTTTCTGTCCTTATTCTCTATTTATAAATGAGACTATTATAAAAAGTTTTTAAACCATGAGCATTAGTTTTCTTACATGCTAAAATAAAAAGTTAATTGTAAAGAAAATAATGAGTCCTAAATTCTACTTCTAATTCTGCCACTGACTAAAAAGTTACTTAGCTATTATGTACCTCAGCTGCCTGCCTCTAAATTGACAAAGTAGAAATGAAATAGTGATTTTCAACCCTATTTCTTGAAGATGTAACAGCTGGTCATATCAGTAACAGTGGTTCACTAAGACAACCACTAAGAAAGGTTGAAGTGCCTTTACCTCAACTTCTTTTTGTTGCTCAACATGTTAAGTCCAATTGGGTTGCCCTTTAAAGGTTTAAAATTTTCAGACTTGTTTCGTCTTGCATATATCTTCCAAGAATCACCAGAACCAGTAGCAACAATTTCAGATTGACGATTTAACTGTAAAACAAATCCATAATTTATCAACAACTATTTGAAAACTAATTTAATAAAAAGGTGGTACTAGCTACTACGGAGGGGTGGGAAGGATGGCAATGGCATGGATAGAAGAGTAATTTAACTATGCTTTTATTTCCTAAGGACAACACACACATAAAGGAACATGGGTATTTATGAAATTATTATCTTTTTTACAAATATATTTTTATTGATTTCAGACAGGAAGGGAGAGGGAGAGAGATAGAAACATCAAAGATGAGAGAGTATCATTGATCAGTTACCTCCTGCATGCCCCACACTGGAGATACAGCCTGCAACCTGGGCATGTGCCCTGATCGAAAATCAAACCATGACCTCCTGGGTCATAGGTCGATGCTCAACCACTGAGCCACGCCAGCCGGGCTAATATTATTTTCTTTTCATTTAAATATCTCCAAATATATTTGAGAAGATTAAAAGAAAAATAGGCATGCTCTCTCCAGAGCACACCTACACCTTTCCTTACCCCAAGCCCCAGGCAGATTACCTTTGCCTTTCTCTCTCCTAAACTCCTAGAGCCCTTCTTTTGCTTCTGTAACTTATTTTCTGAGCCTATGCAGCCCAGTTGGCTCACTTCTACTACTTCTGTAACTTTCTAAATAAACTTTCTCTTCTAATAATAAAAAAAAAAGTACAAAAACAGAAGGGATAAGGGTAAAGGATCTTAGCATAGCTCTTTCCCACAAGAGCAAAAAATACACGTTTCCCCTAAATAACAGGCCTCGCTGATACCTGTAGGAAAGCACAGCCAAATATGCCTTCTACTTCAACTTGGACAAAGACTTTGGCTTTAGCATGGAAGTTTCTATATAAACACAAAACCAGAGATGTTTTCATACTTTCAAATGATAATATAAACATATCTATATCACTATTTGGGTAGATCACAATATGACAATACAATGGCCCAACAGAATGGCTCAGTGGTTGAGTGTTGACCCATGAACCAGGAAGTCATGGTTTGATTCCCAGTCAGGCACATGCCAGGGTTGAGGGCTCAATCCCCAGTAGAAGGCAAGCAGAAGGCAGCCAATCAATGAGTATCTCTTATCACTGATGTTTCTATCTTTCTCTCCCTCTCTGAAACCAATAAAAATATTTAAAAAATAAATAAAAATAAGTATTTTTTAAAAAGACCAATCTAACTTCAAAGCCTATGCTTTCCCAAAATATACTGCATAAATTTTTATAGCGTTGTTTGTAGAAATATAAATATTGTTAACAAGAGGCAAAAACAAGCAATGTTACTCCCCAAAAGACTGAAAATCATCAGGATGCAGAACATCTCAAATCAAAGGAACTGCCTTGGCCAGGTGGCTCAGTTGGTCCTGTACACCAAAGATGGCAGGTTTGATCCCTGGTGGGAGGCAACTAATAGATGTCTCTCTCTCTCTCTGTCACTCCTCACCCTTCCTCTAACTAAAAAAACAAAAGGAACTATACTAAAAATTCCTTTAGAAAGTTAATCCTTCCTCTTAAGAATTTTTTAGCCCGGGCCAGCATGCCTCAGGAGGTCATGGTTCAATTCCAGGTCAGGGCACAGGCCTGGGTTGTGGGCTCAATCCCCAGTGGGGGCATGCAGGAGGCAGCCGATCAATGATTCTCTCATCATTGATGCTTCTATCTCCCTCTTCCTCTCCCTTCCTTTCGGAAATCAATGAACTTATATTCAAAAACAAAAAAACCTTTCTGCTAGTGGATGCCCCAAAGCAAGCATCATTGGTGTCTCCTCTCCTGAAGTCGTCAAGTCAGAGTCTCCCAAAGAGCTGGAGCAGCTGCAGAAACTATTTATCAGAGGTTTCAGCTTTGAAATAACCGATGAGAGTCTGAGGAGCTATTCTGAGCAATGGAGAACACTCACAGACTGTAGTGATGAGAGATCCAAACATCAAGCACTCCAGAGACTTTGGGTTTGTCACCTATGCCACTGTTGAGGAGGTGGATGCATCCATGAATGCAAGGCCTCACAAGGTGAATGGAAAAATTGTGAAACCAAAGAGGGTGGTCTCAAGAGAAGATTCTTAAAGACCTGGTGCTCACTTACTAGTAACTGTGAAGAAGATTTTTGTCGGTGATATTAAAGACGCAATGAAGAGCATCACCTAAGAGATTATTTAGAACAGCATGGGAAAATAGAAGTGGTTGAAAGCATGACTGACCAAGGCACTGGCAAAAAGAAAGGCTTTGCTTTTGTAACCTTTGATGACTATGACTCTAGACAAGATTGTCACTCAAAAATACCACACTGTGAATGGCCACAACTGTGAAGTAAAAAAAGAACTATCTAAGCAAGAGATGGCCAGCGCTTTATCCAACCAGAGCTCAAAGTTGTCCTATAAACACTGAAAGTGGTCACAGAGGTGGTTTTAGCGGGAATGACAATTTTGTTCATAGAGGAAACTTCAGTGGTTAAGGTGGCTTTTGTGGCAGCCATGATGGTGATGGATATGGTGGCAGCGGGGATGACTATAATAGATTTGGTAATGATGGAAGCAATTTGGGAGGTGGCGGAAGCTACAATGAGTTTGGCAATTACAACAATCAGTCTCCAAATTTTGGGCCTATGAAAGGAGGAAACTTTGGAGGCAGAAGCTGTGGCCCCTATTGTGGTGGAGGCTAATACCATAAAATCACAAAACCAAGGTAGCTATGGCGGTTACAGCAGTAGCTACGTCAGTGGCAGGAGGTTTTAATTACTGCCAGGAAACAAAGCTTAGCAGGAGAGGAGAGCCAGAGAAGTGACAGGGAAGGTACAGATTACAGCAGATTTGTGAACTAAACCAGGTATAGTGGTGATAGGGCCTAGCTGCTATAAAGAAGACATGTGTTAGACAATACTCACGTGAATGGGAAAAAAAACAGAGGACTGTATTTTTGACTAATTGTATAACAGGTTATTTTAATTTCTGTTCTGTAGAAAGTGTAAAGCAGTCCTCGCCAGTTTGGCTCAGTGGATAGAGTCGGCCTGCGGACTGAAAGACCCCAGGATCGATTCTGGTCAAGGGCGTGTACCTCTGTTACATGCTCATCCTTGGTGCTGGTCGCAGTGCTTGCTGAAGGCAACCAAATTAACGTCTCTCTCTCACACCCATGTTTCTATCTCTCTGTCTCTTCCCCTTCCTTCCACTCTAAAAATCAATGGGAAAATATCCTCAGGCGATGACTAAAAAAAGAGTGTAAAGCATTCCAACAAAAAATTTTAATATAAATTTTTTTGCACCCATGCTGTTGATTGCTAAATGTAATAGTCTGATCATGACGCTGAATAAGTGTGTCTTTAAAAAAAAATGTGCTCAAACCTCAGAGGGAAGGTAGGGGAGGGTGGGGGTAAGGGAGAGAGATCAACCAAAAAACTTATATGCAAGCATATAGGCCTAATCAATAGACACAGACAATAAAAAAATAAAATAAAATAAAATAAAATAAAATGTGCTGTGTAAAGTTAGTCTGCTCTGAAGCATCTTTGTAAATTACCCCAACAGTGTGAAGTTAGAATTCCTTCAGGGTGATGCTGGGTTCCATTTGAAATTTATTTACAACCTGCTTGGGCACAGAGCATTGTCTTCAGAAACTTTGGTGCAGTTGAATTGACAAGTTATTGTGCTATGATCTGGAATTCACCATTAAAAGGGTCACCCAAGCAGAGTCATGTAGTTTATTTGGTTATTAATGATTGTTGGCACAGACTATAGAATATATCGAAACTGAATTACAGTACCAGGTAAAATTATAGAAGGGTATGAAGTTTGTGATCATCCATTTTCATGTGTAATCAATAAACAATTTAATAACCTCCTGAATGACAAAAAAAAAACAAAAAAAAACCACAAAGAATTGTTTCATCTAGCCCTGCTGGTGTGGCTCAGTTGGTTGAACATCATCCCATGCACCAAAAGGTCACTGGTTCGATTCCCAGTCAGGGAATAGTGAAATAGTGTCATGAAATAGTATTCTTTTGATTTAACCATTCAAAAAATGTAAAAACTGTTTCAGTTCATAGACCATAGATTACAGGTTGGATATAGTCTGTGAGCTTTGGTTTGCCAACCCCTACATTATAACTTTAATCATTAAGTAACTAATGAGAGTAGCCAGTTACTAGAATTTAAGCTCCACAGGAACAAGAAGCTTGTCTGTTTTTCTCCCTAGCATTTAGAATGCTATGCTCAATACATATCTGCTGCATGAATAAATATTTCATTGGGGCAGCTAAATGTGCAAAAATTGTCAATATGTGGTATCCTCGACACAATCATCACACACCACATAGTGAATTTAACAAAAAACAAGTATTCAGGAAATTTAGCAACTAAGAACTTCAGGTAATAAAACCTAAAAGAATCTACTAAATTATTAGAGACATTAAAGGCATTTAAGTTCATATATAAATATATATATATATATATATATATATATATATTTCTTAAATGATTTCAGAGAGAGGGAGGGAGAGAGAGAGAGAAATATCAATGGTGAGAGAGAATCACTGATAGGCTGCTTTCTGCATGCCCCATACTGGGGATCGAGCCCATAATCCAGGCATGTGTCCTGAAAGGGAATCAAACTGTGACCTCCTGGTTCATGGGTTGATGCTCAGCCACTGAGCCATGCCAGCTGGGTGGCATTTAAGTTCTTAAAACAAAAAGGGAAACAGTAAATAATTATTTTAAAAAAGAAAAATTTGAAAGAGAACCAATAGAAGTTCTACAAATGATGTAATTGAAATGTTTTAAAATACATATATGTATAGATTAAATGGCAGATTAATTATAGCTGAATATAAAAGTTAGTAAATTAGAAGATACCTCGCCGAAACCGATTTGGCTCAGTGAATAGAGCGTCGGCCTGCGGACTGAGAGGTCCCGGGTTCGATTCCGGTTGGGGGCATGTACCTGGGCTGTGGGCACATCCCCAGTGGGAGATGTGCAGGAGGCAGCTGATCCATGTTTCTAACTCTCTATCTCTCTCCCTTCCTCTCTGTAAAAAATCAATAAAATATATTAAAAAAAAAGATACCTCTGAGAAAATGACCTAGAATATTGTACAAGGATGGTTTCTTTCTATGCTTTTTATCCTTTCTTTTTTTATTTCCTATGTAAAATACAGGTTAAAGAATATGGAAAAAAAATGATCTTAATATGTTGAATAAAAGTCCCAGAAAGAATAAAGGGGAAAGGTAATAGCCACAAAGATAATAGCTAAAATATTTTTAGAACTAATAAAAGACATACATTCTAAAGAGGCACAATGAAACTATAGAAATCCAACAACCAAGAGGTTATTCTGTGAGAGAGAAGGGGAAGAATACCAAGACACTGAACTAAAATAAAGGCTTTCTCCTAATTCCACGTTCATTTTCAAATGGAGAAAAGGAATTATATTAGTTTAAAGCAATGATCCATATGGACCTATATATGACGTACAAGCCACAGTGAATTTATAACACACCCTTCCCACTCCCCAATAAACAAAAGACTTTGGGAAAGGATAAATAGGCATGAATAGTTTTAAGAAAATCAGCTCCTAAATCCTCAATCTCCATTTTGACACTTAAAATTAATTTAACACCCATCTAGAAAAGAGGCATCATACAATTATCTCCTTCCTCCATCTTCCCTTTTAAAATAGACCTTTTTCCACTTTACAAAACAAAGACATAATCTTCACAACTTGTATTAGAATCTAATAACCTCCAGAGAGCAACTATTTGAAATATTAGTATATGAAATCTCTTTTGGCACATAAAATAGTAGCGCTTCATATCTTTCCCTGTTTTATATATATTTCTATTAAAGGTGAACCATGGGTTAGAAACTGGGTATTCTGAACCAAAGTAGGATTTTCTTAATTCAGCTATGCTGCAAAATGGAAAAGCAAAAGTAATGAAAATTTACATTTATGATCTTTGTATATTCTACTCCAATCTTTTTCAAGAAAAGCAATGCCCCAACGAAAATATCAAGTGAGAACAACTCAAGGAAAGCATAAGTTTTAAAAAAGACTGAAATTGCCCTGGCCTGTGTATCTCAGCTGATTGGGCCTTGCCCCTGTGCACAGAAAGGTGGTTGGTTGGATTCCAGGCTGGGTTTCGGGCTTAGTCCCCAGTAGAGGGCTTGCAGGAGGCAGTCAATGGATGTTAGGCTTTCACATCAATGTTTCTCTATTCTCTCTTCCTTTCTCTCTCAAAATCTATGAAAATTTTAAAATAAATTAAATTAAAAAAAACTGAAATCTGCCTGACTTACTATAACCAGGTAACAAACTCAGATCAAAAGCAAGGCCATATTTTTCTGCCTTAGGATTCTGAAGTGAAATGGTTGTCATGATGATGAAAATAACATGTGTATTTGAAATAAAAAATGAAAACAGACTTTTATAGATAAATATTACATGATTTAATTGACTGGCTAGTCTGTGTGAACTGACGTCAAATAAGTTCTATGCATGGACTAAACGAATTAAATATACAGGTCCAAGTTTTAAAGAAAATACATAAACCAAAAATTATAAAAATTTTTACAAAAAATATTGTATTAGTAAAGGCACCCTGAATTTAACAATAATTAAAATTTGCAATGACCTCAAAGTATTTGGTTAAAAATACGATCTAAAAGTAACAAGTATATTACTAGCCACTTCTTGAGTCTTGAAAAAGTCTTTTCAGTATATTTCACCCAAATTCAGAAAGACAATGACTCTTAATTACAAGTTTTAACTTTTTAAATGTTAGATTGTTAGGTGATTTTTGGTAATTAACTCAAAAGGAAAGAACTAAATGATAATACTATAATTCTTTCCCTACTCATTAATGACCAAGATTTCACAGTACTTAAATATATAAAAAAACACACAAAAAAAGTTTAAAAAATTGCGGCTGAAAGTTTTATTTTAGCAATAAATAATATTTATTCATGGATACGTGAACTAAATGAATAAAACAGATCAGTTCATCTGTTTTAAGAGATATACAGTGGGGCCTTGACATACGAGTTTAATTCGTTCCATGACAGAGCTCATAACTCAAATTACTCGTATGTCAAATCAATTGTGAACAAGTGAGACACGTGATGCTGGGCTGATGTTGTGGCGTTCACTGTGACGTTCGCTGCGCCAACTAGCAGTGGGGTATCTGAAGCTGGCTCGTAACCTGAATTTTAGCTCGCAACTCAAAGCAAAAAATCGGCCGAGAGACAGCTCGTATCTCAAAAAACTCGTTAGTCAGGACATTCGTAAGTCAAGGCCCCACTGTATTTCTAAAATAATTATACGCAATATGTTTAATAATTGTTAATATCTGTAATATAATTTTGGATTAAATATTTATTAATAACGATAAAGGTAACTAAATCCATTAAAAAAACGAGTCATTTAGTGACAGGAATATTATTTAATGTTAAATTAAATAATAGTTAAATTATCTCTTTATTAACATTTATCTCTTTATTAAAGTATAATAGGATAAGTTAAAATCTTTCTATCCCATAAAAATATATCATATGAAGTTAAAATAGATATGTAAAGTCAAAATCCTGTGAGAAATTGAAAGAAAATATAAATTTATGAAGAAAAAGGCACAATATTTTCAACTAAAAGAGGATATAGTACACTTTAAAAAATATTTTTAAAATAGATGTTGCTGAGTATGAATTCATAATTATCTTTAGATATCACTGGATATATATGTGTCAAACCAGTTTTATTTGAAAATATCAATATTTATATCTTTAAAAATGTGTAATAAGGCATATACTTAATTAAAAGCTTAAGGGAATCTCAAGCAATAAAAAATCAAAGACCAATGTCATAGAAGTTAGTGATGGAACACTTTTATTTTTCTCCAAAGTTCACTATTTCAATGTCCACCTGAAGAATATCTAACAGCAGCATTCTAAGAAATTGCAATGTTAAAATAAAAGTTAGAGAAAACTGCAATGTGAAAAACCTTCTAGTTTTTCAGCGTAATTTTAAATTCCCTAAATCATGACAAAACATGTTTTGGAGAAAAACCTCTACAAAGATGGAGAAAGTAAATTTAAAAGTTCCTAAAATCTATTCAACTGCTAAGTATGGGAAATATTTAAGAGGGTGCTATACCAGACTGTCAAAAATTTAAGTTTGACCACATACTCTCCAAGGTTGCAGGAAACAGTAACTCACATATATTAAGTATAAATCAAGTATAAGAAAATTAGAACTGTATCTGACCTGATACAGCAGCTCTACTTCTATATCCATCCTACAGATATACTGGTGTGTGGGTAAAATTACCCATACAGGAACTTGCATATATTACTATTTGAATGGCAAGTGTTAACTCTTACGAATGAGGCATTTGGCAATATCTAGCCAAATTACCTGTAAATTTACCCTCTGAAATCTCCACTGTAATTTCAGTAATTTATCCCAAAAATAAACTGTAAAAATATGAAAAGATGTAAGTTCAAGGCTTTACTAAAGCACTAGCTATAATAGCAAAAGATTGGAAAAAACCTCTGCTTATCAAGTGATGGTACATCAATCTATGCTACACCCATTCACTGGAGCATTAGGTAGCAATAAATGAGAAATCTCTAAATATTTTCCTGTAGAGACTGACCTACAGTTCATAATGTTAAGTAAACAAAAAATTGAGGTGCCAAACGGTGTAGCCACTTTCTCCAAGAAGAGTGGTATATTCTTATAATAAACACACAAAAAAACCAAAGCAAAACAATAATGGAAGGTTAAACTACAATAGGTTACCTCGAGATGAAAGAGAGAGGATGGAGGAAATCAGGACAAAAGCTAGACTTCTCTGAATAAAACTTTTGTAGATTTGACTTTGGAACCATGTGAATAATTTTTCATAAGTATAAAACAAATTAATTATTTTTAAAAAGCTATTCCTCAAAATAAAAAACAAAGCTAAAAAATGAAACAAGGCATGGCTCAGTGGTTGAGCATCGATCTATAAACCAGGAAGTCACAGTTTGATTCCCAGTTACTGACAGTACAGGCCGGTTGTGGGCTCAGTCCCCAGTGGGGGGCATGCAAGAGGCAGTCCATCAATGATTCTCTCTCATCAATGATGTTTCTATGTCGCCCTCTCCTTTCCTGTCCGAAGTCAATAAAAATATTTTAAAAAACAAAACAAAATTTAAAAAAAACCCATTCTCATCTAGCTGGTGGAATTACCAACCAGGAATAAATAATTTCAAAGCAGTAATTTAAATATATATTCCTAGTGGAATATACCTGGTGGTGCCACCAAACAACAACAAAGGCACAGGATAAAAAAAAAAAATTTAAGTCGTTTTATTAGTAATTATATTTTAACTAGAGGCCCGATGCTTGAAATTCGTGCAAGCGTAGGCCTTCCTTCCACCAGCTGCTGACACCGTCTTCCCTCTGATACCCGGGACCCGGGCTTCCCTCATAGCCTGGCTTTGTCCAGAAGGACGGAAGGACATCTGGAAGGACATCCAGTCTAAGTAGCATATTACGCTTTTATTATTATACATTGGTATTGTGAAATTATTTAATGTACCTAATAGGATAAAGCAAATAAGTAATTAAGTTATCATCATTAGGAACTAAGACACTAAACCCAAGACACATATTTAACAACATAAGAAAATACATTTTCTCCAAGGCAATAACCACCAAAAGCAAAGACAAAAGAAAAAAACTGGTTTAAGGTATTAGCAACTAGTATCAAAGCAATGAGCCAGTATCTCCAAAAAACAGTATATCATCAAACCTAAGACCTTCTAAGATGCATAATTATTGTATGTACTAATATGCAAAGAAACTTTTGAAATTAAACCATGTCATGAAATTATAATACGCACCTAGACAAATTTCAGATGTCAAAATGTGAAAAAATGTGTATCTCAGACTCAATATAAACAGAATTCCTATGAATCAATAATACCCTAAAGACCAAATAGAAAAATGGGCAAAGGATATTGACAGTTATCCAAAAAAAATAAATGGACTACATATATGAAATGTGTTCAACCTCATTCATGAAGAAAGAAATAAGATACTATTTTTCACTGGCAAAAATCAAAAGGTTGATAACACTGTAACAAAAGTTTGAAGAAATAGGCACTCTCAGACACTGCTGATAAATTAAGTATAAATCAGGTATAAGAAAATTAGAAATATATCTGACCTAATACAGCAGCTCTCCTTCCATATTCATCCTACAGATATACTTGTATGTGGGTAAAATTACCCAGAAGGCTAACTTACTCAAAATTATTTGGGGGAGGGCGGTAAATAACACCATAATTGATACCACGTGGTATCAATACTAATGAAAGGGTAATATGCTAGTTAGATCAGGTTGATCAGCTGACTTCCTTCCAGACAAAGCCATGGTGGTAGGGGGCTGAGGCAGAGGCAGTTAGGGGTGATCAGGCCAGCAGGGGATGGTCGTTGGGAGAAACCAGGCCAGCAGGGGAGGGCAGTTGGGGGCATTAGGCATGCAGGCAAGTGAGTGGTTAGGAGTCAGTGGTCCTGGATTGTGAGAGGGATGTCTGACCCCTGTGGGACTGGGCCTAAACCAGTAGTCAGACATCCCCCGAGGGATCCCGGAATGGAGAGGGTGCAGTCCAGGCTAAAGAACACCTCCCTCCCCCCCGCCCCGTGCACGAATTTCGTGCACCGGGCCTCTAGTTGAATAACAACAGTACATCATAAAATGAAATGGTACATTAGAAAGAACGAAGATACTCTTAATAAACGCTCATGGATGGTCTTCAGATACAATCATTTTTCGATTAGAAAAAGTGTGTATAGGATACTACCAATTATGTAAGTGTAAGGAGGTGAGACAAGAATATTGTTTTAACACATAAATATCTGATAGGAAAAACAAGAAACTGGGAACATCATTTGCCTCTGGGATAGGAAAGAGAGAGGTTGGGACTTAATTTAAAATGTTAACATTTTCTTTTGAAATATTCATTTTTAGTATATAACCTAAAAATGTTTTTTAAATTAAAAAAGCAACACTTGCCTTTTTTCCTTTTGAGGTTTCAGAATCCTCATCTTCATCTATACTGAGTAGATTTGCCTCACTGCATATAAAATAAGGGAGGAAGAAACCTTAAATGGCAATTATGACCCATACATTAAATTCAGATTTATCCTCTTTGTTCATCTAATAATTCAGGGATCAGCAAACTTTTTCTGTAAAGGGCAATAGAATAAATATTTTAGGCTTTATAGACCATACTATCATCATATCAACCACTCATTTTTTCCATTATAGTATAAAAGCCATCATATATTACTAGTATATGTGTAGTTGTGTTCCAATAAAACGATTAACAAAAATCAAGTGGTGGGCCAGATTGGGCCTGTGAAGCATCATGGTTTGTTGATCCACACCATAAATGAATAAAATATTTGTCGTCTTATATACGAATTTCACATATGGTCACTCATTTTTACTTTCTGTCTTGGATTTAAATTAGGGGGAAAGGACAGAGAAACAAACTGGTAGAAAACTTTAGCTAATGAAAAGAAACAATATTACCACAGTAAAATAGCTATATCTCTACCACTATGAAAGAAATATCAATTCTTCATTGAGAATCACTGGCCTGAGATTTTTAAAAATCAGACTGATACATCTATTAATAAACAGTTCATGTTAATATCAACTTGTTCAAAAAGCAAGAGCCACTGAGGATCCACTTATATTGAGGAACCAAAGAGTATGATTCATAAATGAAACATACAGGACAGGTAGCACCTTAAAAGACAAATTCTTACATATCCATGACAAACCTTTTCACAGAGGAACTCAAAATACACCCTTGTGAAGGCAACTCTATAAGCTACTTTCAGTAAAAACCTAACTATTTATAGTAAAAACGTAAAATGTTTGTTTCATTACTGCTTATATATGTCCCAACTTTTTTAATGCTAAAAATTCTCTCCTTCCACACACTTTACAAAAATGTTTTTAAAATGATATACTTTCTACTCAATTTAATTTCAGATTTAGTTCCAATTTTTCAAAATGTCTGTCTTTGTTACAGTACCTATGTACTAAATGTCTGTAACAAAAACTATTTTAAATTGAAAAATAGTCAGAAATAAAAGACCATAAAATATCAATTTTAACTGAGAAACTTACCAGTTCTAAGCTCTCCTTCAAATAAAACTTCACTTCAGTTCAATAGCACATAGGTGAAGGCACATAAAATGGCAATGATGAATGGAGCTGTTGCCCAAAAAGAAGTGAAGCACCTACTATATTTAGCCAATATACTCTGAAAGACTTCTTGTGTAAAATTTCTAAAACATATTTATAGTTTTGGTAGAACTTGGTGTATATATTTGTGTTTCTATAAATTTGCTATTTGTTCTCGTTAAGGGAAAAATCAGATCAATAAACCAAGAAACTATAGCAATGCTGAATCTGTAATACAAATTCTGCATGATGCAAAAGGTTCTATTAAAACCAGTATTTGAAATTTTTCACAGAAGTAATTCCAAGTACATTAACAAATATAATGAACACTTTGCTTAGCTTCTGTCTGGGTCAACACCTGTGTTTATCATTTATAGTATTTCTGCTCTCTCTGATGATAATCTGATCTAAGATGGACGGATGGTGAGGGGTAACTGGGAAGAAAGTTACTACAGGATCTAAACTTTCATACAAAATTGTGAGGTCTTAATCTAGGTTCACTTACTTACTCAAGATAAATGGTAGCTTTTCAAATCACTGAACAGAATCCCGTGTTTGTTTATTTTTACTAAGGAACAATTATTTAGTTGTAAATCTGTAGTATGATTGATATTTAATCATATGGTTATACATATTACATGCACTTATTTATACATTTCAAAAGATAAATATAACATAAAATTATTTACTAATAAAGAACTGCTTTTTCTTCATTGATGCAATTATAAAAGAGTTCAATATTTCCTTAAGAATACAATACTCTTAAAAATATTTCCATAGCAAACAATTTATATTATTTTTCTAATGAAAAGTTTCATTCTTATAAAATATCTGAGGGGAAAAAAAATCTTACTCTTTATCTGTATCTCCTTCACTTTCTTCTCCATGATCAAAGCTCCAATTATTTTTAAAACCTCCATCTCTCCTAGATTCGGATCTAGTCAAAGCTGAAATAAAAACAGAGATAAGTATTAATAGAGATATCTAATCTAATAAAAGAAACATACAAATTGACCGCACCTCAACTACGCCCCAAGCCACGCCCATCAGCCAATCAAAGCAATTACATGCAAATTAACCCAACCAAGATGGCGGCCAGCAGCCACAGAGCTGGAGCAAGCAGGAGGCTTGGTTGCCCCGGCGATGGAGGAAGCCAAGTTTCCCGCCAGCCCGGGCCGGCCCTGAGGTCCGCTCAAGGCAACAAAGTTTCAATTATAGAAGGTAAATAAATCCCCGATACCTGCTTCCAGCCAGCCTCCACTGGGAGCTTGGGTGGCCAAGGGCTTGGCCAGCCTGCAAACAGCCATCAGCCCCTCAACCAGGATGGCCACATCCTCATGGGGTGAGGGTCCCCGCTGGGGGGCTTGGCCAGCCTGCAAACAGCCATCAGCCCCTCACCCAAACAGGCCGGGCACCCCAGGGGGGACCCCCACCCTGAAGGGGGTGTGACCAGCCTGCAAATGGCACTCACCCCCTCACCCAGGCTAGCCAGGCACCCCAGTGGGGAGCCCCACCCTGAAGGGGCTGTGGCCAGCCTGCAAACAGCCATCAGACCCTCACCCAGGCTGGCCAGGCACCCCCACCCTAATCCGGGACACCCTTCAGGGCAAACCAGCCGGCCCCCACCCATGCACCAGGCCTTTATCCTATATAATAAAAGGGTAATATGCAAATTGACCCTAACAGCAGAATGACTGGTCACTATGATGCACACTGACCATCAGGGGGCAGACACTCAATGCAGGAGCTGCCTCCTGGTGGTCAGTGCGCTCCCACAGGGGGAGCTCTGCTCATCCACATGCCAGGCTGACGGCTGCCAGTACAGCGGTGGTGGCGGGAGCCTCTCCTGCCTCCTCAGCAGCGCCAAGGATGTCCGACTGCAGCTTAGGCCTGCTCTCCACTAGCAAGTGGACATGCCCCGAGGGCTCCCGGGCTGCCAGAGGGATGTCTGACTGACAGCTTAGGCCCAATCCCCTGGGGAGCAGGCCTAAGCCAGCAGGTGGTCATTCCCCTGAGGGGTCCCAGACTGTGAGAGGGCACAGGCTGGGCTGAGGGACCCCCTTCCCCCCCGAGTGCACAAATTTTTGTGCACTGGGCCTCTAGTTAACTATAAAGTAAAATTGAGCATTCCCCAAGCTCTTTGTTTAGTCTAGATTTTCTTTTCATTTGAATGCCTTGATTATTGCTTATGAACACCTTATTTCCTCTAAAGAGAGAAAGAACACTTTAATGTCATCCATATGTGTGAGTTTGCTAGAAAAAGCAGCTCAAATTTGTACAATACAATGAAAATGCGGGGGGGGGGAGGTACACATGAATATGTGTGAGATATTTTAAAAAATCAACCCTGTATCTCCATAATTGATCACTGATTCTACAAATCAGTGCCTGTTAGTTTGCTTGCCTTACTTATGAGAACCATATCCAGACCACTAACTGACCTTTTCTTTACCTCCATCATCTCTGCCTTTTAACAGAAGAGAAACAAAAGATTTCTGTGTTGGCAATATGGTGAACTTGATTTATCAAAAACAACAACAAAAACCCTCCATCCATATCAGAACATCAAACATGCTCATTATGAGTTTTAAAAATTTTGTAAGTGCATGGCTGAAAACCCCTGAAGTCATAAACAACTGGTAAGTGGGAACCTGGAGAAATAAGCTTCTGAAGTTGTCATTTGAAGCCATATGACAAAATTCTGATGGCCTAGAGCCTGGTTTTTAAGATCAAGTTTAGAGCCCGAGAGCCCTGGCTGGTGTGGTTCAGGTGGTTGAGCATGGTCCCATGCACCAAAAGATTGCTATGTGATTCCTAGGGTCAGAGTACATTCCAACATTTCAGGCCCAATCCCCAATAAGGAGTGTGCAGGAGTATGTTTCTCTCACATCGATGTGTCTGTCTCTCCCCCTCCCTCCCTCCCTCCTTCCATCTCTATCTAAAATCAATATATATAAAGTTTGGGGACACAGCAAGATGAAGGGTCAGGTTGAATACCAGAATACCTGAAGGGCAACACTCTGATTGGGTGAACTAGGGTAAAACAAAGAAACTCACTGAAGAACTCAACAATGGGAATAATAATAATGTCCTGTCCTTGCCTCTGGATTTTTGGATTGAACTGTAGAGAAAGTGTATACTCCCATGACTAGAGAATTCCTAACCATAAACTCATAATTACTCAGATTTGGGACCAAATGTTTTATAACTTACATGGCCCAGTAAAGGCCATAATTTTAAAAGTTTCACAAGATGCTCACTAAATATAAGAGAAATGCAAATCAAAACTATAATGAGATACTGGTTCGCACCCATTAGGAAGGCTTTTTAATAATGATGAAATATAGTAAGTAGTAGTGACAAAATGTGGAGGGAATTGAAACTTTTATGCACTACTGGTGGGAATGTAAAGTGCTGCAGCCACTGTGGGAAAAGTTTAGCAGTTGCCTAAAAAGTTAAACATAAAATTACCCTATGATCCATCAACCCCACTTGTAGGTATACTAGGTATACGGGTTAAAAATGCAGATTTTTTCAATAGATGGAGTTACACATATGTTATATATATGCGATTTGATATGTATGATACTTTGTTGTACTGACAGCAAACTTCAAAACTTCATATGTCAAATTTTCTGAAGGTGTTAACATCATAGATATTCATACACTAAAAAATGTCGAATTTCGTGCCAAAAAAAGAGCATTTGTGGAAAGTTTTAACTCATGATTTTGAAGAAAAATGCTACTGAATACTTCAGGAAGCTTATGGTGAACATCTCCATCTCAAGATACTTGTGAACACTGGTTTAAATGCTTTAAAAGTGAGGATTTCTATGTGAAAGACAAAGAACGTACAGGTCAACTAAAAAAGTTTGAAGACCAACAATTATAAGCGTTATTGGGTGAAGATGCATGTCAAACTCAAAAACAACTTGCAGAAAGATTAAACACTATTCAGCAAACAATTTCTGATCGTTTACAAACAATGGGAAAGACTGTAAAGGAAGGAAAATGGGTGCCACATCAACTGAACAAAAGACAAATGTAAAACCAAAAAGTCATCAGTAAAATGTTGCTTCAACGGCACAAAAGTATTTTTTGCATCGAACAGTGACTGGCAATGAAAAGTGGATTTATTTTAAGAATCCCAAATGCACAAAATGATGGGTTGATCCAGGTCAACCATCAACATCGACTGCAAGGCCAAATCACTTCAGAAAGAAGACAATGCTCTGCGTTTGGTAGGATCAGGAAGGTGTGGTGTATTTATTATGAGCTTCTAAAACCAGGTGAAACCATTAATACTGATCATTAATAACAACAAATAATCAATTTGAACCACGCTTTGATCGTGAAATGACAAGAATGTGACAGAAGATACGGCAAAGTAATTTTGCTTCATGATGACACACCATCACAGACTTCAAAACCAGTTAAAGACATGTTGCCCTAACCGGTTTGGCTCAGTGGATAGAGCGTCGGCCTGCGGACTAAAAGGTCCCAGGTTCAATTCCGGTCAAGGGCATGTACCTTGGTTGCGGGCACATCCCCAGTAGGAGGTGTGCAGGAGGCAGCTGATGAATGGTTCTCTCTCATCGATGTTTCTAACTCTCTATCCCTCTCCCTTCCTCTCTGTAAAATCAATAAAATATATTTAAAAAAAAAAAAGACTGGTAGGAGGTGCGGAGGCGCAAAACAGGATGGCACCCGAGTGTGCCAATTTTTTAATCGGGAGATACAAGCTCCCGCTTGCTCTGAGCTCCAGTGCCAGGCGAGACTCTGGGGGATCCAGACACATACGGGGAGAAAGTGGACTATCTGGCATCAGGGCAGGAATGCGGGGGCAGCTTCCTTCAAGATGAAGGTGCTCGCAGTGGTCATTGTTCCTGTGCTGGGACCACCCTGGTGCAGGACTGACTGGCAGCCACTGCTGTTTGCTCCCCCCTGAAAATTCCGAGACCCCACCCTACCCATTTTACAACCCCATCCAAGCTGTGCGCAGCAGCATTTGTATATGAATGGCCTGTCCTTTCTCAGCCTAAAACCTGTCAAACAAGCTGCAGTTGGGTCAGGGAGCCCCAAAGCCAACACCAGCAGCAGCCTACCTTGCTTCACAGCTGGGCCTTGCCTGGACACTTCCAAACCTGATACGAAGAGGAGCAATCTGCAGATCTCTCTGTAGCTCCCGCTGGGTGGCCCAAGACAGTGGCTGACTTTGCACCTCCTTGGAGACCCAAGAGCCAGTGTACCCAGTGGTCAGTGCGAGACCATATTAGATAACAACTTTTCATATCCATAAGTGACACACTCAAGGGGCAGACTCAGTGAGCACCAAAGCCCCACTGAAGCAAGTCCTGCCCCATAAGGGTGTCTCCTGCACAGCAGCTCTCCCATTGTAGACACAGCTGGTCCTCATAGCCAATTGGCCTGGAGGTCAATTCCTCCCAGTGATACCACAGCAATCAAGGCTCAACTACAACAAATACTGTGCACACAGCCCACAAAGGGGTGCACCAAGGGTGTCCACCTCAGGTGATTGGGGAAGCTGAGCCACTGTGCCCTTAAGGATACCTACTACACAAGGGCACTCTATCAACTCAAGAAGACTTAGCAGCTACCCAATACAAATAAACAAACACAGGGAAGCAGCCAAAATGAGAGACAAAGAAACATGTCACAAATGAAAGAAATGGAAGAAAGCAAACGACTGGATATAGAGTTCAAAACCACAGTCATAAAGTTACTCAAGAATCTTCTAGAAACCTCTGAGGAACTTAGTGAGACCTTCAAGGATCTTAGTGAGAATGCCAAAAAAAAAAGGAAAAGGACCAGTCAGAAATTAAGCATACACTGACTGAAATAAAAAATAATATACAGAGATTCAAAAGTAGACTAAAGGATCCCAAGAATCAAGTCAAAGATTTGAAATATGAGGAAGCAAAAAAAGCCAACTGGAAAAGCAAAAAGAATCCAAAAATATCAAGAGAGTGTAAGGAGCCTCTGGGACAACTTCAAGCATGCCAACCTCCGAATTATGGGGGAGCCAGAAGAAGAGACAGAGCAAAATATTGAAAACCTATCTGAAGAAATAATGACAGAAAACTTCCCCTACCTAGTGAAAGAAATAGACTTACAAGTCCAGGAAGCACAGAGAACCCCAAACAAAAGGAATCCAAAGAGGACCATACCAAGACATATAATTAAAATGCCAAGGGCAAAAGACAAAGAGAGAATCTTAAAAGCGGCAAGAGAAAAAAAGTCAGTTACCTACAAGGGAGTACCCATATGACTGTCAGCTGATTTCTCAACAGAAACTATGCAGGCCAGAAGGGAGTGGCAAGAAATATACAAAGTGATGAATAGCAATAACCTACAACCAAGATTACTCTACCCAGCAAAGCTATCATTTAGAACTAAAGGTCAGAGAAAGCTACACAGACAAGAAAGGGCTAAAAGAGTTCATCACCACCAAACCAGTATTATATGAAATGCTGAAGAGTATTCTTTAAGAAGAAAAAGGTAAAGATAAAAAATTATGAACAACAAAGTGACAACAAATACATATCTATCAACAAGTGAATCTAGAAAGCAGATGAATAAAAAAATCTGATGAACAGAATAAACAGGTGAATGTATTAGAATCAGGGGCATGAAAATAGAGTGGACTGACAATTCTTGGGAGGCAGGGGGTGTGGGGAGGGTACAGGAAGAGATTGGACAAAGATCTTATACCTATGGACGCGGATAGTGGGGTGGCGAGGGCCTGGGGTGGGGTTGGAACTGGGTGGAGGGGAGTTATGGGGGGCAAAGAGGAACATCTGTAATAATCTGAACAATAAAGATTAAAAAAAAAAAAAAATACACACCAAGTATTTCTAGTGAAAACTGAGCATCCTAATTGAGATGTGCTGTTAAGTATAAAATATACATTAGATTTCAAACACCTAGTATAAAAAAATAAATATAAAATATGTCAATGCTAATTTTTCAATATCAATTACATACTGTAATTAAAATATTTTTAGTATCCTGGATTAAATACGAATATTATTTTTTATAAAAAAAGATATCGAAAACTTATTTGAATAAATAATAACAGAAAATTTCCCATACCTGGTGAAAAAAATAGACTTACAAATTCAGGAAGCACAGAGAGGCCTAAACAAGAGGAACCCAAAGAGGCCCACACCAAGACACATCATAATTAAAATGCTAAGGGTTAAAGACAAAGAGAGAATCTTAAAAACAGCAAGAGGAAAAAAAGTCAGTTACCTACAAGGGAGTACCCATACGACTGTCAGCTAATTTTTCAACAGAAACTTTGCAGGCCAGAAGGGAATGGCAAGAAATATTCAAAGTGATGTACAGCAAGGACCTACAACCAAGATTACTCTACCCGGCAAAGGTTATCATTTAGAACTGAAGGTCAGGTAAAGAGCTTCACGAACAAGAAAAAGCTAAAGGAGTTCATCACCACCAAACCAGTATTACATAAAATGTAGAAGGGGAGGAGGAAGAAGAGGGAGAGGAGGAGGAGGAGGAAGATCAAAAATATGAAAAATAAGCCCGGCCAGGATGGCTCAGTGGTTGAACATCAACCTTTGAACCAGGAGATCATGGTTCGATTCCTGGTCAGGGCTCATGCCTGGGTTTCAGGCTCGATCTCCAGTCTGGGGCATGCAGGAGGCAGCTGATCTATGATGTTTCTCTCTCATCATTGATGTTTCTATATCTCTCTCCCTCTCCCTTCCTCTCTGAAACCAATGAAAAAAAAAATATATATATATATATAATATATATATATATTTTAAATATATATTTTATTGATTTTTTAGAGAGGAAGGGAGAGGGATAGAGAGCCAGAAACATCGATGAGAGAGAAACATCAATCAGCTGCCTCCTGCACACTCCCTACTGGGGATGTGCCCCGCAACCAAGGTACATGCCCTTGACCGGAATCGAACCTGGGACCTTTCAGTCCGCAGGCTGACGCTCTATCCACTGAGCCAAACCGGTTAGGGCAAAAATATATTTTTAAAAAAATATATGAATAAAATGGAAACAAATACATATCAACAACTGAATCTAAATATCAAAATAAACAAGGAATCTAATAAACAAACTGATGAATAAAATAGAACCAGAGGCATAGAAACATGGAACAGACTGAGGAATCTCAGAGCGAAGTGGGGTGGGGAGGGGAGGGCAGGAAGAGATTAGCCAAAGATCTTATATGCATATATGCATTACCTATGGACACAGACAATAGGGTGGTGAAGGCCCAGGGCAGGGTGGGAACCAGGTGGAAGGGGGCAATAGGGGGAAAAAAGGAGGACATCTATAATACTATCAACAATAAAAAAATTTTTTAAAGTAAAAAAATAAATTTGAAATATCTTTGTATGTTGGGGTTAGACAAATAATAGATAAGGGAAGCAAGGTTTCCCCCTGTCAGAGAAAGAGGTTATAAATAAGTGAGAGGAAATCTAGAAGAAACAGAGTCCATTAGAGTAAGAGATATCAGTATCTCTTAAAGTATAAAATAAATATGATATCAGTATCTCATAGAGTAAGAGATATCAGTATCTCTTACTCTATGAGATACTGATATCATATTTATTTTATACTGAGCTCATACTTATTTTATATATATACATATATATAGATATAGATATATATATACACACACACACACAGATACAGAAACAAATGTAGTTATGTATTATACTGTGGTAGCACACAGACCTAAGGCTCTGTCCTCTGAGGTCTAGGAGAATAACAACAAATACACCTACAACCAGATCTTGCTTTATAAATACCATTCTCCAATAAAAGAAATCAGGGCTGCAAAGAGAAACGATTTATTCTAGGGAGAAGGCAGGAAAAATATAAGATAATCCTGGAGTATTTTTTGTGTGCCAGAAAGCAAGAAGGTGCTTAAAAAAAAATAAGATGGGGAGATGTCAAAAGGTTAAAGTAGCCAATCTGAAACAGCCTCCCAATAGCTAAACAATACTCTGGTTTCTCTTCAGAGCATATAGTTCTTTCACCTTTTACCAATAGCTAAACAAAAGTGAAATAATTTTAGCAAAAATAAATAATAGTATGTGACAAACCCCCCAAATAAAATAAATACTCATGAGTCCATAATGCTATAAAGAATTGAATAAATAAATGGGGAGGAAATACATGTCTTTTTTACAAGAAGAATCCAAATAATATATGTATAAACTCTCTTCTCTAAGAGATTGAACTTAATTCACCTTCCCTTCAATATACACTAGATTGGTAACTCACTTCCAAAGAGTTAACTATAGGAAGGGTATAAAGTAAATTGACAATGAGAAACCTGATAATCACTATCTCAGCCAGGTGTCCAAGGTTAACATCAAAAGTGATGTTTTTATTCAGAACATATGCAGTCACGGACCACATATGATATATTCAGATTATATAAAACTAGAGGCCCAGTGCGTAATTGAAATCATGCGAGGAGGAACCCGACTGGAGGCCGGACCCGTGCCTGACCACCACGTTGCATCAGCCACCTCGTTGTGTCCCCTGGGGTGGGGGCAGGTGCTCCTGTGTGTTGTGTCTCCAATCTGGCCTGTCCCCAACCCCAGCCTTCCCGCAGCCGCTGGGGTGGGGGCTGCATGCAGTCCCCTCCTGCCCATCTGCGCTCAGCTGAGCGGTCATGATGCAGCCTCCTCCTGAGCGGTCATTACGCTCGGTTAATTAGCATATTCCCTGTTTATATAGATAGATACCAGATTAGAATGGAGCTAAAATATTCCTATCACCTAGTGATATCATAGCCATCTTAATGTCATAGTACAATGCATTACATAAATACCATTGTGTTACAATTGCCTACAGTATTCAGTACTGCTATATAGGTTTATAGCCTAGGAGTTGCAGGGGAATAGAACTTATCACCCCCCAAAATGTGTCTCTTTAGCATTCGGATTATTTTAGGTTAGTTAACTTTAAGCAGACATGGGAGAAGCTCTGAAAAACAAGAAAGACAAGTTCACCACAACAGCCAGTAGACAATGAAAAGGTTATTTTATGCACTAAAAGAACTGGGGTTCTAAACACACAATTCTAACAAATTTAATCATATGATTTCCTAATCAATAATCGATTAGAACCTATAAATTAATAAGTGAAAGACCATAACCTCATGAAAGTGGTAATTGCCAGTGAGAAAAAATATAAAGAGCAAAACAAATTTAAAAACATAAGCTTAGAGCGACTTACAGCAGGGACAAAAGCTGAAAATCTCACCACATTTCAACATGCTGCTATGGTTGACACTCGTAATGAGAGTGGAAAATTATGTGCACTCGCCCAGTAGGTGTGGCTCAGTAGTTGAGCATCGAACTATGACCAGGTCACTGGTTCAATTCCCGGTCAGAGCACATGCCCGGGTTGTGGGCTCAATACCCAATGTGGGGCATGCAGGAGGAAGCCAATCAACGATTCTCTCTCATCATTGATGTTTCTATCTCTCTCCCCTCTCCCTTCCTCTCTGAAATCAATAAAAATGTATTTAAAAAGAAAATTATGTGCACTTTACCCCACTTATAAAATTGAGAAAAGAGAAAGATAAACCTTGAGAGAACACAGTTAAGTATCACAAATTAAACTTATACATTTTTCTCTACACTCACTAAAATGACAGTAATAAAAGGAAAAGCAGAAACCTTTAACAACAAAAGAATCCAGAAATGGAGGTAAACAGCAGATGTGTGATATAACTAAATCTATGAAAGATGGAAATTTGATGGATGGGAAAGAGTTGACTTAGTTGACTAGAGAAAGAAAACCTAAATTGCCCGTGAAAGCATAAATAGAACCAAATTGACACAAGAAAAAGATTTGAACATTGTGGTATCAATAAAAGAAATGGAATTTATCCTTACAAATCTTCCCCTAAAGAAACTCAGACCCAGAAGACTTCTCCAGTAATTTCTTTAAAACTTTAAAAAAATAACAACAGCCCTGGCCGGTGTGGCTCAGTTGGTTGGGCATCATCTTGTGCACCAAAAAGTTGCTGGTTCGATTCCTGGTCAGGGCACATGCCAGATTTTTATATATATATATATTTTGAAAGTATTACATATATCCCCCTTCCCCCCTATTGACCCCATCCAATCTGCCCTACCCCCATCATTGATGTTTCTATCTTGCTCTCCCTCTCCAAAATCAATAAAAAATATTTTAAACTTATTCTATTCATTTAAAAAATAATAATTTCATAAGACATATGTTCAATCCATATAATTTAATCAGAATTTACTATCCAGAGTATATGAAAAATCTCAACATTCCACCAGAAAAACAAAATGAGAAGATAAGAATGAGAAATTAATAGAAGAAACACACACACAAAACCCTAAAACACAACTCATTGGGTTTTTGTTTAGTTTATACATGTATCCCAAGAACATAGAATAGAGTTTAACTCTAGGTTGGCACTCACTATTTTTTGAATACTGAATGAAAAGTGAACATTTTTAATGTAGCAATAAAAATATAGTAAGTTTTTCACTTAAAGTCAGAACAAAACCATAGTATAATTTTACCATAGGCAAACTGATATAAATAAAAGTTAAGTTTCAGGAACATTTGAGATTGTGCTCCCCAGCATGTATCAAATAAATGCACAAAAAAGAATAAAAAGTTCCTAAAGCATTTCACAACATAATAATGAAATGACACTGAACGAGACAATTTTATTCAAAGACTTGCTGTACAGTTGTTCCTCAACTTACAATGGTGTTATGTCCCAAATAAACCCACTCTAAGTTGAAAATATGTGGAAAATGCACCTAACCTACCAATATTGTAGCTTAGCCTAGTCTACCTTTAACATGCTTAGAACACTCATATTAGTCCACAGGTGGGCATAAGCATCTAACAACCAATACACAGTTGTTTACTCTTGTGACTGCATGCCCAACTAGGAGCTGTGCTCACTGTTGCTGCCCAGCATCACCAGAGAATATGGAATATGTCACCAGCCCAGGAAACAATCAAAATTCAAAGTTCAAATTATGGTATCTATTGAATGCAAATCACTTTCATGCCATCGTAAAGTCAAAAAAATTCAAGTTGAACCATCATAAATTTGGGACCCTCTGTATTTCCCCTCACTATAAACCAGAGTATTAGAAACTCAATGAACTATCTGATAACCCCATCAAACTGACATAAACTAAAATATCAGATATTATCAAATTTGTAATGATGTGTATAAACAGGAAAGCTTAAAAACTGCTAAAAAAACTTTGGAGATCAATTTAGCAATACCTAGGTGAAGATGAAATTGCACATGACCCAGTAATTCCATTGCTAAGAAACACTAGATCGGTGTCAGCAAAGTACAGCCTACTAAATAACTTTTCATAAAGGCCATGAGCTAAGAGCGGCTTTTACATTTTTAAATGGTTAAAGAAAAAAAATTAGCCCTGGTCGGTAGTTCAGTGTTTAGAGCATCAGCCTGTGCACCAAAGGGTCACAGGTTCAATGGGTTGTGTGTTCACTTCCAGCCCCAGGTCAGGGTATGTGCAGGAGGGAACCAGTCAATGTGTCTCTCTCACATCGATGTTTGTCTGCCTCTCTCCTTCTCCTTCCCTTCCTCCCCTCCCCTCCCTTCCACTCTCTCTGAGAAGTAATCTACACTAATAAAAGAGAAACATGCAAATTGTGTCACTTCGCTATGCCCACCAGCCAATCAGAGTGACTATGCAAATTAACCCAACAAAGATGGAGGTTAATTTGCACAGGCAGGCACAGAGCAAAGACTGAAGACTGAAGAGGCTTGGCTTCTCTGCTGCGGCTGGACCAAAGGCCTGGGTCCCGGGTGCCGGAGAAAAACCGGTGCCGGCAGCCAGGGGAAGGAAGGCCTACTGCGCAAATCTTCGTGCAACGGGCTTCTAGTGGAAAATAATATCCACTGGTGAAGATTAACAAAAAGCTTATTTAAAAAGAAAAAAAATTTTATAAGAATGTTTTATGACACATGAAAGTTATAAGAAATTCAAATTTCAGTATACAGAAAGTTTAACTGGCACACAGCCACACTCATTTATGTATTACCTATTACTGCTTTCTTGCTAAAATGGCAACATTGAGTTATTGTGACAGAGACTGTTTGGACTGCAAAATATAAGATATTCACTATCTGGCTCTTTACAGAAAAAGATTGCTGACTTCCACCCTAGAGAAATATACAGATGAGCAGAAAATGTACTTTTTAAAAAGTGGCGCCCTAGCGGCTTTGTCTCAGCAGATAGAACATTGGCCTGCGGACCAAAGAGTCCCAGGTTCGATTCCAGTCAAGGGCGCCTACCTGAGTTGCAGGCTCCTCCCCACCCAGGCCCTGGTTGGGGCTCTTGCAGGAGGCAACCAATCGATGTGTTTCTCTCACATCGATGTTTCTCTCTCTTTCCCTCTCTCTCCCGCTCTCCCTAAAAATCCATGAAAAATATCCTCGGGTATTAACAAAAACAAAGACCCCCCCCAAAAAAAAGTTGATAGGAGCAATATGAAATATAGTAAGATATTCATAGTAACAACATATATATAAACAGTAAAAAGTTGGATACAACATACATCCACAAATGGAAATGTATAAATAAAAATGTAGTATATTCATACTATGAACTAAAGGATAATAAAAATGAAAGCACTAGAACCCTGGCCGTGGGCTCAGTTGGTTGGAGTCATCCAGCACACTGGTTGCGTGTTCGATTCCCAGTCAGGGCAGATACCTAGTTTGCAGGTTCAATCCTCAGTCCATGTGCAAATCTGTATCTCTCTCAACATCAATGTTTCTCTTTCCCTTCTTCCCTTTCTAAAATCAATTTTTTTAAAAAGAGTGAAGTACAAAGAAATTAATGGGAATGAAAACTACCACATGAAGGATGGTGTTTACCCCTGAGGAGTAAGTAGGTTGGAAGAGGATCTCAAAAGGAAAGGGTTTACCCCAGCTTCAACTTTATTCGTGGTGTTTTCTTTAGGCTAGGAAGTAGTATGTAAGATGTTTTTTAAAATGTTTTTTTATTGATTTTAGAGAGAAAGGGAGAAACATTGATATGAGAAACATGAATTAGCTGCCTCCTGCACACCCCCTACTGGGGATCTAGCTGAAAAAACTTGGCCTGTGCCCTGAGTAGGAATCATCTCATGCATTGGATGAAGCTCAATCAACTAAGCCAGTGGTCGCCAACTGGTAGTCCGTGGACCACTGGTGGTGTGTGAGGTCCGAAAGGTTGGTGACCGCTGGTTAGCCACACAAGCTAGGGCTAGAATATGAATATTTAAATATATTATCCTAATAATTTTTAAACTATTATTGATAAGATTTTACAATAATGAAAAATAGGACAAATTTTTAAAAAGATCTCCAAGACATAAGTTAACTTCTGCAACTTAGAATATAAAAAAGCAGTAAAAGGAAATATACAGAATTCAATGCAAATACCAGAAAACCCCAGTAAAGCAATTTTAGGTAGTAATGCAGCGCTATAGACCCATTCTTTCTAAAAAATCTGTCAAGATTCTCCAAAGGCTGTCTTTTGGAGGCCTGAGTCACAATGTTACAAGTACCCTGATGTAGAGATGACATAAAAAGGCCTTTAGGCTACAATTTTCCATACTTGCCAGAGGTCAGACATTTAAATAAAGCCATCTTGAAACCTCCAGACCAGACCAGCTACCACCAAATGACTCCCAGGAATGTCATATAAAGCAAGAAGAAAAAAAAAAAATCACCTGAGATGATTTTTTCCAATTCCTAATCTATAAAACCTTTATCCTTTAGTACAGAAGACAAACAGATTGTCTAATATTAACTCATAATGAAGTCTGAATATATTATATTCTTGGGAGGAAATAAATTAGACTTCTGTGAGTCACCAAAACCATAATATTCTTTTTGCCTCAGGATCCAGCTATTTATTCTGCAGTGTTTTCTGCTTTATGAACTTCATTCCAGTGGATATCTATGGACCTTTTACCAATAAGCAGTTAGTTCTATCTGAGGCCATCATAAGGCAGCAGTTTGGTGCTATTGGTGTTGCTGGAAGCTCACTGATCTTCTATGGAATATGAATATCAAGTGGTGTTACCTTATCCCAAAGTGATGAGTTGGTTCTCAATTTAAAAAAAAATTTTTTTTTATTGATTTCAGAGAGGAAAGGAGACGGAGAGAGAGATAGAAACATCAATGATGAAAGAGAATCATTGATTGGCTGCCTCCTGCACCCCCACATTGGGGATCAAGGCCGCAACCAAGGCATATGCCCTGACCAGGAATCGAATCGTGACCTGCTGGTTCATACCATTGAGCTCAACCACTGAACCACGCCGGCTGGGCTCAATTTCTTTAAAATACAGTTAGCTCAAGCTGATGCACACACAGTTCCAAAGCCAGTAAATTAACAACTCCATAATGATTGCTAAAGCCAAGTGGCTCCAAATGTTCTTTTAGCTACAAAGAAAGGAGAAGAGGACTATCAAGATGACATGGGAACTCAGCACTCAATCAGATAGACCAATAAAACACTTTATCAAAGTGCAAATGCATAACATGACAGAGAAAACTGACAGTTCTATAATAAACTTATTTTAAAAGATAAACTTGAGAAATGGTAAACACTGGAAATGGTGCGGACAGAGGAGACTCAGGAATTGATATCCAAATTGTAAAGAAATGCTCAAGATTCTCGGACTTAACAAAAACAACAAAAAAGATTCTCAGACTTCATTGCTATTGTGACAAAGTTAAATCATCCTATATAATAAAGACCCAGGGTGTAAGACCATTACGACCTAAGGCTCGACCAGACCGGAAGTCAGTGCTGGGCTGCCCTGGCTGTGGTGGGTTATGCAGGGTGGGAGGCAGTCCCGGGCAGGGTGGGAGCCAGTACAGAGGAAGTCAGTCCCGGGTCTGGCTGTGCCTGGTGGGAGTCAGTCCTGGGTCATGTAAGCGGAAACCGTAAGAAAGAGAAACAAGGCAGACCTATCCCTTCACATGGGGAGATATTGGCAGAAGAATAGCAGGGAGTCAGAACTCCTACCATCTCATAACAATAATGAATACCCTTCCCCCTCCCCCAACACACATACCTACAAACCTTGGGCCAAGTAGGGAACCTGGACTTCTACTCTCTTCTTGAAATAATGAGGTGGCATCTCACCCTTCCCTTACCAGAGCAGTATCAAAGCAAAGCCAGATAACACAGGGTTGAAAAAGATCCAGAGTTTCATAATGCTCAAAATTTCTAGGTTTCAATTATCAAATTATTCATAAAAAGCAGAAAGATCTAAAACTGAATAAAAAAGATAACAGATACTAACACTGAGATAGTAGAGATGACAGAGTTATTTGATAATAAGTTTAGAGCAGCCATCAAAACAATCTTTACATGAGTGATTTTGAACATCCTTAAATCACTGTAAGTCGCTTAAATGGGAAAAAAAGAAGGTTATGGCAAGTAAATAGAAAGTCTCAGCAAAGAAAATGAAGCTATAAAGAAGAACCAAATGAAAATTATAGTACAGAATATAATTCAAATAAATAACACAGTGAATAGGCTCAACGCAGAATGGATGGAACAGAGGAAACACTCAGGGAACTAGAAAATATAACAATAAAAATATCCAATAAGAATAGGGAGAACATGGGCTTGAAAACAACAGAAAAAGATCAGAACCACAGGAACCAGTGGAGTCATAACAACAACAACAAAAAACAAATAAATAAAACTGTAACACTTGGAGTCCAGGAAGAAATTAAAGGAGATGGAGCTGAAAGAGTACTTGAAGAAATAATGGCTGAAAACTCTTCCAATTGGTCAAAAGACAGAAATCCTCAATTTTAAGGTGAGGAAATACAAAATGAGATAAACCCAAAGACAGCAACACCCACATCATAGTCAAACTTCTAAAAAATAAAAACAAAGAAAAAAATCTTGAAAGTTCTGAATGACAAACACTGTATCTATAAGGAAAAAGTAATTCTCATGACAATAGGTTTTCCATTAGAAACCATAAAGTTCAAAAAATAGAAGAACTGTCAACAGAGTCCTATTTCCAATTAAAATATCCTTCAGCAATATGAGGAAAATCAAGGCAAGAGAAAACACAAATGTAAACAAGAATTAATAAATATTATCCAAATCTCAAAATACATGTGAAATATATTTAATATCATCTTTCCAGGTAAACTCAAATTTATTCCTCCATTACTTATGGAATAGCTAAAATTAAACAGGTTTATAATATTAATTATTGGCAAGTATCTGCAGGATCTGGAACTCTCATTCACTGCAGGTGGTTGTGTAACTTGGATAAAAGGATGCAAAACTGTATCTACTAAAACTAAACATATGCCTATAGCATCATTAAAATTACTGCTTTTATATATCCAAAAGACATGAGCATATAGGTCCTCAAAATCATATGTGAAAGGATGTTTAGTGTACCTTTATTCATAATATTTTAAAATTAGAAACAACTTATAAATATGGCTACAGGAAAATGGAAGAATGGTAGTAAATTCAAATAACAGAATACCACACACCTACAAAAAAAGAATAAAATCCTGATAAGAAGAAAAATAAGGGTTATTTTCATAGATATTATGTTAAGCAAAGAAGTGAGACACAAATGAGAATACATCACATAAATCCATTGATATGAATTTCATGAACTGATGGTACTATCAATGATTATAAAGGTCAGAAAATTAAGAAATTCTGAGGGTAGTAGTCAGAAAGGGGGGATGAAAGAAACTTCTAAAATCTTGAAAAAGATTCTACATCTTATACTGGGTGTTACATATGTAAACAAGTTTGATCTCTACATTTACATTTCATGCACAGGTGGAGTTAAATATAAATGTTTTCTAGCACTGCAAGTCGCTTATTATTTGAGCTTGGGTTCCTCAACTTTCAGAGACCATACTAATCTCCATTATGTCATATTACCATCTGAAGACAAACAGTGACATCAAGACCTAATTCTACAGCTCAGTAACCCTGAAAAATGAAAGAGGATTTATCCTGATTAAAAACTCTGAAGAAATCATACTAACAATTCAATATAATTCACCAAATATTCTGCATAAAATATCATCTCAAATGGTGTACCATTTATGATTCAATAATTGGAACTTAAGAGGAAGTAAAAGAGTAGGTCTTTTGTTATTCTCATAGTTTGTGAACTCAGTAGTATTATTGATAAACTATTGAAAACGTAGGTTTTTACGTTTTCTACAAATATTTAAATTGTTTGGGTAATACCAAAAGACTAAATTTTTAGCCTAAACATACTTTAATATATTTTTATTGTTAACTTTAGAGAGGAAGGGAGAGGGAGAGGAAGATAGAAACATCAATGATGAGAGAATCATTGATCAGCTTCCTCCTGCATACCCCACACTGGGGATCTAGCCTGCAACTCGGGCATGTGCCCTGACCAGGAATCAAACTGTGACTTCTTGGTTCATAGGTTGATGCTCAACCACTGAGAAACACCAGCCAGGCAGCCTAAACATACTTTAAAAAGTGACTGTCATATATTGGGAAATGAGCCATTAAAGTAATATGGGATCCTATATAATAAAAGGCTAATATGCAAATCGACCAAGCAGCGGAACAACCGATTGCTACGACATGCACTGACCACCAGGGGGCAGATGCTCAACGCAGGAGCTGCCCCTGGTGGTCAGTGTGCTCCCACGGGAAAACGCCGCTCAACCAGAAGACCTGAGCTGGGCTCATTGCTGGCAAGTGCAGCGGTGGTGGCAGGAGCCTCACCCACAGGGAGCGGGCCTAAGCCATCAGTTGGACATCCACTGAGGGCTCCTGGACTGCTAGAGGGCACAGGCTGGGCTGAGGAGCCCCCCCCCCCCCCCCCCAGAGCACACGAATTTCGTGCACCAGGCCTCTAGTTCTTTAATATTTCTTGTGATTATAATAGAGAATGGAGACCCAAAGTGAACTGAAGAAAAAAGATTAAATGCCAAAATATGTGGAACCCCGCTTCATTGGAATTATGGAGGCAGAGAGGCAAAGTCAACCATGGTCATGATGTCCCCAAGATTTAGTGGCAGATTCATACATTCAAAGTGTGGGGGCAGAAAGTTACAGATTCTTGAATAGAGGCAAGACAATAGATTACTATGTAGTCTACAAACAAGTCTTGGAGAATTTCTAGCTCTTCATTTCCTAAAAAATGGCCTCAATCTTTGCAAAAAAAAAAGAACACAAACAAACCACTGAAATTTATTATACAGTGGACACCAGCACTTTTCTCTCCCTGCTCTGTTTCAAAGATTGTAAGCAGTTAATATTGGAGGGGGAAAAACCCATATTCAAAACTAAGATGAAATGTTATTTGAAATATCAAAAAAACTCCAAAAAAAATTTTAAAAACTCCAAAGATAAGAATATGGCTTGGTTTTTTGTGTGTGCTTCTTTAAAATATATTTTTATTGATTTCAGACAGGAAGGAAGAGGGAGAGAAAGAAATATTGATGAGAAACATCATGGATTGGCTGCCTCCTGCATGCCCTCTACTGGAAACCAAGCCTGCAACCGGGCATGTGGCCTGACTGGGAATTGAATCTTGACCTCCTGGTTCATAGGTCAATGCTCAACCACTGGGCAACACTAGCCAGGCTGGCTTGTATTTTGTTTGTTTGTTTGTTTGTTTTTGCTACTTAAGCCTGCAGTTTCAGATGGCCTCAAGATAGCTGTTAACTTGGGACAAGGCAGAATATCTAAACATCCCAATTTGCCTAGGACTATCCCAATTTCTAACACTGGAAGTAAAAAATAATGACTGTTTATGCTCTTATTTACACCTTTGAAACAAATTACAAATTGTGTGGCCTACTTTGTTCTTTTTAGCCTCCTAAACTGTCCAGAAATTAGAAACTTTTGGATTGCATAAGAAATGTCATTTTCAAGTTTTAAGAAATACTATGACTTTATTCTTTGCCACTCTTCCCCTTGAATGGTGGAATCTAATTCCCCTCCCCTTGAATCTGGGCTGGCTCTATGACATTTTGGCCAACAGAATATGGCAGAAGTAATACTGTATAACTTTTGGGGTTGGCCTTAAGAGATCTGCTTTTGCTTTCTTAGAGTTCTGTTTATCAATAAATGATAATTTTTCATAATTCCCTGTTATTTTGCCTTTTCTTATCCAACCCTCCTCCCAAAGGTAAAGTAGATAAGAGAAAGAATGTAGAAGCAAAGGGACAAAGAAGGGAGAGAAAGGAAATGCTGAAGGTTAGGTCTATAAGTCAGGTCCCAAGTTCCAATTCCAATTTCCCCACTAACTTGGTATGGGTCACAAAACAGAGAATCCACTAATACTTAGAAAAAAGAAAGGTAGTAAGTTAAAGAAAAACAATAAAACTAGAATTCAAATGAAAGAAGCGGCAAGATGGAAGAGAAGGAAGGCAAGAGAAAGTTCTTTTCCTACCTGCTAAGAAAAGAAATATAGTAATACCAACTAACATATAGTTCTTAGAATTATATGCCTGGAATTGTTCTAAGAATCCTATCTAATAAAGAGGGAATATGCTAATTGACCCTCATGCTGTCACAAAGATGGCGGTGCCCACAGCCAATAAGGAGGGGATATGCTAATCGACTGCCACGCCATCAAAGATGGTGGTGCCCACAGCCAATAAGGAGGGAATATGCTGACTGCCACGCCCTCAAAGATGGCAGTGCCCACAGCCACAAGATGGTGCCGCCCAGTCCCCTCAGCCCCGCCGGGGTGGCAGGTGCACAGCAAGGCCGGGGCCACTCCACACACCTGCCTCCAGAGTCCCGCAGTCCCCTCAGCCCCCCAGGGCCGGCCCGAGGCGCAGGTAAGCCTCGGATGTCGGCTGCCCAGCCGTGGCAGCAGCAGAGGTGTGATGGGGGCGTAGCCTTTCCCTGATCACTGGGTCACCTTCTGCCCCTGAGGGCTCCTGGACTGTGAGAGGGGTCAGGCCGGGCTGAGGGGTCCCCCCTCCAGTGCATGAATTTTCATGCACCAGACCTCTAGTTTTATATACAGTGGGGCCTGGACTTACGAGTGTCCCGACTAACAAGTTTTTCGAGATATGAGCCGTCTCTCGGCCGATTTTTTGCTTTGAGTTGCGAGCTAAAATTCGGGTTATTAGCCAGCTTCAGATACCCCACTGCTAGTTGGCGCAGCGAACGTCACAGTGAACGCCACAACATCAGCCCAGCATTCAATTCATTGTAATGGTGAAAATTAATTTGACATACGAGTAATTTGAGTTACGAGCTCCATCATGGAATGAATTAAACTTGTAAGTCAAGGCCCCACTGTATATTAAGACATTTACCAGTAATCTTCATGGCAACCTTATGAGGTAACTACAATTATTATCCTTGTTTTACACATATGGAAACACAGAGGTTAAATAATCTATCCAAGATCACACATCTAGTAAGTAGTAGAGCTAGATGTTTAATTCCAGCATTCTGGTCTCTGAGTTCATCTTCTTAGTGAATTTCTAATGAAAATCAGTTCCATTTCAAGTGAGTTTCTACTCAACTGTTCCATGTGCATACAAGAAATCAAGTGATAAGTAGAATTTATAAATTCAACTGGGATGAAACCAGGAAATACATATACTTAAGGAGTAAATAAGGAATGACACCATGACGTAGTTTTTAAAAGTGGTGTAATCAGAGACATTGAACGATGGAACAGACTGATGAATTTCAGAGGGAAGGCGGGGGGCGGGGGCGGAGGAAGTGCTCAAGAAGAGATTAGCCAAAGAACTTATAGACGGGAGAAGAGTGGAGGGGGTCCATGATGGGGAAAAAAGGAGGACATGTGTAATACTTTCAACAATAAAGATAAATTAAAACTATTCACATATTCATGGAATACAAATCATCTAGGAGAAATTGTGCTTTAGTTAAGAGGTATTGTGAAGTATTTACTGTCCCCAGTAAAACTGACAAACTAATGGAGTTGAACTACAATTATATGTATTTACAACCAATTAAGTATGGCTAAGTATGGCTTAGGGGAAATGGAAGACACTTTTCATTTGGAGATAAAAGCAATTTTGCTGGTAAAGAGGACAATACTGGTATTGCAGTCTTTTCAGCCTACTGGGCAAAGTCCACAAAGGAAGATGAGCCCAAATAAATAGGAAAACAAAGAGGTGTGGGTGTGTGTATCCTACCTACATAATAAAGAGCTAATGTGCTAATTAGACTGGATGGCAGAACAACCTTCCAAACGACCTCCCAGAACTACCAGTGGGCAGGGCCATGGGGCCACGAGGGCCGAGCCCCTTGCATGAATTTTGTGCATCAGGCCTCTAGCCTTATATAATAAAGAGGTAATATGCAAATTAACCCTCACGCCCTCACAAAGATGGCTGCCTATAACCAGGCAGGCAAGGGGATTAGTGAGGAACGACCCAACAACTGAACAAGCAGGCTGCGTGGGGTGACCAGGCCGGCAGGGGGGTTGGTGAGGAATGACCAAACGACTGAACAGCAGGGGGGCCATGAGGGGCAACCAGGCCAGCAGGGGGGAGATGCAGTTGGGGGCAACCAGGCTGGTGGGGAGGTAGTTGGGGGCAATTAAGCTGGCGGGGGGGTGGGGGGGGCGGGGGTCGCAGTGAGGGGTGACTAGGCCAGTGGGGGGGAGGGGGGCAGTTAGGAGTGACCAGGCTGGCAGGGAGGGAGCAGTTGGGGGTGACCTGGCCAGCAGTGGCGGGGGGGGAGGGGGGGGCGCAGTTAGGGGCAACCAGGCAGGCATGCAGGTGAGCGATTAGGAGCCAGCAGTCCAGGATTGTGAGAGGGATGTCCGACTACCAGTTTAGGCCCAAAACCGTAGTCGGACATCCCCCAAGGGGTCCCAGATTAGAGAGGGTGTAGGCTGGGCTGAGGGGGATTCCCCCCTCCCCTGTGCACGAATTTCGTGCACTGGGCCTCTAGTGTATGAATAAAAGGGAAGGCAGAAAAAAATGGAAAAAAATATTGTTGAGCAATTATTTGGTAAAAGAAAAAAGGAAAAGGGAAAGCAAACTAGATATGAACAAGTGCAGCATAAAAAAGAAGAAACAAATGTGAGAGAAAGTAAACTTAAGAGGTTCCACAGAGGAGAGAAGGGGAAAATATCAAAAGAAAGGTTATAAAAACAAGCTAACATCACTTCTGCCCTATACTGCAACAGTTTCGTAACTAGTCTGGCTGATAATCTTTTGCTCCTCTCTAAAGCTTTCTCTATGTGGTAGCCAGTGACCTTTTTTTAAAAAACAAACCTGATAATGGCACCTCCAATCTTGTACCACTCTCCTTGTTAGCACCACACTGTCCTCCTTTTAGTTTCCTAAACATGCCATGCTCCCTCTATTTTATTCCCTCTGCCTGGAAAGCACTGTCTACCCACATTTTCTTCTTCAACTGCCCTGATTAGATCAAATTCTCATTATTATGAATAATCCTCTTTTGCTGCACTTGTTATAATTTTACATTTACAAGTGTGATTATTTGACCACTGACTTTCCTCTCTGGACTAGAAACTCCATGAAGAAACCATTCTCACCGCCCCCTCTCCCACCCCCATCATTGTGCCTCTCAGCATAATACCTACAACATTAGAGTTGCTCAATAAATATCTGTTAAATGAATGAACAGAGAAACCTGCCAAACTATCACAACTGAAAAGGGGGTTATAAGGCAACCTATATGAATAGAACAGAAAAAATCGTCAAAGAAGAGAAAGAAAAAAATTCAATACAAGCTGTGATCTAATTAAATTCACACAATTTTCATGCACAAAATAATGGACAACAGTTGACAGTAAACCTCCTTTTCCTTAATGAAGCCAGAAAAGGAAATGGTTGGTAATAGCATTTACTTAGTGGGTATAAGAATGTAAGACATAATTTAGAATAGACATCTCAAACTGACTTCACCAAAGCAGAGCTATTAACTTCTAGGTCCTCTACCAGTCTACTCCACATCAGTAAATGAAATTAACCCCCAACATCTCAAATAAAAGCTGGGAGTTATCTTTGATTCCTCCCTTACTCTGACCCTTGGTATACAATCCATTACAATCCTGTTGGCTCTACATCCAAACATATCTGCAGTCTCTCCACTCCTTTTCCTCAATCTACACTGCCACTATCCTATCCCAACCCTAAACTACATTTTACAAATATTCTAACTCATGTTCCTGCTTTTACTCTTGCTCTTTTCTAAGTCATTCCAGAGCAGTCAGTGATTTTTTGAGATAAATTATATCATAACACCCCTCTGCCCCAAACTCAGTAACTTCCCACTTCTCAAAATGAAAAATTTATTATCTTGCATGATAGATCTGCTTCTTTCACATCACTCTGCTTGCATTTCACTCATGACCTTTTTAACAAATGAAACCATATATTATCCTCTCAGAACCTGTACAGGCATCATCCTCTCGGAAGTGGCCCATAGAGAAGGTGTTACCTTAACTCTGGTGTCACCTCCTCAGGAAGGCCTTTCCAGAATTTTTAACACTGTGTAAAATGGCTTTACCATTATTTCCTTGTTCTATAAGTATATTTCTCTTACAGCCTTTATCATGTTATCTTCTTTATTTCATTAACAACAAGTATGTTCCAGGTGTAAGACATATGACGGTGAAGAAACAAAGTCATTGCTCTGATGAAGCTTATTTTTACTAGGACTGAAAAACATGAAAAATACAACAGTAAAGGGAATACCAGGTGTTTGTATGTGTGTGTGGCAGCATGGCATTTTAAGTAGGTTGTCAGGTCTGAGAAGATCTGAATAAAGTAAAGGGACCAATGTGAAAACTTGGGGTAAGACTGTTCTAAATGGACCGTTTATTTATTAAGCCCCCCCCCCCCCCCACACACACACACTAAAATGTAAGTTCTACGAAAGCAGAGCTTTAACTATCTTGTACACTGTTATAGTCATCTTGGTACAGAGTCTAGCACAGAAGAGGCTCCAAATATTTAATGTGTGAATGAAAACCTACATCCGTTTTTCAAGAAGTCTACTGGAGAGTAAGAAAAGTATACTATATAGAGATGTTTAAATATTAAAACATAAGGACCTATGAAGAATACAAAATGTGTGGCAAGTTACAGTGGAGTATTTTCTTATTAAAAGTGCAAAAAACCAAAAGAATTAAATAAAAAAATACAATTAGTGAATATTATTCTTTTATTTCAAAAAATGCAGTACAATATATGAAAATCCAACAAGAAACTGAAATCCTTGCTTTCCCTTAAGCTCATTCTCTAAGCAAGTAACCATTTGCTTTCTTTATAAGAATGCTGAAGGAGACATGACGACACTCAAATTTATCATCTGGACATTCATATATCTTTAAGTTAGAATAAACTAAAAGCAATAGTTTGAAATTCACATCTGCCCAGTATCTGTTGGCTTTATTTGTGCTATTTCTTTTTAAAATATATATATTTTTTTATTTGAGAAGGAAGGGAGAGGGAGGGAGGGAGGTGATAAAAATCACTGACTGGCTGCCTCCTGCACGCCCCACACTGGGGATCAAGCTTGCAACCCGGGCACGTGCCCTGAGTGGGAACTGAACTGTGACCTCCTGGTTCATAGATCACTGCTCAACCACTGAGCCACACCGGCCTGGCTATTTGTGCTCTTTCTATCCCATGTTCACAGTCAAAACTTAAACTGAGCCCTAACCGGTGTTGCTCAGTGGATAGAGTGTAGGCCTGGGGACTGAAGAGACCCGGGTTCGATTCTGGTCAAGGGCATGTACCTTGGTTGCGGGCACATCCCCAGTGGGGAGTGTGCAGGAGGCAGCTGATCAATGTTTCTCTTTCATTGATGTTTCTAACTCTCTATCCCTCTCCCTTCCTCTCTGTAAAAAATCAATAAAAATATATTAAAAAAAAAACACAAAAAACTTAAACTGAATTAGAAGCATACAGAAGCCCAAACCTTAACACAGCATAAAGGTACAACCATCTGCATACAGAATATAATACGCAACAGTAAGACATCTTTTGAGGTACCAATACCGAAACAAAAAATGATGCAGCGCAAGCTGCATCACTATCAGCCTCCAACAGGCACCTATTCTGCTCAAAACAGAACAAAGATAGAATGGAGGTAATATTAAATGAACCCAGAAAAACTTACACGCTTCCCACATCTTCTTACTCGAAATTTCATATTAAATTCGCATCACTTTCAGAGAAAAAGGTTGGCTTCCTAGCAAGGTAAGATTCCTTTTGCTCTGCCATGCGTGCGTGGAAGAAGAATTAAGTAAATTAAGGTTTCTTCTCCCACCTACAGCTCCTAGTCCAGCGGTTCTCAACCTGGGGGTCGAGCGACCCTTTCACCGGGGTCGCCTAAGACCATCGGAAAACACATATATAATTACATATTGTTTTTGTGATTAATAACTACGCTTTAATTATGTTCAATTTGTAACAATGAAAATACATCCTGCATATCAGATATTTACATGACAATTCATAACAGTAGCAACATTACAGTTATGAAGTAGCAACGAAAATAATTTTATGGTTGGGGGTCACCACCACATGAGGAACTGTATTAAAGGGTCGCGGCATGAGGAAGGTTGAGAACCACTGTCCTAGTCCCTTTTCGTTCATTAGACTAAGGCTGAGTAGCTACTCCTGTCTCCAGGCCTCGTCCATAAAACCATACGCAAGGCATACCCATCCCCCAACACCCTCTTAAAGAACCTATTACCACCACGGATAAGTACTTTCTTAATTTAAAAACGTTTCTAATTCGTTGTTGTTGTTTTTTTAAAGTATTACTTACACCGCGTATGAAAATCATCTTGCCAATTACCCGACCCTAACAAGCCCGGCCACCAGCAGATGCATCCATCTCCCTCAACACCGTGTGCGCCCAGTTACCCTGCAAACCCCGGAGCCGCCAGCAACCCACAGTTCTTTGTCCACAGTCACAACGCATCCGGCTGTGTTTTGGGGGGCCCTTCCACCGGCAGAGCCAACACTGCTCCCGGTCCCCACCATCCCCACCGATCACTGACACGCAGTTTTCCCGAAGACCCGCGTCCGTCCACCCACAGCCCCTGCTTCCCTCTCCCGCCCCAGCGATCAAACATGGAACCAGCCAAACTGGGCCCACGAGCTTCGGTGGCCGCCCCAAAATTGAGGCTGCGAGTCTCATTCTCTTCCTCCACGTAAGCCACCCGGTGAGATATTTTTGGCAAAACGCAGTCGGTAAGCAGCCCCGAGGCGGCCGGGCCTAGTCGGCACGCCGGCTGCACAGGGAAGCGGGCCGCTCGGCGGAGGCAGGCGGCGGAGGGCAGGACACGCTCCGGAAGGCGACCCCCTCCCCGGCCGGACCCCACCTCACCCAACCGCAGCCACTGGAACTGCCCACGGACGCCCGCCGAGGCCCGGACGCGGGCGGCTCTCACCCTCCAGGCCGCCCCCACCACATGCAAAAATGCGACCCTCACGCGTGCAACCCGGGCTCGCGGCCGACCCACCCACCCTCTCGCCGGCCCGGCCCCGGCCGCTCGCACCCACGGCCTCGGAGCCGGCGCCCTCGCAGCCCATTCCCGCCCCGACATCGCCCCGGCGGCCCCCACCCCCGCGCCTCCGCCGCCCTCCGAACCTACCCGGCGCGAACAATCGAATATCCGGGGGTCACGGGCCCCATGTTCCCGTATTTCCCGACCCCGGGGGTCCCGCCAGGGCAGACATGGACGTACCTTCCAGAAAAGCAAGCTCCCCGGAGCTGCCGCCGCTCTTGCCAGCCGCCATCTTCCTCCTCCCACGGCGCCGCCGCCTTAATCCATAGCCCTCAGGGCCGCCGCGCTCGCCGGGCTGGGGGGCCGCGCCGCAGGGGGGTAACCGCCGCAGGGCGGGCGGCGCTCGGCGTCCGGACGGGCCTACACAAAGGCCGGCGCTCGGGCCTGCCGCGCCGGGCTTCTCCTCAGGCGCCTCCGGGGCGCTGAGCGCGGCGACAACGACGGCGGCCCTTCCCAGGCCCGGCTCCTGTCGGCCCACGACTCCCCATCCACCGCCCCCGAGGCCGCCCGAGAAGTCGCCCCCGCCGCGGGCCCCAGGAAGAGAGCGGGCAGGCGGGCAGGCGGGCCCTCTCACGCCGCCCCTCGGCCCGGGGCGGAAAAATGGCCGCACCCGCTGCGCTCGGCGGCGAGGTCTCCGCTACCGTCAGGCGCCCCGGCGCGCCTCGCCCCTCCTGCCGCCGCCGCCGCCGCTACGGCCGCCCGCCCGCCCCGCCCAGGCGTGAAGGCATCAGCGGAGGCCGCTGCCACTGTCCATGTGGACCGGGTGGGGCTCGGCCCACGCCTCGCGTCCGTCGCCACAGCAGCCGAGCCGCCGCCGCCGCCGCCGCTCCTCCCCCACGAGCGCCGGGGCTGCCGCCCGCCGCCCCTGCCTCCTGCTCCCGCGCCCGCCCGCCGCTCCCGCGCCCGCCCGCCGCCTCCGCCTCCGCCTCTGCCTCCTGCTCCCGCCCCCGCGCCGCTCCCCTCAGCACCGACTGTGGAGCCCAGCGCCCGCTCGGCCCGGAAGTGGTGAGCCCGGCGGCGGCCCGGTGCGTGGGCGCCTCCCCCGCGCAGGCCCGAGGAGCGCGGCTCCGGCGGCGGCACCGGCGCCCGTGAGAGGAGACAAGTCCGTTCCTCTCCGCGGAGGGGCCTGGGCGCGGAGCCGCAACCGGCCCCGGGAGGGGAGCGGGGCACTGCAGGCGCCGGTTCAGAAAGCGATGGGTGGTCTGCACTCCTTTTTAAAGACTTTTCAGATTAATTGATCAGAGAAGGTTCTGCAGTGCGCATCGGGTGACAGTGTTGAAAAAAAAATTAAAAAGGCCTGGGTTTCATGTCCCCGAGACTCCAAAACCTACCTTACAAGTCAGGCCAGCGATTAACGCCGGGTGACTGCATCGTGTTCGTGGTGCTTTTCCTTGCTTTTTTATTTCATTTCTTATTTATGAAAATAAGACGTGTTCAATAACGAAAATGTGGAAAATACAACAGGATTGGAAGACGTCCTGCCTCAGGCGAGCAGACGGCTCGCTGCCGGCGCCGGGATGGCCCGAGGGCGCAGATGCACTTCCGACCTCTCGGAACTGTAACATGATAATTTTCGTTAAGTCGCTAAGTTACTAATTTGTTTCTGCAGCCATAGGCAGCTAATACGCATGCACTGG
Source organism: Myotis yumanensis (assembly GCF_028538775.1). Lineage (NCBI taxonomy): Eukaryota > Metazoa > Chordata > Mammalia > Chiroptera > Vespertilionidae > Myotis > Myotis yumanensis. The sequence continues at coordinate 61,672,190 of NW_027223757.1, forward strand.
AAACAAGGTGGAGGTATATAAAAGATGCATTTTTAGCAATGTAAACTAGTGTCTTTCAACGTCATGGCTTTGCTTATTAATTTCACCTCATCTCTATGGCAGTGGTTCTCAACCTTCCTAATGCCGCGGCCCTTTAATACAGTTCCTTACGTGGTGGTGACCCCCAACCATAAAATTATTTTCGTTGCTACTTCATAACTGTATTTAATTACTGTTATGAATCGTCATGTAAATATCTGATATGCAGGATGTATTTTCATGGGTCGTTCGACCCCCAAAGGGGTCGCGACCCACAGGTTGAGAACCGCTGCTCAATGGAACTCCATAATCCTAAGCTTTAAAGAGAAGTGTGGATCAAACCAGTGGCTCTCAAACTTTGACCTATGGCAAAACGCCCGGGCAGGCTTGTTAAAACAGATTGCTCAGCCCCACTGCTAGAGTTTCAGTGGTTCTGAGTGGGCCTGAGAATTTGCATTTTTTCAGTTTCCAGGTGATCCAAATGAGACTTGCTGATCAGGGAACCACACTATCAAACCCACTAGGTTGGGGGGGGGGGGAATTGGAGGGGGCTAATGGGGGAAATGGGGACATACGTAATACTTTCAACAATAAAGAATTAAAAAAAAAAAAAAAACACTACATTAAACAATCTCTGAATTCCTTTCCAGTTCAATTATCTATATAAAAGCCCAGCAATGGAACAGCAGAATGACGGGAACAACGGGAACGACAGGTCGCTATGACATGCACTGCAGCGGCTAAAGGCCTGATTTGGCCCTGTCGTTCTGGCCCCCCAATGGCCCCTCTCCCCGGCCGACCCCAATTTGGGGGGGGGAGCAGTTGGACTCCACCAGTGCATGAATTCGTGCACCGGGCCTCTACTTATTCTATAAATTTGCAATTACAAGCAAAATTACCACTTTTCATATTTGAGTATAAGATTAAAGATACTTTTATCCGGTAAAATAATGCTTTTTCTCTAAAAAAACATATTTGCTGAAACCACTGTCCTTTTATATGAATATGATAAACTAAGAATTGATAGTATCATATATTCAGGGCCTTGCCTAGAAAACTTTGAATTTAGGACATGTCCCTGAAACGTAAGTATAAAGAAGTACTAAGTATTTGTAAATATACTAAATGTGTGTGTATATATATACACACACATTTAGTATATTTACAAATACTTATATACACACATTTAGTATATTTACAAATACTTAGTACTTCTTTATACTTACGTTTTTGAAGCTCAGAGATGTTACTGAAAATGTCCCTAAAATTTTAGTAATATGACTAATTATAAAAGCAATTATTTGAGTTATATGTTTAATTTTTATTAAAAGTCTATCATGTCTTTATTGTTTAAGTTTAACAAATTACAGTCAGATATCAGATAACTTTTAGTTGTCATATTAAACACAATTTAATCCTGGCATAAAAAATATAATGGAGAAAAGTTCATTATTTTATATTTGAATGGATGGGTAATTACAGTGGATAGAATAAGCTTCTTAATTTTTTCTAATTATTTTATTAAAATTTGGAAAAAACAAAACAGGGTCCTGCCAACCAAATTCTAACCCTAACGTCATATCTTTTCCCATGTCTTTTTACTTACTCTGGTCCCAAGATTAAACCCTGGACCTACTTCTCCTGCACACTCAATAATTCAAACATCCCATTGCCAAACACAACCACTATGACTATTTCCAGTCTCATTGTAATCCCTAAACCTTGGCTCCTCTATTTTTTTTCTTATCTTTAGTTCTCTTCCCATCTAATTTTGTTTCTCCCCATCTAGTTTAGATTCCATAGTACATTATTACATTTGTTCTTTCTTGATTATATGCTCAACTTCCTTGCCATTCTGCCCTTTTCTGCTCTCCTCTTCTAAAATCCTCACCCTGAATAAGCCCTGTCATCTACATCCCCTATTGGGACATACATAGGAGGATGAACATCCCTGAAGAAAGTCATGCAAGAGAGAGTTTGGTTCCCTATAACATCATGGCTGTCACCTCTCAGAATATGAACAGCCTTTCTACCAGATTCTCAAATCAACATGCTCGCCAGCTGTCCGCAACTATAACAAACTTCTCCAATCCTTACCCCATCACTTTCATCAGAATTCCTTGTTTCCTACTTCAAAGAGAAATATAAGGCACAAAAAAGAATATTCTGTTTGTTTACCAATACTACCTGCATCTGTACTCACCCATTCTATTTGTTCTTCCCTACTCTTAAAATAGAGGCAGGAAACAAGAAAAAGCTAAGGACGTTCACCACCACCAAACCAGTATTACATGATGAAGGTTATTCTTTAAAGGGGAGGAGCAGGAGAAGGGAGGAGAGGGAGGGAGATAAAATGGCAACAATACATATCTATCAACCATTGAATCTAAAAATTAAAATAAATGAACAAGAAATCTAATGAACAAAATAAACTGGTGAATAAAATAGAATCAGAGGCATGGAAACATGGAGCAGATGATGAATCTCAGAGGGAAGAGGGGAAAGGGGATAGGAAAAGATTAACCGAAGATCTTACCTGTGGACACAGTAGGGTGGTGAAGGCCTGGGATGGGGCAAGAACCAGGTGGAGGGGGGCAATGGGGAGAAAAGGGGGACATCTCTAATACTATCAACAATAAAGATTTTTTAAAAATAGAGGCAGGAAAAAAATTAGAGTCTGAGTCCATCATTATTTTTAACTCAATCCCCTCGTGTACTCTAAATTCATCTGTGACACTTACTGTCTGGAGTTCGTGCAGACCTCACAGGTTCCGGGCTCAGTCCCACAGTCTGCCGCTTACTTTAGACACCTGTGGCAAATAGTGGGTTTCTAGGTTGCCTACACTTATTTTTCTTACTTGGCTACAAATTGGGGTTCCCCTGATTCCCCCTTCAGGTTTGATAATTTGCTACAATGGCTCACAGAATCCAAGGAAAGACTTTACTTGCTATTGTAAAGGTTACAAATGACCTGCCAGATAAAGAGGGAGGTACAAAGGCGAGGCCCACAGGATCCCACGTGCAGGGGTTTCTGTCCCTTTGGAGTTTGGGATGTGCCACCCTCCTGCCACGTGGATGCATTCAATGGTGATGACCAACCCTGAAGCACTCTGAACCCCTGCATTTCCTGTTTTTACAGAGGCATAATTGATCAAATCATTGGCTATTGATGATTAACTCAATCCACAGCCCCACTCCCCACCTCAAAGGTTAGGGGGCTGGGGTGGAAAGTTCTAAACCTCTAATCACCTGGTTGGTTCCTCTGGCAACCAGACCCCATCCTGAAGCTATCTGGGAGCCCACTCAGAGCACCACATTAGCATGCACTCAGGTGTGGTTGAAAGGGGCTTGTTGTGAATAACAAGAGATGTGCCTTTCACACATTCACTCAGGTAATTACAAGGGTTTTAGGCACTCTTTTGCCAGAAACCAGGGGTGATTTTCAACCTGCGTGCCACAATAATTTTTAAAACATGCAATACCTGCCTGTTTAGTAAGGAGCACTGATCTCTTTTTCCTTAGATCGTCAAAATAAAAAATGACAACAGCCAACAAAACAATAGCCATCCAGTGTGAAGGAATCAAAATTATACCTATTTTTTGTCATATTGGCATAAAACATATTTTCTGATGTGCCACAGAATTTTAGTAATTTGTTTGTGTGCCCTGAGGTGAAAAAGGTTGAAAATCGCTGCTCTCATACCTTCTCGCCTTCTCAAGATCCCCACTCTCCTCAATCCACTAGAATTTGTCTTCTTTGCAACAGAAAGTGGATCTTACTCTTTATAATTTTTAGGATGTTTGACCATACCATACATTTGAGAGCTTTGCAGGCAATATATAGCTGTGCCCTGTTTAAGTTGCATCAAAAACATGTATTCAGAAATATCCATATTAAGAATCACCTCAGGCCGAAACCAGTTTGGCTCAGTGGATAGAGCGTCGGCCTGCGGACTGAAGGGTCCCAGGTTCGATTCCGGTCAAGGGCATGTACCTTGGTTGCAGGCACATCCCCAGTGGGGAGTGTGCAGGAGACAGCTGAATCGATGTTTCTCTCTCATTGATGTTTCTAACTCTCTATCTCTCTCCCTTCCTCTCTGTAAAAAATCAATAAAATATATTAAAAAAAAAAAAAAAAGAATCACCTCAGTTTTCTGTGTAGTCTGAGTCCCACAAAAAAGAAAGATCAATGGTGATGACAACCTTTTTTAGGCTACGCAAGCATCCCATGCAAGCGGAATTCAAAGAAAACAGGACTGAGACAATGTACAAGATCCTTTGAAACTATCTAAGAGCATGAGACCCTTCCCAAAACTACTTTGCTCCTGGCACTCTTCACTCAGTGAATAGTTTGTGGTGGTGGTGGTTTTTTAATATATTTTTATTGATTTCAGAGAGGAAGGGAGAGGGAGAAAGAGATAGAAACGTCAATGATGAGAGAGAATCATTGACTGGCTGCCTCCTGCACGCCCCCTACTGGGGATCTAGTCCACAACCCGGGCATGTGCCTGATCAGGAATCGAACCATGACCTCTTGGTTCATAGGTCGGCACTCAACCACTGAGCCAAGCCGGCTGGGCTCAGGGAATAGTTTTGACACTAATTCACAAACCAGAAAACTAGGAATTACTCTTGATTCTCTTTTTAAATTAATTTTACTTTATGACTATATCTTGAGTTTATTCATTTTGTTTCTCAATTCCAATGACCCCAATTTAGCCTTAGCCACTGTCACTTCTCAGCCAAACTACTATAATAACAGGTTTAAATGAGTCATTTCTTATTCTCTGTGATTTCGCATACAAAAGCCACAATAAAAAATTACATATCAAAGCACTTGTTTAAAACCATTCAAATTTCCCTGGCTCTTAGGAAAAAAGTCGTAAATCCTAAATTGATCTACTAGGCCCTGCTATCTACTTCACTAACCTCATCTTGCAGCATTTTCACCTTAATTAAGCTCCAACCACTTTTTATTTCTTCCAGTTCCTCAAATCCTTTGCCATTTTTTCTACTTCAGAGCCTTTGAATGTGTTTTACCCTCCATCTTCAATGCACTTTTTGTCTAGACTAGAGTCTTGCATCAGTAGATTAATACTTATCTGCTGGATTAATAAACAAATGAATACAACATATTTAAAATAATCTTTCCCAAGGAAAATTCAGAATCCCAGAATTCTAGAGCTCAGACTTCTTAGAGACCATTTAATACCAATCTTCTGAGAGGTCCAGAAAATGTCTTTGCCCCAAGTGACATTGTGATAGAAATCTAGGAAAGACACCCTAAAAAGGATCAGCAATCCAGAGGTCGAGCTAGTTTGGCTTTGAAGTTCACAATGCTGAAACAACTTGAGCTGTTTGAGGAGACCAGGAGGAAGTCTTGAGTTGGTAATAGATACATAATAACAAAGCTTCCTCTCTGTTTATGGCTACAATATTTCTTTTGTTATCACAGCTATTGTTTCCTCTATTTCAGCCAGATTTAAAATGTTGTATATAAAATTGCTTATGTAACCAGTGACCCAGTTTAATACATATATTTCTTTGAAAACACAATTATCAATTATGTTCTTTTCAACACTACCATTAGAAGCAGCATATAGTTAGGCCATGGCTAAATGCAAATTTCAGAAGACAATAGCAGGTTCTGCAAGTTATGTCTGGTTGATAGTGTTTGAAGGGCTAAGTGCATTTGTGTAAGGGGAAATAAACAATGAGTGTTAAAGAGAAAGAATAGACCCGAAACGGAGTGGTAAGCTCCATCAAAACGTAATACCTAACCTAATTTCAGGTTCAGCCTTCCCAGGATTGTTTTTATTTACTTATTTTTGATTTTCACCAAGAATATGTTTGTATTGAATTGAGAGAGACATCTATTAACTCACACCGCCCCCCCCCCCCTCCCGACTCCCCCTTACATTCCCATATACTCTCTGGCCAGGTATTAAACCTGAAACCTTTCAGTGTACTGGAGGATATTTCAACCACTGAACCACCCTGGCCAGGGCCAGGATTGTTATTTTAAAATTTAAACCAATCAATCTGGAATTTCCTGGTCAGCATTTGTGAGGTGATCTGCCAGATAAGACCCACTGCTTTCCATGAAAGGAACGTAACCTTGCCTGAAATAATCCACTCTTTTAATTTTCTTTTCTGCCCTATTTCTTTCTTTTTTTCTTTTCCTTCTTTTTTCTGCCCTATTTCTACCTATAAAAGTCTTCTGTTTTGTATAGCTGCTCAGAGCACCATTTTATGTATTAGATGGGATGCTACCTAATTCATGAATTCTTCAATAAAGCCAATTAGACCTTGAAATTTACTAGGTTTGCCCTGGCTGGTTTGGCTCAGTGGATAGAGTGTCAGCCTGTGGACTGAAGGGTCCCAGGTTCGAGTCTGGCCAAGGGCACATGCCTGGGTTGCGGGCTTGATCCCCAGTAGGGGCATGCAGGAGGCAGCCAATCAATGATTCTCTCTCATCATTCTATCTCCTCTCCCTTCCTCTCTAAAATCAATAAAATATATTTTTAAAAAAATTTACTAGGTTTTATTTTTGTTCTTTAACAAGAGTTATATGAGAATAATGTATAAGTTTCTGTTATAAGTGCTGTATATGTTTCTGTTTTAACATAATTTTTACATTATAATATTGCAATTAACTTTCAATTTCTTGATTACCTTGTTTTTGTTATTTAATACTATAATGCTTTATGCTTGTTTTTTTATTTTCACTTCTTTTAGTCAATGCTTTCTGTTTCTCTTTCATTTCAATTTTTTTTTTCTGTAATATTTTATCAGGCAGTTCAGTAACTAAAATTCTAATGTTGAACATTTAAAACTTTTGATTAAGTGCAACTCAAGCTAATATTTTTTAAATTGTAAATGAATATGTCCTCAAAATAGTACACATCTCTTACAATAGTTCCTACCAGACACCTCCAATGTCAACATTTATTCATTTACAGTCAAGTTTTCAGGTGATCAGCGCTCAATTATGACTTTCCTGTGCCCTGGGCATTTTTGCCATCATGGTGCCCTTCTTCCACAAGAAATATGTTAAATAATTTTTAGACATATAAACTATATTTTTTATTTTTACATTAATTTTAAAGCTGTTTTGGTATAAAGATACAATACAGGTTGGATTCATTATTATATATTTATTATTATCATCAAGTTAATTTTTCTTCTGATTTTAAAAGAAATAACACTAAAATGTTTTTTTCCATAAGACCTTAAACGTACCATGGGCCCCAGGCACTGTGGCTCCTTATGCCTAATGGATGTGTTAGCCCTTTAGATGATCCATTGTTAAGTGTTTAAAATTTTAGATACAAAAACCATATAATTTTGATAATCTTAGATGTGGGAAAACAATTTTATGTATTTTATACATTGATCAGAATGGAATTTGAGATTATTGCAGTTGATACCTCTATTTCCTATTTCTCCATTATTATGATGTTTATTAGGTCTATATACATTATTCTTTTTAAAAAAATATTTTTTATTGATTTTTTTTACAGAGAGGAAGGGAGAGGGATAGAGAGTTAGAAACATCAATGAGAAAGAAAAATTAATCAGCTGCATACTGTATGCCCCTACTGGGGATCGAGCCTGCAACTAAAGTACATGCCCTTGACCAGAATTGAACCCGGGACCCTTCAGTCGTGGGTCAACACTTTATCCAATGAGCCATACCAGTTAGGGATATATACATTATTCTTAAAACCATCATGGAATTAGGTGGAATCAAATTAAATTGCTGTTTTTGTAGGTTAAAAGAAAAAGTCAGATGTTGGTATTTCATATGGATCTACCTAGTAATAACAGCTATCTTGAATTAAGTCATGTTCTTTACCTAGAAAATAATTGTGGAAAAATTAGATTTACCTCAATATTGTATTACATGTACATGAAAAGATAATATTGGAAACCTGGTTTATTAAAGGTGTAGAACTTACATGGTGACTATTAAGCCTATAACACTAGCATGTACTACAGTCTTGGTTTCATCTATAATAATAAAAGCGTACTATGCTAATTAGACCAGACGACATTCCGGACGAAGCTGGGCCTGTGAGGGCTGAGGCAAGCCGTTGTGGCTGCAAGGGCTGAGCCCCTTGCACGAATTTCATGCTTTGGGCCTCTAGTTGTATTATAAAAGAAAACAGTATTATGTTAAGAACAGATACCAGCAGTTATCCATAAAGTGGTAAATTGGAGACATAGGTTCTTATGAAATTGTCTCATTTGGGTAGATAAAAGGGAAGATGTGTCAGGCCTTTGATGAGAAATTACTTTAAAAATGTTTATGATGCTCTCCTCTTGAGAAAAAGTCATAATTTAGTTTGAAATGCTTTGGATTGGAGTGTATTACATAGTGAGTGAGAGAACATTTGTACTGGTCAAGCACTTCATGCCCATGAAAGTATTTCATGAACTTTGACATTTTACTGAACTTTGTCATCCTAAGTAAGATAAAGCATTCGGGTATTTGGTGTTGAATGTGTTGTCACTCTGCAACGGCCCTTGCCTGTTATGTAACCAACTTGGCAGAGTAGATCAAGCGCCTGCTTCTGATAGAAAAAGCTAGAGAGCATTCTGTAAAATCTGACCTATAGCTACTGGTGTGAGATTACCTTGTCTCTTTAGCTGCTTTCCTAGGAGGGGACTATGGAGATGAGTCCTGGAGGAGCCATTAAGAACCATGTCAGTTGCCAGTCATATCTACCCTGAAAAGGTAAAGCTGTTTGGACTGTGAGAGTATTCTACCCTGAGGCCAGGCATGAAAAAGTTCCCCAACAGGATGTGGGTGCTATTTCCTTCTTACCGGCTATTATCATGAAATCAGCCTAATTGGAAAAAGTTTTAAGTACTTGATCCATTTCTTTTAAATCATGTGGATAGGTCAGGCTGCCTTTGTTGTCTTTAATAAGAAGAAGCTGGGTATGTGCCTGCAACCAAGGTACATGCCCTTGACTGGAATCGAACCTGGGACCCTTGAGTCCGCAGACCGACGCTCTATCCACTGAGCCAAACCGGTTAAGGCAATAAAAACATATATTTTTTAAAAAGGCTGGAGCCAACAGAAATATAAGTGCAGAAAGAGAAAAAAGTTTTGGAGAAGAAAAGTCATATAGAAGAATATTGTTTTAGCTATAAAAAACTGGTTAATCCTTCTGATAAGGGAACTAAGGTGGGAGATGTACTCTGTACTGTGTAGCCTTTTACACTTTTTGGTTTTTGTATGTTGTGTATACATGTTATCTAATAAAAAGTAATTTTGAATTGATGGTGTCATAGTCATCTGAAAAGTTCCCCGGGCACTTCTGTAGTTCTCGCCTCCTTCAAATTGATGCACTGCATACGTAATAATAATGTTGCTGAGCCATTGCCCCTAGGTGTTTACTTATTTCAGTTGTCAGTTTGCTGTAATATATTTGTAATGATGCATGCACATTGCCTTTTCTTCTTGTGACTAACAATAAAAAAACCAGCATCAATTCTCACATTCAGCCTTGCGGACTGAAGGGTCCCAGGTTCGATTCCGGTCAAGGGCATGTACCTTGGTTGCGGGAACATACCCAGTAGGGAGTGTGCAGGAGGCAGCTGATTGATGTTTCTCTCTCATCGATGTTTCTAACTCTCTATTCCTCTTCCTTCCTCTCTGTAAAAAAATCAATAAAATTCTCACATTCAAAATTATACTTGTGCCTCTATTTTTTTAAAACTTATATCTTAATTCTACTATTTAGAGTACACTCTCCAAAAATACTTTTTGACATTATTTTTTGAATGTCACATCTCAACTATTGACTGAAGCATAGTTGATGCTAAAATGATTAACATTATATTTTATTTTTTTGAATCCATATTTTATTCTGAAAGAATAATAAAAACAATGAAGATATGATCAACTGACATCAAATAGCTTCAATTTGGAATCAGCGCAGCCTCGAACAGACTGTCAAACTACAGCCGGAGGCTGGCGGGGGGAGGGGTTGGGGTGTGGGAAGGGGTGGGGTAAGAGATCAACGGAAGGACTTGTATGCATGCATATAAGCATAACCAATGGACATAAGACACTGGGGGGTAGGGGAGGTTGGGGGATTGTCAAGGGGGGGGGGAGACATATGTAATACTCTTTGTAATACTTTAAGCAAAAAATAAATAAATAAACAAATAAATAAATTGTAAGTTTCTTAAGGACAGAAAATATTTTTAAAGATTTCTTTATGTCTTTCACAGTACAGTATCTTGAACATAGAAGATATTTAATAGTAGTTCATTGGACTTGAAGATCCAAAAATCTCTATATAAAACCCTAATATGCAAATAGACTCAACGGCAGAACAACTGAACAACCAGTCACTATGATGTGCACTGACCACCAGGAGGTGTGTGTGGAACATGGCAGGTGTGGCCGCAGTGGGATGGTGGAACAGGTGAATGGGGGTGCCAGACCAAGGCAGAGCCCCGGTCTCTGTCATCGGGGCGAGCCTCTGGTGGTTACTGAAAATTCTTTGCTCCCGCGCTGCAGTCCTGCCTGGCTCTTGCACCCGCTGCCAGTGCCCGGCGCCAGACCTGATAGTTCGGCACCGTCAGCAGGTGCGAGCAGCGGCTGCCGGCCCCAATTGCCCCTGAGGGCTTTTCCACCTTCCCTGCTCCTGAGGGGCAATCGGGGCAGCAGCCGCAGCTCGCACCTGCTGACGGTGCCAGCCACCCGCTGCTGGCGCTGGCCCCAATCGCTCTGCACCGTTGGCAGGTGTGAGCAGGGCCTGCACCATCAGTGCATGGGAGTGGTGGGGGTGGGAGTGGGGCTGCTGGCAGACAGGGTACTGGGGACCATGGAAGGAGGGGCCCGGCAGGGGAGCAGAGGATGTGCCGAGACCTGCCCCTGTGCCCACTGCAACCTCGCAACCCACAGTTCCTTTCAAGGTGCATAAATTTGTGCACTGGGCCCCTAGTTCTAGCATAAAAACACTAGAGGAATCTCAATACTCATTTTATTTTTAGGTAATCTTGCTGTTACTAAAGATGTTGCACCCTAACCCATGTTGTTAAGTGTTTAGAGCATGGGTCCCTATGTACCCAAGGGCTGCTGTGCAAGTTTCATCCAATCTGGGTTGTGAATTCATTCCCTGCCCCTAGTCGGAGCATGTGGGGGAGAGGCAACCAGTTGATGTGTTTCTCTCTCTCCCTCTCCCTCCCTTCCACTCTCTCTGAAAAGTAATGGGGGGGAAAAAAGAGATGACATTGTAATGTTTAATATACAGCTCAGATAAACTTTTCTTTGCTACTTAGTATGACCAAAACAATTCAATGAGTATTCTTATATTTTTCAGATATTTCTAACATCTTTGGTTATATTCCTTTAACCTTTAGTCACCAAAATTAAATTCTTAGCCAAAAAATTATTTTAAATACTATATGATGTGTCCATGGAACAAACTCAAAGGAATCCTAAATCATACTGACTTAAAGTACTAACCATGCTGCCTGCTTAACTTCTTGTGTTAATATTTGTATTTATGTTTATACTAGAGGCCCAGTGTACAAAAATTTGTGCACTCAGGGGTGGGGGGGTCCCTCAGTCCGGCCTCTGCCCTCTTGCAGTCTGGGACCCCTCGGAGGATGTCCGCCTGCTGGCTTAGGCCCGCTCCCTGGGGGATCAGGCCAAGCTGGCAGTCAGACATCCCTCTGGCAGCCCGGCAGCCCTCGGGGTATGTCCACTTGCCAGCGGGGAGCAGGCCTAAGCTGCAGTCGGACATCCTTAGCGCTGCTGAGGAGGTGGGAGAGGCTCCCACCACCACCGCTGTACTGGCAGCCATCAGCCTGGCTTGTGGCTGAGCAGAGCTCCCCCTGTGGGAGCGCACTGACCTCCAGGGGGCAGCTCCTGCATTGAGCATCTGCCCCCTGGTGGTCAGTGTGTGTCATAGTGACCAGTCATTCCCAGTCATTCTGCTGTTAGGGTCAATTTGCATATTACCCTTTTATTATATAGGATAGAGGCCTGGTGCATGGGTGGGGGCCGACTGGTTTGCCCTGAAGGGTGTTCTGGATCAGGGTGGGGATCTCGCTTGGGTGCCTGGCCAGCCTGGGTGAGGAGCTGATGGCTGTTTGCAGGCTGCCCAAACCCCCTTCAGGGTGGGGGTCCTCACTGGGGTGCCTGGCCAGCCTGGGTGAGGGGCTGATGGCTGTTTTCAGACTGACCAAGCCCCCTGGCGACTGAAGCTCCCAGCTTTTCCTTTTTTTGTTTTTGTTTTTTATTCGCTCCAGCTCTGTGGCCATGGCAACTGGAAGCAGGTATCTGGGGTTTATTTACCTTCTATAATTGAAACTTTGTTGCTTTTGAGTGGAGCTCAGAGCCGGTGGCAGGCTGGCTTCCTCCATCACTGGAGCAAGCAAGCCTCCTGCTCGCTCCAGCTCCATGGCTGCCAGCCGCCATCTTGGTCGGGTTAATTTGCATATAGTTGCTCTGATTGGCTGGTGGGCGTGGCTGAAGGTGTAGCAAAAGTACAGTCAATTTGCATGTTTGTCTATTATTAGGTAAGATTGTATTTATTGGAATTCAATCTTTGTGTTTTGTTTTGTTTTTTTAATTCAGCTCTACTTCTTATTTAATATGTGTTACCCAAGTGCTTTAAATGAACAAAAATGTTGGAATCCTTTAGGAAACTTTCCTATATTCTTACCAAAGTATCAGAGATGACATAGTAGTATTACAAGGTCTTTTGGTATTTTGAAAAACAAGCCCATTTAGGTGGTTTGAAGTTACAGCCTTATATGGTTGAGTCCATTCTGTAATGTGTCATGTGATAGGATGAGTCATAAATACACATATGCATGTAGAAACAAACTCCAAATATTCTTCAGACTCCTAGCTGTTGGGATTATTATTACTAATACCGATGTTTGTTTGTTTTTTATTACTGATGTGATTAATGTGATCAATCTTAATGTGATTGTTCTCCCAAGTATTCATGGCTGCTTAAACTAATAGAGATCAGTCTTCAATAGAGGAAAAATGTGCTTTGGTTGGCAGACACCAGCATTACCTCACCCAACATACAACATTTCTTCAGAGAAATAATCTTACTGGTTGCTAACATCTTAATTGGGATTTTAAATTTTCATTGACTAACATTTTACAGTACTTCTGTGAATTTTAAATCAATAATACTGAGTAGTTTCTTTTTAAAAAATATTTTTATTGATTTCAGAAAGGGAGAGGGAGAGAGAGAGAGAAATATCAATGATGAGAGAGAATCATTGACCGGCTGCCTCCTGCATGACTGCCACTGGGGATCGGAGGCATGTGCCCTGACTGGGAATCAAATCGTGACCTCCTGGTTCATAGGTTGATGCTTACCCACTGAGCCAGCCCAACAGGGCTCAATAGTTTCTTAATGATCACAAAAGCATCAGAGGTTTTTTCCTTTTGTTACATTTTGTTTTAATAGAGCTGCAGCAATGTTTCCCCCACACTGACCGGCACAAATTCTGTTAAATTACCACAGGCCAGGATGTGGTCTCTCTTCTCTAGAATTCTGGAAATTTAATAATTGCAGCTCTCAAAATACTCTAGCCAAGCACATAACAGACTCGTGTGTGTGTGTGTGTGTGTGTGTGTGTGTGTGTGTATGCACTTAGTAGAAGATCACCTTATTAATTTTTTTTTTTTAATATATTTTATTGATTTTTTACAGAGAAGAAGGAAGAGGGACAGAGAGTTAGAAACATCGATGAAAGAGATCGATCAGCTGCCTCCTGCACGTCCCCTACTGGGGATGTGCCCGCAACCAAGGTACATGCCCTTGACCGGAATCGAACCTGGGACCCTTGAGTCCGCAGGCCGACGCTCTATCCACTGAGCCAAACCGGTTCGGCAACCTTATTAATTTTTAAAAGATCAATATTTTCATCAGCAGGATTACTTGTGTGTATTATCTCGCACCCATTTGCTGGTACTGTCGACATAAGAAACACCCAAACTTATAGAGAATTTTAATGAGTGTCACAATTTTCTTTATCTCTTCATCCATTGTTGGACATTTAGGTTGTTTCCATGTCTTGGCTATTGTAAGTGATGCTGCAATGAACATGGGGGTGAGGATATCTTTTTGAGTTAGTGTATTCATTTCCTTCAGATAAATACCCAGAAGTGGAATTACTGGATCATATGATAGGTCTATTTTTATTTTTTTTGAGGAAACTTTGTCATGTTTTCCATAGTGGCTGTTCCAATTTACATTCCCATCAACAGTGCATAAGTGTTCCCTTTTTCTACTCATCCTCACCAACACTTGTTATTTCTTGTCTTTTTGATAATAGCCATTCTAACAGGCCTGTAGTGATATCTGGTTATGGTTTTAACTTGCATTTCCTTCATAATTAGTGATGTTGAGCACCTTTTCATGTACCTGTCAGTGATCTACAGGGTGTCCCCAAAAATTTATATACACTTTTGAATAATTATTAATTCCAATGGGTTAAATCTAAAAAAGAAAGAATTGAACTGTCAGCTCAAATGTGTGTACTGATATACATTTTTTGGGGGAATACCCTGTATATGTCCTTTTGGAAAAATGTCTATTTAGATCAGGGGTCCTCATACTTTTTAAACAGGGGGCCAGTTCACTGTACCTCAGACCGTTGGAGGGCCTGACTATAGTTTAAAAAAAAACTATGAACAAATTCCTATGCACACTGCACATATCTTATTTTGAAGTAAAAAAAACAAAACGGGAACAAATACAATATTTGTATTTGCATGTGGCCCGCGGGCTATAGTTTGAGGACCCCTGATTTAGATCTTCTGCCCATTTTTAAATTAAATTGTTTTTGTTGGGTTTTTTTGGCTATTGTATGAGTTTTAAAAATATATTTTGGATATTAACCCTTATCAGATATATGATTTGTAAATATTTTCTACCATTTGGTTGGTTGCCTTTTCATTTTGTTGGTGATTTCCTTTGCTGTGTGGAAGCTTTTTAGTTTAATGTATAGTATCTTTTAAAAAATTTGTTTGGTGATATGAAAAAAATTGTATCAGTTATTTACTGCTCTGTGACAAATGACCCCCAAACTTAGTGGCTTAAAACAATGATGATTTCTTATTTCCTATACAAAATTTTTATTGATTGATGAGAGAGAGAGAGAGAGAGAGAGAGAAAATCAACTTGTTGTGCCCTGACAGGGGATCAAACTCACAACCTGGCATATTGGGATGATGCTCTAACTGAGCTACCTAGCCAGGGTTGGTTTCTTATTTCTTAAAATTCCGTGGCCTGACTAGGAGGTTCTATTGTACATAGTATAGCTGAGGTTCCTTATGCAGCTTCATTGAGCTGGGAGCTTAGCACATGATGAAATGTCCAAGATGACCTCTCATCCTCTAGCAGTGGTTCTCAACCTGAGGGTCGTGACCCCTTTGGCGGTTGAACGATCCTTTCACAGGGGTCGCCTAAGACCATCCTGCATATCAGATATTTACATTACGATTCATAACAGTAGCAACATTACAGTTATGAAGTAGCAACGAAAATAATTTTATGGTTGGGTCACAACATGAGGAACTGTATTTAAAGGGCCAGAAGGTTGAGAACCACTGCCTAGGCCTAGGGTCTCAATATAGCCTCTAATCTCTCAGTGGTCCAGCTTAATTTTCTTTCTAGGATGGCAGATGACTTCCAAGAGGGAGTGTTTCAAGAAAACAAGTTCCAATATGCAAGTTGTTTGTTTTTTTTAAAATCATGCCTCTGATTGCATCACTCTTGCTAATATCTCATTGGTCAAAACAAGTCACATGGCTGAAGCGAGAGTCAATGTAAGAGAGGACTCTACAAGGGCATGAATATAGCAAGGCACGTTTATTGAGGGGTTCCAAATAGAGTGTGCCATAAATATTGGCTTATTATTATTATTTTCTTAATATGGAACTGTTGCCTTTTAAATTAATGAATTTCTTTGGCTAATTGTGAGGATATTTTTCTGACTTTTTATTGGGTATTTTTATGTCTCCATAAATGCTGATGTGCTATGTGGTTTTATTATGATTTGTATGAAATTTTTGTAAAGAAATAGCCCCTTTTTTGTCATCTTTGCAGTTAAAAATTATGTTTCCAGTTTGTTAATTTCTTTTACATTTCAGTTAATATTTCTAGGTGCATATGTGTAATGTTTTTATATTGTCAATATTATGTTGCTTATGTTTTTAATGAGTGCCACCAGATGTTTGACAAATGTTTACTTTTATTTTCTGGATTTTTTTTCTTCTTTGGTTTTGATTTTTTAAGGTTCTAGTGTTTCATCTGTTTGAATTTTATTTGGAAATATAGAGTAAGTTACATTCACATTTTTTTAAAATTCACAAATTGACATATTTTTAAAATATTCTCTCTCATTGATTTATAACTCCTCCTTTATCTTATATTGAACTAGAGGTCCGTGAACGAATTCAGGGTGGGGACCGGACCAGCAGCGGAGGAGGAGCCATGGGAGGTCAGCTGGCCCCACTCATGATGCCATGGGAGGTCAGCTGCCCCCAATCAGGGTGGGGGGGGCGATTGGGGGCCAGGCTGTCCTAGGGGAGGGACCAGGGAAGGTTGGCTGGCTGGCCCCACCCCTGATCAGGGGCCAGGCCAGCCTGGAGAATGGGCCGTGGGAAGTTGGGGGGGGGGGTAATTGGGGCCCCAATTGGGCTGGTTGGCCGCTGCAGTGCACATCATAGCGACCGGTCATTCCAGTCATTCCGGCGTTTCGGTCACTTGGCTTTTATATATATAGATTCTATAATAAAGTCTATTTTTGTGCTCTCCATTTTATCCCATTAATGGTCTTTTATTCTAAGGATATTACATTTCTAAAATTATTGTTATTCTGTAATATATTTGAATTATTGGCATAGCTCTTTCCCTCCCACATTGCTCTTTATATTTCCCTACTCATAATATATGATTTCAGTATCATATTTTTTAAAATTCTAAAATAAAAATCCTATTGGAATATTGGCTGGAATTCTTAAATATATGAGGAAAATGGAGAATATGTGGTTTTAAGTTCACAAAAAATGTCTTTTAAAAACTGGAGTTGTTTGAGAGCCTTCAAAAAATCACTAGGCTTTAAAAATATTTTTCTTTTTTATTCCTCCAAAGGCACCAGCTGTGCAGTTTTACTGCCAGACAAAATGTTGCTTTCAACTTCCACTGGAGGATTTTTCTTGTGGTCTATGTGCACACTCTTTTTCCTATAATTTTTACCAGCATGACATGTACACTGAATTATATTGTATAACACACTGCATATATACTGAATTATTACACTAAAGTAAGCTATATTTGTATTGATTTTTATTCTCTCTGGGTAATTTTAATGCAAATGAGCACAGTGTTTTATCTTTTTATTTTATTTTCTTCTTAATTCAATTTCTACTTGAGGGTTGTTTTTTTTCTTTTACAAGAGAAAAATATTTTTTACCCTTTTCTACTGTTACTAAGATTTTTTCTAGGCACTATCATAAGTGCCAACTGGCTCAGGTGCCCACTGAGGAAGGAATAGTCTCACTATAGCTCCACTGAAGAAAAACCCTAACATTTAGACTGATACCTCCTATTCCAGTTCAACACATCAAGATCTTTTCTGATCTTCCCTCTTTCCATGTATTTAAGTACCTTCTCCAACAGTGAGAGATCAGGCTCTCATTATTTTCAATATTATGCTGATTGTCTCCATCGATTTATTATTTTATCACTGTGTCCATCTCCCAATCTCATTGTCTCCTTCACCCACCATCTCCATGCAACCCCCCACCCTGTCCTGCATCTTTTGGTGCCAATGTTCACCCCACTGGTGAGCCTCGTCCTGGCCTCCCTTCCCTGCTTTGCATCCTGTCTCCTTGGGCACCGACTCTGATGTACCTTTACACAACATCCCTTTCACCTCTGATTACCCTGCGCAGGGAAGGAGTTGAAATGGAAAACCCTAATATGCAAATAGACTGAACAGCAGAACAACTGAACAACAAAACAACCTAACAAACAGTCGCTAAGGCGTGTGCTGACCACCAGGAGGCGCATGCAGAACATGGCGGGTGTCAACAGCAGGTGTCAGAGTATGGAACATGGTGGGCATTGGCCACAGCGGGATGGTGGAGCAGGTGAGCGGGGGCACCAGACCAAGGTGTGGTGCCAGTCTCTGTCATCAGGGTGAACCTCTGGTGGTTACTAAAAATTCTTTGCTTCTGCACTCCGCAGTCCTGCCCCGTGCTCACTGTTATGCCCAGATTTCAGGATCCCCAAAAAACCACATCAGGGAGCCAGCCATGTCCGATGCAAAAGCATAAGAGTCTTTATTCGAGCTAGCTCGGCTCCCCCACCTTGCCGACACAGCAGCAGGAAGCAGAGAGAGAGATAACTCTGTGTGGAGACGGGTTATATAGGGGGAGTTGGAGTAAGGGGAGGAGAAAGGACTGTGCTCTGCCTATTGGCCAGGAACAAGTCGGTGTCTTGTTCCTGGGTGTGGCTAGCAGAGGCTTAGACTTCTGGGAAGAAGCTCCTTGCCAAGCACGTGGCCAAGGTAAGATGGAGCACTTACCCTGGGGCAAGATGGAGGGCGTAGCCCTTACCCTGGGGCAAGGTGGAGGGCGTAGCCCTTACCCTGGGCCAAGGTGGAGGGCCTAGCCCTCGCCCTTTCACTCACACCTGCTGCCCTGATCACTCGGCACCATCAGTGGGTGCGAGCGGCAGCTGCTGCCCCGACTACCTCTCAGGGCTTCTCCACCTCCCCCTGCTTCTGAGGGACGATTGGGGCAGCAGCTGCCACTCACACTGACAGCATTGGCCCTGTTTGCACCCACTGCTGGCGCCAGCCCCAATCGCTCTGTGCTGTCAGCGGGTGTGAGCAGGGCCGGTGCCGTCAGCACGTCAGCAAGTTGAGCAGCGGTGGTGGGAGCAGAGCTGCCGGCAGACAGGGGACTGGGGGTCAAGGTGGGAGGGGCCGAGACCCACCCCAGTGCCCACTGTAACCTCACAGCCTACAGTTCTTTCAAGGTGCACGAATTCATGCACTGGGTTGCCGGAGTCCATTCATTGTCTTCACTAGCTGAGTTTAGACAGAGACCCCCAAAAGCTAGTAACCTTTGAAGTCCTAGCAAAGGTCAGAACTGTGCACCACCCAGTTAATCTAGGAACCACCCAGTTAATTTAGGTAATAATAGTTGAAGCATCATCCCCACCTTAATTCCTTTAATTCCTTAGATACTTATGTAGATCCTTGTTGATTATTGTTGATCAGATACTCTGCCTATTCCTGGAAATCATCTACTGATGAGCTAATCAGATACTTTGTCTATTCCTGGAAATTGCTGATCTGTGTGTCATTGAAACCTCCTTACCTAAGGCTACCCCGACCTCAATAAAAGATTGGAGCGGCCTGAGCTTAGGTGGAAGTCCTTCGGGACTTGCCTGCCTGGTCCCCCGATATTGCAAAATTATCTTGTGTCATTTCTCTCTCATTTGTTGTGTGGCTCCTCTTTCAGATACCGAACCCTACTCCACGCAGAACGTGGAGGGAGTGTTACTCGACACTGGGTCCCTAATCTATTTATATAGCATTAAACTTACTTTAATGTGGGTAAATAGAAAATATTTCTCTTTAACTTAGTGCTTACTTTAAAGTTGAATTGAACTCCCAGCCACCTGTGGATTGCTGAGCCACAGAAATGGGGAGATAGTAAATGTTTATTGCTGTAAACTCCTAAGCTTTAGGGGAATTTATTATGTACCAGTAGATAACTAATACAAAGAGTGATTGGGAGATCAGTTTCTTTAGATATCAAATGTCTAAACATGCATTTGTTTATCCTCATACTTGTTTGGAAGTTTGGCTGGGTATGGAATTCTAGGGTAGAAATGAATCTTCCTGCCTGGCTGGTGTGGCTCAGTGGTTGAGCGTTGACCCATGAACCAGAGATTACGGTTCGATTCCTGGTCAGGGCACATGTCTGGGTTGGAGGGTAGCTGATCGATGATTCTCATCATTGATGTTTTTATCTCTTCCTCTTCCTTCCTCTCTCTGAAATCAATAAAAACATATTTTTTGAAAGTCTATAGAGATGAATCTCCATTGATTTTGAAGGTATTGTAGTTACAGTAGAAGTTATCAGCCATGTTGCTTCCTGATTCTTTTCATTTGTCCTTCTCTTCCACCCCTGTGACCCTGCATGCTATCCCTACTGATGCATGTCACAAGGGAATGTGGGTGTATGTGGAAAGTTACCATACCTGGCTTAGAGACTTATGTCTCTAAAAGTTTTTATAAAGCATGAGAGCATCTTAAAAATGGGGTACTTGTGGGAGCTGAACGAGGCTCAGATTATATGGTCAACTTCTCTCTTTTTCCTATCACCCCTCATCTTTAAATAATCAAAAGTGATATTTGGGGGATTGCTTAATAATGAGGAAAATGTTCAGAAATTATTAGGAAAAGAGCAGGCAGGGCAAATTGTAAATTTATAATGATCTGTGTAAAAAATATATTTCAGCATAAAAATAGACAAAGGAAATCTCTTTTGGTGGTGGTGTTTTAGATGATTTCTTTCTTAAAACTTTCTGTGCATTCTGAATTTAAAATTACCTACAAATTTTGATTTATATATTTTTTTCTTAAGCATAATGACCATAGTACTCATGCATAAGCTGGAGAGCTGGTTGCCAGGAATTTAACACTCTTTCTTATTTGATGTCTACGCTAGATGAGTTTTTTCTTTTCTGTCAATGGCACTTTAATATATTTGTGTTGTAAGACTTACTTGCATATTTTGCCCATATATTAATTTAATAAACTAAAAGTGTTCAAGTTAAATAGTTGTAAATTTTTATTTATTTTCATATATTTATTTTTAGGGTGTTTTTTAATTATGAAATTTTGTCCAGCTTAATAAGATAAAATTGACATAAGGTGGGTACTAAACTTATTTGAGGGGGAAATCACTTAGTAAGTTATATAAATGCTGTACACCTGAAACTAATGCTGTATAATATTGAATGCCAACTATACTTGAAAAAAATATACATTTTTTTAAGGGGACATCTTACACTAATGAATGCATCAAAATTTCAAATACAAATTTCTTTTTTTAAAGAAATAGAAAAGACAAAATTGACATATAGCATTGTGTAACTTTAAGGTGTACAATGTAATGATTAAAAATATTTTTATTGACTTCAGTGAGGAAGGGAGAGGTAGAGAGAGATAGAAACATCAATGATGAGAATTATTGATCTGCTGCCTCATTCACAGGCGCTACTGGGGATGGAGCCCACAACCTGGGCATGTGCCCTGATCAGGAATCAAACCATGACCTCCTGGTTTATACCTTGACGTTCAACCACTGAGCTACACTGGCTGGGTGTAATGTGATGATTGATACACACATATGCTGCAAAGTGATTATTTATATATTTAAAATGTTAAAAGTAAAATGTAGGTTTGCATAAATTGGTTTCCCTCTCAATCAAAGAATCAAGATTAATAACCTTTTACATCCTACTACATACAGCCATTTCTATGGTGAAAAACAAATCTGACCCATAGTATAAAATTACATTATGTAACAGTGGTAGCCAAATATTAAAATAATAAAATGTGAATTATCGGAGAACATATTGGATGGGAAGTTAATATTTCAGCTTCTCCAGTGACTAAGCTAAGACTTTTTTAGTGAAAAATAACAAACACCTTAAGGTAATATTTAGCAAGGAGGACAAATTTATCGACATAGGGTTATTCCTTAAAAGTCATAGCAGGTTGCAGTACAGCGTACGTTTAGATCTTGAACCAAGTGTTGGAAAACCATTAGGACATGAACAGCTTCTTCTTCAAAAGAAGAACCTTCAGTTTCTCTAGAGACACATGGACTCTCATCTCTGCCTCTCTCTGTGCTTCTGGTTTGTTTTTCTCTGTGGGCGGGCTTTTTCCAGTTCTCTGTGCACATGGCAACCTTACCACGCAACACTTTATATCCTCAGCTCAAGGGGACATCTTACACTAATGAATGCATCAAAATTTCAAATACAAATTTCTAGAAGAAGGGCCTTTGATGGGCCTTTCCTGAGACAGGTTGTCCAATCCAGGCCAATTACGCATGGCCAGTGAGAGGGTCACAAATGACTAATATTGTTGTTCAAGGTCTGTATCTGAGGAAGGGTCGATTTTTAAAGAAGGAATCGATTTCTCCGTTTTTGTGTGCCTTTCCTGAACATGTCTGTCACCGCACCTGATCATACTTTGTTTTACTTGTTTTTCTCTTTGTTATCTTTCCCCACTGCTGCATCTTTAGGACAAGGACTGCTTGCTTAGTGTCACTGTCACCTAGCCATGAAATTAGGTAATAAGACTTACTTACTAGTCGCACTTACGGTGTGCTGGGTATTAAAATGTTCTTTTATTAACTTATTTAATCCTCACAGCAATGCAATGTAGGAAGCAATACTAGTGTTCTTTTTTTAAAGAAATGATTACAGGGAAGATGGTATTGACGTTGAGTCTTAGTAACGTAATACTGATTACATATATTTTGGAGGCTATAGAATTTTTTAGTCCAAGAGCTTATACCTTTTTTTACCACTTGGTGTCAGATTTGCATTACTTAAATATGTTAGTACATTTGGGAAATCTTTTGGGGTTTATTTGTGAGTTTTAAGCTTTTTTGCTCTCTGTTTTCAGAATTTCTTATAACTGTGTTTTTTATAGAGTCACTGAGGATAGAACATGTTCCCTTTGTCTTCCTCTGAAATTTTTAGGTTAAACTGTATTTGTTGTCAGATTGGGAGGGAAGGTTGCAGCCATGAGAAGTGCCCACAGAATTTACGAGAGAATTCCTGGAGGCTCAAACAAATTTTTCTAATCTTTGCAGGAGATGGGAGTAAGTCAGTCTCTCAGATTAATCTTTCATATAGGAACTAGTTGAATACTTTTCCTCCCAAATGGAAACCAAGAAAATTTCTCTCTCAAGGCTTATGACAGATTGATCCCTGATTGATGGATCAGAGAAGCAGGATAAATACTGGATGAAAGGATCAGTGTTTCAACTATGAAAACAGTGATAAATGGTGATGAGCAGTAGTTCATTAGTTCATTCAACAAGTATTTATTTATATGTTACACTGTGCTAGGCTTTGGTTTGAGAAGATTTTCTGATATGCTTACTTCTCTCTCCAGCTCACCCTGGCCTTCCATCTGTACCTACATTCTTCTCACATCCTGGGTTTAACAAACACATGGAGAAAATACCTGTTATGGAGAGACGCAGTTCAGACAGATTACAGGGGAAAGGATCATCTTGGTTCCCAGAAAACTCAAGATATTATTCTTTCTCTTTTGAAACATTGTTGTTAAATACACATAATATAAACTTTACCATTTCAGCCATCAAGATATTCTTAAGAATTTGCCTACTAGGATCCTTTGCACATTTTAAATTGGGTTATTTGGTTTTTATTGTTGAATTATAATACCTTTTTACATATTCTGGGTGCTAGACCTTTACAGATGTATGATTTGCAAATATTATATTTTATATTATATTTACTCCCATTCTGTTGGTTGTCTTTTCACTTCCTTGGGTTCTCAGATGTACAACCATTTTTAATTTCCAAGGGAAATGTACAAATGGCAAATAAGTTCATGAAAAGATGCTTAACATTATTAGTCAATAGGGAAAATGCAAATCAAACTTAGAATGAGATGCCACTTTACACTCACTGAATAAAAAAGACAGAACATGACAAGTGCGGGTGAAGACGTAGAGAATTGGAACCATATATTGCTGGTGGTAATGTGAAATGGTGCATCACTGGGAAATAATTTGGAAGTTCCTAAAAAAAAACTAAACATAGAGTTATCTATCATGTGACCCAGTAATTCCACCCCTAGGTATATACACAAAAGAAATGAAGATATCTGTACACACAAAAACTTAGGCACAAATGTTTATAGAAGAGTTATTCATAACAGCAGAAAATTGAAAACAACCCAAATGGCCATCAATTGATGAGTGGGTAAACAAAGTGTATTAAATGGATACAAAAATAATGGTATCTTATTTAGCCACACATACAAAAAATAAAGTACGGATTCATTCTACTACAAGGATAAACCTTGAAAATATTATGGTAAGTGGAAAAAGTCAGACACAACAGACCTCATACTGTATGATTAATTTTATATAACATTTTCAGAAAAGGCAAATTTCCCCAAACAGAAATAAATTTTTGCCAGGGACTGGTGGTGGGAGAAATGGAGAGTGACTGTAAATAGATATGGAGTGTTTTTTTTTTGCAGTGATGAAAGTGTTCTGGAATATAGTGGTGATGCTTGCATAATTTTGTGAATGCCCAAAGCTGTTGAATCATCTACTTTTAAAAAAGGAATTATATCTCCAAAAAAAGATAAAAAAAATGCAATAACAACATTTCTGAGTCTCCTTACATTTTATAGCAAAGTAATTGCAAGTGTTCAATAAGAATCTGTCCTTTTCTAGCCCTGGTCAGATAGCTCAGTTGGTTAGAGATTTGTCCCAATATGCCAAGGTTGTTGGTTTGATCCCCAGTCAGGACACATACAAAAATCAAACAATGAATGGATAAATAAGTGGAACAATAAATCTCTCTCTCTCTCTCTCTCTCTCTCTCTTTCTGAACCTGTATTCTTTTTTACCAGATATAATTAAACAAATCGATTGTGAAACCAAGGCCCCAGTTGGAGTGCCTTATTTGAGAATGATGCTTATTTAATCAAGTATGATAAGCCACTTTAAGAAAAAAATTGACTTTACTATATGGAAGAATGCCTATAAAATCTTCTAAGGTGCCTAGTTTAGAGGATCCCAGCTTCACAGTAGGTAAGAAAGGTTACTTAGGCCAGGAACCTAAGAGAATTTTAGGGACCTCAAGAATTTGTTTATATTGCAGGTGTAATATGGTGAAGAGAATTTTCTGGGGTTCATTTCAAAACCTCAGGATAGCAAAAGAGAGGCTTTTTAGAAATCTAGTTCAAGATTCCTTATGAAAATTTCCAGATAGAAGTTAATATTGTGGCTTTAGTATTTGTTCAAAGTCATATTACTCTAGATTTTCAAAGCAATCTCAGAGCAATCTTAATACCTGCTGCACATATGTAAATAATTAGGCCAAACATAATGAGGCTAGTCCTTTCTTATGTAAGCAGAAATAATTTTTGAGATTATTATCACAAGTGGGGGACAGAGAGATTGTTACAGAAAATCTTTGAAACGAGCTAAAAAAGATTACTGGGTTTATTTTCAATGAACACTAGGTATTATCTCCCAAGTTATCTTTTTCTACAGGGTTTTTCACCTCTTTTTTTTTAAATTTTGTTTTATTGCTTAAAGTATTACGAAGAGTATTACATATGTCTCCTCCCTCCCCCCTTGACATTCCCCTGGCCTCCCCTACCCCCCAGTGTCTTATGTCTATTGGTACCTCTTTTTTTTTTTTTTAAACTAATCTATTCTACATTCTGTAATTGGAGAAACAATATAGCAGTCCTCTCTTATCCACAGGGGATATGTTCAAAAGATCCCTAGTGATGCCTGAAACTGTGGGTAGAACCAAACCCTATATATATTGCTAGAGGCCTGGTGCACAAAATTCGTGCACTTGGTGGGTGTGTGTCCCTCAGCCCAGCATGCGCCTTCTCATAGTCCAGGAGCCCTCGGGGGATGTCTGACTGATGCGGAGGCGAGAGAGGCTCCTGCCACCACTGCTTAGCTCGCCAGCCGTGAGCCTCGCTTCTGGCTGAGTGGCACTTCCCCTGTGAGAGCACACTGACCATCAGGGGGCAGCTCCTGCATTGAGTGTCTGTCCCCTGGTGGTCAGTGCACGTCATAGCGACTGGTCATTCCACTGTCAGGCCAAAACTGGCTCTCTGACATCCCTCGAGGGGTCCCAGATTGCGAGAGGGCGCAGGCCAGGCTGAGGGACCCCATTGGTGCATGATCAGGGCCAGGGAGGGATGTGGAGGTTGGCCAGCCGGGGAGGGACTGCAGGAGGGCTCCAGGGCATGTCCAGCCCATCTTGCTCAGTCCCAATTGCCTGGACCCCAGCAGCAAGCTAACCTACCGGTAGGGGCATCTGCCCCCTGGTGGTCAGTGCTCATCATAGCGAGCAGTTGAGCGGCTTTAGCATATCATTAGCATATTATGCTTTGATTGGTTGAACGGCCAACTGGACAACTGGACACTTAGCCTATTAGGCTTTTATTATGTAGGATTGTTGCAGAATTTACCAGGTGCCTGGAAAATACACAATGAGTGCTTGGAAATTCAGGAAAAACCCTTTATTTAAAGCAGTGCTAGCCGAAACCGGTTTGGCTCAGTGGATAGAGCGTCAGCTTGCGGACTGAAAGGTCCCAGGTTCAATTCCAGTCAAGGGCATGTACCTGGGTTGCGGGCACATCCCCAGTAGGAGATGTGCAGGAGGCAGCTGATCAATGTTTCTCTCTCATCGATGTTTCTAACTCTATCTCTCTACCTTCCTCTCTGTAAAAAATCAATAAAATATATTAAAAAAAAAAAAAAAAAAGCAGTGCTGCTGGCTCAGGGAATTTGAAGATCCAAAGCCTGAAAAACTTATACAATGAAATTACTCCTTATATATATTTCTAAATTCTTTGTTTTCTTGCTTCTGGGCTTCTGCAGCCCTACCTAAGTTAGTTAGAATGGGGAAGTAAGATTACAGCTAAAGGCCTGGTCTGGGTGGTACTAGTGACCTCCCCTCTGGCTAAGCTGGTAAATTATTGGTTTGTGGTCTTTGTAAACTGGGAGTGTTTAGGAAAACAAATTATTGCCTAAGGAAGGGGCAGTGAATTAATTATAGGCTAACAAGAATGTGCACTAGGACACAGGTCACTGGCACAGATCCCGATTGCTAGTCCCCCTTCCCCCCAGTTTGCCCCCTATATTCTCCTTCACTATGTCTTGTTCTAAACAAACATACCTATGGTAAAGTTTAATTTATAAATTAAGCAACATAAAAAATTAACAATAAATAATAATAAAATAGAAAAATTATAACAATACTAGAGGCCCGGTGGACAAAATTCGTGCACGGGTGTGTGTGTGTGTGTGTGTGTGTGTGTGTGTGTGTGTCCCTCAGCCTGACCTGCACCCTCTCCAAACCGGGAGCCCTCAGGGGATGTCCTACTGACAGCTTAGGCCAGCTCCCCGTGGTTCTCTGCTTTCTGCAGGGCCTGCCTGCTCCACACTGTGGCAATGGCCAAGCAGGCTGTGCTGGGAGCTGTCTGTGGGCCGCGCTTGCCTGCTCGTGGGTCACCATGGCAACAGCCAAGCAGGCCCTGCTGTCTGCTGTCAAGCTGCGCGGCCGCCCTCGCCTCCCAGCTGGAAATGGTCCTGGGAGCCTGAGGGTGTGGCTTGACCACGATGGTCCTGGGAGCCTGCGGGCATGGCGCCTGTCCCAGGCCGCTTGGCACCTGCGTATGCAAAGTAACCTGCCATCTTTGTTGGGTTAATTTGCATACTCACCCTTGATTGGCTGGTGGGTGTCACGGAGGTATGGTCAATTTGCATCTTTCTCTTTTATTAGTGTAGATACTGTAATGTTATGTAAATGTGATCTCTCAAAATATCTTATTGTACTGTACTCACCCTTCTTGTGATGGTATGAGATGACACAATGCCTACATGATGAGATAAAATGAGGTGAGTGACATAAACATCTTTGAACTTCAGTTGACCATGGATAACAGATACTGCAGAAAGTGAAACTGCTGATAAGGGGGGAGCCTATTGTACTTCAAGTGAGTTTTGTGTGGTGGAGGCCAGTTTTGCATCTACTAGTAAATTCGTTTCAACATTCTTGATTGCTTATATGTGTCTGCTCTTTGGCTTCTTTTTTGAACTGGTTTTAACACCTTAATTGTTCTCTCATTAATTAATGCATTAAGTAAAATATTTGACATATTTATTGTATATTTGTACAAGTGTCATGATTTTTAACTTTGTCAGAATATGTTGGGACGATGAATCAGAAAATGTTTCTCTTAACAGTTCATTTTGGAAAATTTCATTTGGGAATTGTGTGCTCTGTGCTGGTAGAAGTTCACCCCAAGGAATGACTTCAGTGGGAATTACCTGGCAATGCTGGAGGAGGGAAGTGTCACCTGTACCCGTGACAATAGACACCAAGACCTGGGCACAAGGCAACTTCTGAGACATAAGATATAACCATGCTGGTATTAACTTGGAGTAAGGTGCAGTTTGGTACACTTTGCCTGTTTAAATCAGCAGGTGGAATATTCTCACTGGGAGCATTTTTGAGACCTTGAGTTGATCTAGTGATGGCCAGCATAGACATGTCATTCTAGACAAACTTACATACTCACATACATTTGATGAATTAGGCTATGACTCAGAAGATGTAAGATGCAAGAAAATGTGTGGTAGGAGATTATTTACATTCTTCTGGTAAAAGAGGGAGATTAGTAGTTACCAAGCAGGAATGTTTCCTTACAGAGGAATTTTAACTAAACAAAAGGCACATAGAACTATTGCTGGGTGGGAGTGGGGGCGGGGGTGAGAAGGTGGGGGCTCGGGGGAAGAGATTCTTGAAAGAATTAAAGTTGGCTACCAGTTAAGAAAACATTACAAATTCTTGTACTATTTGTGCTCATGGTCATCTGGATCCTATACAACATCACATCTAAGGTTTGAAAGAGAAGGAAAGATAGCATACTCTTTTGAGACTTTTTGTTGGGGATAGTAATTAAATAGTAATAAAATCAAGATAAACTGAGCAGAGCCCTTGTTCTCAAAATGCATTCTGTCAGAGAGAAGAGATGGACAGGAACTTGGGGAACCAGCACATAGTATAGTAGCCAAAGGGAGGTGGAATGTGAAAAGAGGTTGATACTGTTTGTGTAAAGGATCCTTAGAAGAGTAAAGAGTTGATGAATTTGAATTTGTATTATTTTAGAAAAGAAAAAGGAAGAAAAGATACAAAGAGGAGCTTAATCTGTAGCCAAGAGGTGCCACCTTTAAGCACTCTAGCCAGAGAATGTACAAGTCTCTTGGGAGCCTCTCTAGCATAGATGGAAAAGCTTGCCTGTAGATCAGAGAAGGTTGGGGGACTGGAGGTTTGTAAGGTACACTTGTCATGCTGCTCAGACACACTCACCATCTTGTCTTTTGAAAATGGGTCACCTTTCCCTGGTTCTTTAAGTCAAGCAATTTTGTATTGTATCTGGACACTGTGGAATGTTACATAGTGAAGATGTGATTATATTTCTCCAAAGAGTGTTATTTTTTAAAATATGTATTTTTATTGATTTCAGAGAGGAAAGGAGAGGGAGAGAGAGATATAAACATCAATGATGGGAGAGAATCATTGATCAGCTGCTTCCTGCTCGCCCCCTACTGGGGATCGAGCTCGCAGCCCGGCCATGTGCTGTGACCTCCTAGTTCATAGGCTG
The DNA here is from genome assembly GCF_028538775.1 of Myotis yumanensis. NCBI lineage: Eukaryota > Metazoa > Chordata > Mammalia > Chiroptera > Vespertilionidae > Myotis > Myotis yumanensis. The sequence goes on from NW_027223757.1 coordinate 61,701,716, forward strand.
ATGCTCAACCACTGAGCCACGCCAGCTGTATGTTTTTTGTTGTTGTTTTTTAAGTGGGAAATTACCTTGGCCATACTTGAACTGTAAACACTTTTTCACGGGCAGCCTCAAATCTCTGTTCATTCCTTTTGTCCTTAGCTGAGGTATTGGAGTCTGCCTGGTTCATGTAAGGTTCAGAGACTTGGGAAGAGTTTATAAACAGAATTTAAGGCTCTCTCATTCTGGCTCAATTTTTTTCTCAAATTCCACCCTCCCAACTTTCCAGGATCAGTGGTTGCTCAGCTTCCATTCTTTGATTCTTCAGGCCAGAAAGACTGTTTTCTGTTAGAGTTTTAGGCATACTATGGATTACCAACTTTAGCCTGCCCTCAGGGTAAAATCTATGATGGGAAACTCTAAGTTTTGATTCTTCCTGAATCTTTGCATTTTTTTTTTGGTTCACTTTTCAGTTTTTGCTTATTTTTTATTTTTTGGTTTGGATTTTGTAGTTGTTATTTGTGATGGTTGGGCCTGACAGAATCTTACTTGGCCACTGGAGACATAGTTCACATGTTACCTTAGTGGAATTAAGCCTGTTTTTCCGAATCATAACCTGATCATCTTATTGACTTTTCTCATTAAAAAAATAGGTTTTTATTGATTTTATTGAGAAATATAGAAACATCGATGAGAGAGAAACCTCAACCAAATACTATTGACCAGCTGCCTCCTGCATGCCCCCCACTGGGAATAGAGTCTGCAACTCAGGCATGTGCCCTGAATGGGAATGGAACCAGTGAGCTCCTGGTGCATGGGACAACATTCAATCCACTGAGCCTCACCAGCTGGAGACTTTTCTCATTTTTTATCTCACTTTTCATTCTTTCCATACATGCTTTCTAACCTACCCACACTGAGCCTTTATCTTAGGGCCTAATTTAAGGGTGATATAAGTTGAGATTCACTCATTTATTAAATCATTTGCTCATTCACACACATTATTTAATTTAATCATTCCAATAGCCCTCAGAAGTGCACTGTGGGAACTTAAGTATTATCTCTATTTGACATAGTACCGAATTTTAGTGAGATTGCATCATGCCTATGATACTATATTTGATAAGTGGCAGAATCTAACTTCAAAGCTAGATGTGTCTGGTTCTAAAAATCTAATAGCATTGTGTATTTTAGATTAGTTACTTTATTTTTCTTATCCTTGTTTTCTCATATGTTCAATGAGGATAAAAATGCATGTAGCAGGATTATTGTGTCAGTTAAATGAGATATTGTGGCTACAAAACATTAGGTATTATCTCAATCAGCTTTCACTATATGACAATCTCAAATTCTCAGTGATTTACAGAGGCAAATTTGTATTTCTTGTTCAGGTTCATATTGTCAGCCACTGGCTGGATGTTGTAATCCTACTCCAGACTGCAGGCTGAGGCTCCACAGATCTCCCTATTCTGGAATCGAAGCTAAAGAAGAAAGCCTTCTGCTCAACATGCTTTTCTGTTGGCAGAGAGCACAGAGCGAGGAGGCTTTGGCAATGTTGCAATTTCATTAAAAGCTTCTGTTTGGAAGTGATATATAGCAAATATTCTGTTGGCCAAAGCAAGTCAAATGTTCAAGCCCAAAGTCAATGGGCATGGGGAAATATCTTAGACGCAAAAAAGGAGGGAGTGAATAATTCTGAACAATAATATAATCTACCACAGTATAGTAATCATTTTTGCTTCCATGGTATACAGTTACTATTTCCAACAGTTGGCTCGTAAAAAAGGCAAGGGTGCAAGGGAGTATTTCATTAAATGTCAAAAGAAAAAAAAAATTCAGACTAGAGCTGCTATGGGCATCTAGAGAGAGTTAATGTGTGAGTCACAGGAGTGGTAAAGGTTTTATAAATGAGAGAGGGCTTGAACTGAGTCTTGAGAGATGATTAGAATTTGGATAAAAGTCATTCTAAGCTGCTGTAACAGGATGACAAAAGTTCCAGAGGTGAACTAGCTTGGCCTTATTATTGGGGTGCCTTCGGAAGGGTATCACAGGAGGCAAGTTGGAAAGCATGGATTTCAGGCAGGAGGTAAAGGGAGACCTTAGGAAATTTTGAGCAAGAATCAGAATTGAAGAGTTATGTTTTAGAAAGATTGGCTTGGCTGTCTTGTAGGAGGGAAGACGGGTGGCAGAGAGTATTTCTCCAGCATTATACATAGCAGTCATTCTTCTTTCTTCAAAGCTGTACACTGGCTCTGTGAGACATGACAAAAATGTGGTGGGCATGACAAATATTTCCTCAATGCAGACTTGACTCCCACTAGTAAGAAAATGAAAATTGTCTTACTTGTTTTTCTCTGAGTCTCCTGTCTGACCAAATAAAGAGCATGCTTTGGTAAGAGACAATACTTCCCACACAAAAAACATAATCAAACGTAATTAAAGTAACATTACCAGATGTGCTGGATATACAGTGAAACATGGCAGACTGGAGGAAAATGTTTGTGTGCTCTCATTTTGTTTTGTTTTTGAACTCACCAGGGAAAGACCATTCGAACAGCTTTCTGTTGTGCACTTAAAAGAGAAACGGTTTCTAATATTTTCCGTCTTTGAATTTCTTAGCAAAATACAATGCCCAGAAGCTTCTGGAAAGCAGTGACAGTGGCTGTGGTAAGAGGTTCCACCTATTATTTTATTCCATTATTTTTATATTTGTTGTTGCTGGCTTATTAGTAACCCATTATTTTTCTATGTGTTGTCGTTTTTGGTTTATTAATGACCCATGATAAATATTTGTTGCTCTATTCTGGATCTGAAAATTAGTAAAGAGGTCTGAATGAGGTTGTTTGATTTGCAAAATTAGATTTATGACTTAGTTAAGTAGGAAGAAAAACCCAAATGCTTGTATTTATCAACACTTACACCAGTCACCTAAAAATTAAGAGCCTCTTTCACATCTATTGGGCTACATTATTTTGTAATTAGCATGATATTGAAACTAGGTAGCACAACACTTTAAAATATAGATAAACACCTGCAATCTTTGGGAGTGGCATTTAGCTTTTCCTCATGCCAGGCCCTGCATTGAGTGCTTTATTCACTGATTGTGGCAGTAACTCTATAAAGCAGTTGCTATAATTACCCCTATTTTACAAATGAGGAAACTCGGGCTCTGAAAGGTGAGGGAAACTGCTCGAGACCTCACAGCTTGTAGCGAGTAAGGCTGGTGCTCAACTGCGGGTTCGACCCTAAAGTCCAGCCTCCTGCTCCGTGTCTCCACTTGCCCTGTCCTCTTACTTCCTCATCCTGTGGTGATGGGACACAGATTCCACATAGAATCTGGAATATATATTTTAGTTAATGGATGGTCTATACATCAGTGATCATGATTTTCAGAAGTTCATATTAAAAATATTGAATGAATACCATAAACCAAGGAATTAAATTTACAAGTTGGCACTTAAAAATATTTACTTATTGAAAAAACAATTGTATTAGCTATTCCACTAGGTGGATATATTATTATTCATGAAACCCTGCCTATGTTATTTAAAATTTAGGTTGTTTTCAATTTTCCATTTCACTGTAATAGAAGACAATGCTTAAACTTAATTAAATTGAAAAGCACATTGAGCCCTGGTTGGGTAGCTCAGTTGGTTGGAGCATCATCTTGATACTCCAAGGTTGCAGGTTCGATCCCCCATCAGGGCACATATGGGGCACATTGTGTTCAATTTGATGATTTATTTTTACAGTCTCACTTAATTTAATTTTTAACTATGCAAAAATATTTACATGATTCAAAGGTTGAAACTGTGTAAGTATGCTCATGGAAGTGTCATTCCTAACCTTATTTCTTCCATTCCATTCCCACCCATCCTTTATAGATAAACGTTGTTGTTTACACTTCCTTCCTCTTTTTTCCAGAACAAACAAACATATATTTGCCTTTCTTTTTTTGTTGTTGTTGTTAATCCTCACCTGAAGATATTTTTTCCATTGATTTTTAGAGAGAGTGGAAGGGAGGGAGAGAAAGAGAGAGAGAAAGAGAGAGAGAGAAAGAGAGAGAAAGAAACATCAATGTGAAAGAGGCACATATATTGGTTGCCTCCCGCACAGACCCCAGTGGCGTAGAGATTGAACCTGCTACCCTTGACCGGAATCGAACCCTGGACCCTTCAGTCTGTGGGCCAACACTCCAACCACTGAGCCAAACTAGCTAGGACATCCCTTTCTTTTTTACATAACAGGTAATACATAATAGACTTTTAAAACTTTAATGTGCTTACTGAAAAACATGTCCTGGAAATCACTCCATATCAATTCATAGAGATTTCTCTTATTTTTTTGTTTGCATAGTAAATAAGTAGGCCTTGGCTTATTTCCATTACTTTTCTATTATAAATAATCCTGTAATTTCTAACTTTACACGTGTTGTTTTATATATGTGCGTATACCACAATGTAGTTCTCTATTTTAAAAAATACGGGTATGCTGAACTCTTTTACTGAGTTGCATAGAACTGTGCAGGAAAGGAGCTGTTTGCACCCTAGCTAGTCTCCTGAGGAATGGGGCAATGGCATACTCTTAGCAGACCATGGGAATGTATTTATAAGTTGCGGCAATTGGACCAATTCTTGCCTCATTTAATAAGGAATGTGTAGATTCTTGAGTTGCTTTATTTTTGCCACATACACTGAGATCATAGTATGTCCAGCACAACATGCTTTCTTAGGGATGGAGAAGACATAGTCACCGTTCAGGAATTGACAATCTGTCCCAAAGTTTGCAACCTGGCTTAAATTAGAATCACTTGGAGAGTTTTACAAAGTTACTAATCTATGTTGCCGTATTCCAGATATATTAAATCAGATTCTCTGGGAGTTGGGTCCCTAGCATTTAAGCAACAACAACAACAACAACTCTCAGTGTGATTCTAATTGCAGTCAAGGTTCAGAAGAACTAATCTAGAGGCAGATGTGATCATACTTGTAATAACAAGGTAGACCTCAAAAAGTGTGAAGAGATGCCTGGCTGGTTTGGCTCACTGGATAGAGCGTCGGCCTGGGGACTGAAGGGTCCCAGGTTCGATTCCGGTCAAGGGCATGTACCTTGGTTGTGGGCACATCCCCAGTGGGGGATGTACAGGAGGCAGCTGATCGATGCTTCTCTCTCATCGATGTTTCTAACTCTCTATCCCTCTCCCTTCCTCTCTGTAAAAAATCAATAAAATATATTTTTAAAAAAAGTGTGAAGAGTATGTGGGTGATGGAAAGAACCTCTCAAACTGGGAACATTTGGGCTCATGGAACATACAGGGTTTGAGCTGGTCCTAAGAGATGTACATGACTTTGAGAACAGGGAGATGTAGAAATGAGAAGAGCAACAAGTTGTGTCTGATGCAGGATGGAGTATTTGGTGAAAAAGGAAGATAGAAGATGCCTGTGGCCCCTTGGGTACTTAGAGTAATAGAAAATATTGGCAAGATGATGGCTCCGGGAAAGAAATGGGCATCAGAAAACCTGTTCAGAGTTTCAGAAGGAGAAAGCAATGATCTAACAAGATAAGAGGTCCTAATCCCCCTATTAAAATTTCTGATCTATACTAGAGGACAGAGTCTGTTGTATGATCAGATTGCAAGTGTGAAGATGGTTGGCCTGGCCACTAATACTGATCTGGTTCTTAAATCTGACATTTTATTTATCCTGGATATTTTTTGGCATTAATTTTGACCTTTAAAAAATATTGCATTAGGAAACTTAATGCATATTACTAAGTGAAAAATGACTTAATACTGTATGATTCCCACTGTATGACATCCTAGAAAAGGAGATAGTGAAAAGATGAGTGGTTGCTAGAGGGTAGAGGGGAGGGAGAGGTGAATAGACAGAACACAGTAGATTTTTAAAGCAGTGAAAATACTGTGAATGATACTATAATGCTAGGTCTATGCTATTGTGCATTTTTACAAACTCATAGAATGTACAACACCAAGAGTGGATTTTGGGTGATGATGTGTTAATGTAGGTTCATTAATTATAACAACTACCACTGGTGGGGGTGTTGTTAATGGTGGAGGCTGTGCATGTGCGGGGCCAGGGTGCACATGAGAAATCTCTGTACCTTCCTCTCAATTATGCTGTGAACCTAAAACTCCTCTTTTTAGAGTCTAATAAATATAATAAAGTATTTTTTTGAATTAAAGTTTCAAAATATTACATTGTCATTTACCTGAGAAGTTAATGTTTAATGGGTACAGTTACAGTTTTGCAAAATGAAAAGAGTTCCGGAGATGGATGGTGATGACAGTTGCACAACAATGTGCACGTACCTAACGCCACTGAAGTGTACACTTAAAAAGGGTTAAAAGGTAAATTTTATGTTATGTGTGTTTCACCACAATTAAAAATATTAACTCTGCTCCTGTCCATGTGGTCCACTGAGCGTGAGCCACACTTCTCCAGGCCCTCCTCCTCCCCAAGCTCATGCCCGCCCCCTTAGAGTCCTGGTGACACCATCTCCTCTTTCTTGGGCAGAGGAAGTTGTTTGGCTCCTTCTACTCTTTTCCCCCCAATGGGTTGATATGGGTAGACTTTATGTGCTGCTCCCCTGAAAACCCATTTTGTAAGTTGTTGAACAAACCAAAACTTTACTAAATATTGACTTTCCCCTTCTTGTTCTTTGACTTAAGAACTTTCTTGCTGACTAAAGGAAGATACGAGAAAGTCTATAGGAAAAAAAAAAAAAAAGACAGTGAATATTTCAAAGTCATCTTCTTCTATTCCAAACAGGGACAATTTTATCCATTCACCCAAAGATCACACTGAACATGCAATACCGGGTTTTTGAGTCCCAAATCTCATGATACTTTAATGACTCATGTTACTAAATTAAGATGTTAAAATATGACAGGTTATTTTAAAATAATAAATACTATTAATTGTTTTTCCTTTCAATTTTTGTATTAGAAAGTATTTGACTAACAGAACAGAGCCATTTGTATACTTCAAAATATGGATTTTATTGTGTTATTTATTTTATTTTATTTTATTTTTTAATTGCGTTATGAGGTTCAGAATTCTACAGTGTTTGAGTAGATAATCTATCTGGCAAATAATGTCTTATTCTATTTTTAGAAAATAGTATATGTTTAACCTTGATTTTGGCTCTAAAACTCAAGATAATGTGGCATTATTTTTTCCGTCACCTTTTATCCCCCGATATTTAATGTCTTAGTCTAACTTAGCATTTGCAGTGCTAGGTTGGGATGAGTTCCCTCCTGCCAGAGGGTCGGAGGAAGATCACGCTGCAGGGAAGGGGAGAGCCACCAGGTGGCACTCAGGTAGCGTTCATCTGTGGAAGAACAAGCGGCGGAAGTCAGGTTAGTGGAAGGTAGGGAAGCAACTGGTGCTGTTGAAAAAAACAAATGTACTTAGATTTAAGATTTTATTTATTTATTTTTACTAATTTGTGGGTGAACTCTAATATAGAACCACCAAACCCCATTATCCAAATCCATCTAAACTAGGAAAATGTTATTCCCTATCTGCAATGAGTTCATAGTGTTGTTTCTCTTCCATACTACAAAACAAAGAGATGTGGTTTAGTGGTTATGCTATTATTGCCCAGGTACTTGAAAATATGTATCCATGATTAGTGCCTAAAAACCTTCTGTCAGAAAAATGTCCAGAACGTCTCCTGTGCAAAGAGAAACTGCAGGGGGCGTTACTGAGCTGCTGGAGGCATCTCTGTCTGGGATTTCTCTGGAATGGCTGCCTTTTCACCCAGAATGTCCAAGGTTCTAAGCCGCCTCCAAAAATATGGAAAATGATCAACAGGAGAGTACTGTAAGCTAGCTTCCTAAAAAGGTTCTATTTTTATTCCAAAAGTTAACTTTCTATAAATACTTTAAGATATAATTTGAACATATTAAAGAAAAATTTGCTAAATTAATACCATCACAGATGTTAACTAATGTAGTAATTTTAAACATACCAGTTAAAATTGTATCATTCTTACTGATACTGTATATATTGATGTATCTCACAGTTATTGTTCCTAACTTTTAAGTTGAGACTATATGATTTTTATTTAGTTAGAATATCATTGATATTTTATGCTTTCATTATGGAAATCTAAAAAAAGATTTTAAATTGGTTTTTTGAGAAAGAGGAGGGGAGAGAGAAACATGGATGTGAGAGCACAATATCGATTGGCTGCCTCCTGCACACCCCTTGCCGGGGATCGAACCTACAACCTTGGCATATGCTCTGACCAGAAATTGAACCGGCAACCTTTCAGTGCATACGATGACAAACAAACAACCGAGTCACACAGACCAGGGCTATAATGGAAATTTTAAACATATACAGAAGAGGAAGAAGAATATAACGAGCCCTTCTATACTCATCAAACTTCAGTAATTATCAACATTCTGCATTGTTTCATCTATACCCTCCAACCTTTATTTTTCTGAAGTATTTTTGAAGTAAATCTAAGAAATTGTATCATTTTACCTATAAATACTTGTTTGTACAATCAAGAAATAAGAACTTAAAAAAACACACCACATACTCACAATACCACTATCCCATTATTATAGTTTTTGATGTGTAACTTTATTTTAAACCTCAATCAGGCAGTATGACATCCTCAATGAAATAAGATTTAAGTCTTCAGGGCTTAAAATTACAGATGCTGTAGAATGTTGAATAAATATTGAGTTTGTTAAATAGGCAAAACATCTTTAAGATGAAATACATTTCATCTTATGTATATGAATTACATATCTAATGTATATATACATTAAACATTTCATCATTTAATTCAATTTTATATAATCTCCTGTGTGGTCATTGGACAAGTGAGAAAGCATGTACATTTCTGGAGACAGGCAAAGTCCCTTTATTTTTATGTGTACATAAATATTTTTACACTTTTATAAGTTAGATAAGTAAGTTCCAATGTGCATATTTCTGTTTTAGTACCATAGTAAGTCTGGGTAAAACTTATATGAATATGACTCCATTAGCTAAACTGGGTCTGCTGTGAGACTAAGACTTCCTAACATGCATGTCTGTTTATTCTGGCTTCCATTCTTCCTCAGACTTTATGTGATGTAATGTTCCCTCTAAAAACCTGACATCAATAAGGGTAGGAACTGACTCATTACATTTTCTGAAGATAATCAGTGTGTTTAGGCTGTTAGTATACTCTTCCATGCCCGTCCATATTGACATTAGCTTCAGTTGAAGTAGGCATGACCACAGGGTTTGTTTACCTCAAATATCCAAAGCTTAAGATCATGCCGCAGAGTTCAGCTAAGACCGGGAGAGAGGAATGCCATTGCCTAGACTGAATGTAAATGATATTGCATATCCTTTTAGGAATGTAATGTTTAGATTATATCTAGTGGCAGTGAAGAATAAGCAGACAGCCTTTTTTCTCTAAGATCTTATAATACTTCCACACTATTTACAACATTATATTAACCCAATGTGTTGCCTGTGTGTGACAACTTCACAGGGGTTTTCTTGACAGACGATTAACTTAAAATCTAAAAGAAAACATGGATCAAATTGCTAATACAATAAAAGGATAAAGAAACTTATTTTCTCTGATTTTGACATCTGAAATTCTAAAACCAAAATTCTATGAATTCCATAGGTAGATAGGTTGAATTCTTGGGTCAAATAAAAAATTTCCTGAGCCCTAAGCCTAATGAGTTATTTACACCTTGATGTGTATTCATTCACCTACTATCCTTTTCTCTATGCCAGTCTTGATAGTGAAGCAAGTAGAACGAGGTTGCACACCATATTAAGAAGCAGATTTGTTCAACAGAATTAGCTCTAGTCAGGATTTAACTAATTTTAAAAATGCTAAATAAATTTATGTTAGCAAGTAGTTGAAAACTGCCTTTTTTTCCTGTTTAAGCTAAAAAAAATCTGTTTAACAAAAAGTGTTATCAAAAGTGTTTTGTTTAACACAAAATATTATATAGGCTGATGTAGAATCTATTTTGTCTAATTTACCTGAAATATATCTTCTAACCATAAAATCAATCTTATCATCTACTGAAAGTTGCATCAATAGATAATTGGAAAAATTTCACTTCTGGTGGAGTCTAGTTTATTGGAAGATGCAAAAACTTTCGAATCAGAGTCCTGGGTTCTAATTCTAGTTCTGACACTGTCCTTGGTCAAGTTACTTACTTCTTAGAAATTTGATTTCTTTAGGCACAAAAATAGCACAGTACTACCTAATAATAATGGCAATGCTGGATAATTATTTTGGCTGAGATGTGACTATGAAGTAGCTGATGGTCTTAATTTGGGTTCTCCTAGAAACAGACCCCATGGCAAAAATTTGAGTGAAATTAGTTTATTTGGGAAGTTCAGAGAATGATGGTAGGGAAGTAGAGGATGTGATTGAGTGACAGGGAGGCAACTAATAAAGGGTACATGGGTGAGCCAGCTACCACAAAGGGAACCTGGAGCTCAATTCTGTAGGGAAACCTCAGAAAAATGGTGTATTCACCTTAGAATTATTTGGCCCACGGGGCTAGAGAGCTGGGATATTAATACACCAACTCCTGGTAGGTCATTGGTTGAGGGCTGCTCCTGGGATGGAAACTCCTTAGCACTTTAATCTGTGCCTGCCCAGAGCTGGAAGAGGAGCACTGAAGCACAGGGATGCAGGTACTGACAGCTGGAATTTCAACAGCGTACACTGAAAAGTTCACAGAATGGGGGATGAGCACTAGTGTGGCTTCTACCCTAGTGCACTGTCTGCCCAGGGTTCAATAAAAGATAGCTAGGAAAATTAAAAAGTTAATTTTACCCCTCACTAGAATACATTGTTATTGAATACTATTCCCTTCCCCTAATAGCATACTTTGTCCCCTGAATTAGTGTATGGCTAAACTTCTGTAAAAAAGAGACCCCAAGCCCTAACCGGTTTGGCTCAGTGGATAAAGCGTCGGCCTGCGGACTGAAGGGTCCCGGGTTCGATTCCGGTCAAGGGCATGTGCCTTGGTTGAGGGCACATCCCCAGTAGGGAGTGTGCAGGAGGCGGCTGGTCGATGTTTCTCTCTCATCGATGTTTCTAACTCTCTATCCTCTCCCTTCCTCTCTGTAAAAAATCAATAAAAATATATTAAAAAAAAAAAGAGACCCCAAAATTAAAAAGTTAATTTTACCTCGCACTAGAATACATTGTTATTGAACACTACATATATATACAGTATATATATATGTATATACACACACACACACACACACACATATATATATATATCCCACATTCAAAGGCTATTAAATCACATGGTTTACCCATATCTTCAGAAAAAAAATCATTTCTACTGTCGTGGTAAACAACCTGCCTCCCTATTTATAATGGTCTGGCCTAGCAACTCCAGCACGAAAGTATAGCTAATTTGCCTACAAACGTCAGGTGGTGATAATAATCTGGCCACTCAGTGTATACCCTTCCCCTTATAGCATACTTTGTCTCCTGAATTAGTGTATGGCTAAACTTCGGTAAAAAAGAGACCCCAAAATATAGTGGTTTTTTAAAAAAAGAGAGAGAACGTTCTTTCTCACATAATAAATAGTCCAGAATTCAGGGGACAGATCTACACCACTCAGATTCAGGATTCAGGATCGTGTTACCTGGTTGCCCCATGATCTATGAGCCTAATGTTTTTGTTTGGATGGTCAAACTAAAATGCTCCACATTTAGGTTCCAACCAGTGGGAAAAGGACACGAGTGGGAGGGATGTATGCCCATTGTCTTAGGCCCAGATGGAGAACTGGCACACAACATTCCTGCTCATGTGAAAAGAACTTGGTCACGAGGCCACGTATGAATGCAAGGGAATTTGGGAAATACTGGGAGCTGGTAATCAGTAATTAATTATTATGGGAAAAGGGAGAATGGGTTTTTGTAGACAACCAGCCCTCTCAGCCACATCTTGGTAGTATAGGATCTATTTTAGGCTTGATTCAGCTTCTTGTAAATCTCATTAATCACAGAAAGAGAGCAGGATATAAACCTGTCAACCTACCTAGTTATCTTTCAGTGAAATTGACTCACAGAGCTATTTACATACTAATGACAAGGGCTTGGATTTCACCACATCTCTCTTATTTATCCAACCATAGACTTCCTTAGAACTATTTATGCTCTCCCTTATGTTTTTGCACATTAGTATACTTCAGTGTCTTGATTTTTCATTAATATATATTCAAATTGAGACTTGCTTGCTCTATTCTTTTTTTTTTTTTGCCTCTCTTCTACCTATTACTGAATAACTTCTACTGCTTAATTAATTGCAAACAAAGAAGTGAAATGGGAATGAATGAAAGTCACCACAGGGAATTCCACAATTCTATACATAATAACTTCAGAAAAAGAATTTTAGAAAGTGTCTGAAAGTCCACAGTATGCTTATATATTACATGAGAGATTCTGTTCTCAGAGTTATAAAAACGAGTATATAATCTCTAACTAAATTTTAAGAAAGTACTGCTTTTCTTGAATCTAAGCAACCCAGACAGTGAGGATCTTCAAAGATGCTGAGGCCAGGGGCCAAGGCCTCTGTTGCCTGTTCCCAGGGTCAGGTCTCAATACGTTTTTAAGCAGGGATGGGGTAAGAGGTCTTCAGCCATTCAACCACCATACACTATGTGGTCCATATGTGACCCATAGTAAGGCTCTCCATTTGCTATTGTTTGATGCTCCTTTGGAGTTGGAGAAGGAAGAGGAGGGTGGAGTGCGGCAGTGGTAGGGGATGTTGCCTTGAGCAAGCACGTCAAACTCAAAGGCTAACCCAGGCCAAATAAACCAGGTTTAAGTTTATGTGGGCCGCAAAACACACACACACACATGTTCAATTTTCGTGGAAACGTAGGTTTATTTCGATAGAGACATTCTGAATACAAAGGGCTGAAATAAATGAGTAATTGTTAACATAAAATAATAGAACATTTTAATAAAACTTAATATTTTGTCTTGAACATTAACTTACCAGACACTGAATAACTGCACAAATTAATAAGCATAACGCAAATAAACTTATTTTTCTTGTTCTCTGAAAGCGAAATATTTCCTGTTGCGCTCACCAAACAAGTCAGTCCAAGACTAATGACGTGGCAATCGGCTGCTAAAATATTCGCTGCTAGTATTAGTGGAGAGATGGTGCGCCTGCGCGTAAGGCACGTAAGGGAAATGAATGCAACACGACTATAGTAAGCAGTCATTAGTGAACGCTGTAGTTTGCCATTAATAATTATGTATAATAGTATATTATAAAAATTAAGTTAAGAAATTTTTATTAAAACGTTTCTTACATACCGTTATATTGGCTGGGCTGCAAAAATATTCATGTGGGCCACATGCAGCCCCCGGGCCTCGAGTTTGACATGCTTGCCTTAGAGGCACCATGGGAAAAAGCAGGTTCTTGACAGGTGGCCTTTGGGTGGGGCTATTGGAAGCTCCAGAGAGGAGGGAAAGAAGGGTGGGAATTAGCACTTGCTAGAGGGAACATCTTTGACTTTTTAAAATCAAGCATGAGAAGCAGGGGACTGCTGGAGGGGGCTTCTAAAGTCATAAGTCGGTTCCTGTACACATGGGCCGGAGAGAGACTCCCTACTGCCATTCTAATGGTAGCAGGCCCTTTCCCCCAGCATCAGCAGCCTGCACATAGTGACAGCTTAAAATAATTTATAGTCAATTGATTGATAAAACTCTGATTTTAAGCCCCATGATTTAGGGGAATTTATGCATGATATATGAAAGTGTGGGATTTCTGAATTTTGTATAAAACTTGAGGATCTCATATATATATTCAATCGTCTATACACCTTTTTCAGTTTTGTTAATACTCCCCGGAGGATATTTTTTCCCCATTGATTATTAGAGAGTGGAAGGGAGAAGAGGGGAGAGAGTAAGAGAGAAACATCAATTCAAGAGAGACACATCGATTGGTTGTCTCCCACCCCCACCAGACCAGGGATTGAATGTGCAACTCACATACACGTCCTTGACCAGGATTTGAATCCAAGTCCCTTAGGTCCAAGGGCCAAGGCTCTACCACTGAGCCACACTGGCCAGGGCAATCACCTATACCCTTTCTTTCCTTATAATCATGAATATTTGAGAACTGGCTAATCTCCACGTTATGTATGCAGTATTATTTGTCTAATATTCATTTATCTGCATCTCTTATTTACCCAGACTCCACCAAAATTTCTCTTCCTCATAAGCTGTTACATCAGAGAAGAAGAATATTTATGATTCTTTGTCCTAATCCTATTTGTGTTGTTTTAGTTGTAATTGTGTGTACCTAATTATATATCTATCACATCAATGACATGAAATATCTTGGAAGGAGGGAAAAACATAACTTTAAGAAAAAATATATTTTTTTATTGATTTCAGAGAGGAAAGGAGAGGGAGATAGAAACAATAGTGATGAGAGAGAACTATCAATCAGCTGACTCCCACGTGCCCCCCATTGGAAATTGAGCCCCAAACCCAGGCATATGCTCTGACTGGGCATCAAACCAGCAAAGCGTTGGTGCATGGGTCGATGCTCAACCACTGGGCAACACCAGCCAGGCAAAACATAACTTTTTATTCCTAAAAACAAGCTTTGCTCTCTGTTGCTATTCAATGAGTATATATTGATACTATTATGATTTATAAAGCAGACTGTCTCCTCCTTCATTTGGCTTCTTAAGGCCCTTTCATTCATATGAAGTATCTAAAGGTATTTTACATAATTACCTAGATTTCCATACAGTTTTCTTTTGGTAAGTCTCATCCAATCTGTATGTGCAATATGGAGCTGCAATTCTGGAAATATCCAGGTATGCAACACAAATTCCTAAGAAGTTACCTTGGAAATCCAGGGATTAAGGGTTTGGAGGGAGTAGCTTGAGTTGATGAGTTCATAGAAAGGTATATAGAAACTCTTCTAAACTTGTTGAACTCAACCTTCTCTTCTTTCTAAATAATTTATTGGGGGTGTAGGATTCCCTTTTCCCCAAGTGAGATACTGCTTCACATTCTTTGCTACTATTTGAAGCCCAGTTGTTCTCTAATAGTTCATTCTTAACATTTCAGAGGAGTTTCAGATATTTTCCTTAGGTTTGTTAATCATAAAGGCATCATGAAACTTTTCCAGACAAACTCCATCTGGCTTCTTCTTGTTTGATCCTTCCATAACCCTGATTACTCAGCATTTGTGTACTTTTCTGCTTGTGTTTGTAAACTTGCACATTGGGGGAGAGAACTTTTTAAAGTTAGGGTTATCCAAAGTCAACTAAAGTAATAGTATACTTAAGATGCGATTATTGCCACTGCCGGGCACCAAACAAGATAAGTTGAATAATGAACCCATTAGAATGCCCCTGTGAAATATCACAGGCTTTGGGGACCTCTCACTAGTCCCTGCTCAATATTGGAAAATCATTTAATGCCACTCTAAAACATTATGACTTGCAATTTAGGTTTGAGATACTTAATTGAGTACCCAAAGTCCTAAGTGGAAACCTGATACATAATACTTCTGGGTCTTTCAAAGAGAAAAAACCACAGAACTGTAGAATATTCATAACAGGATCTGAGATCTAACATCAGCTCAACCTTAATCTCTGACAATCTAATGATTCTGACAGAATCTCTCTCTATATAAAAGGCTAATATGCAAAGTGTCCCCTCGGGAGTTCAACCAGGAGTCTGATCGCTTGCTATGATGTGCGCTGACTACGAGGGGGCAGTGCGGAATGAAGGAAGGCCCCAGCCAGCAGCTGGAAGGCCCCAATTGGCCCTGATCGATGGCCAGGCCTAGGGACCCTACCCGTGCATGAATTTTGTGCACCGGGCCTCTAGTCTCTTATAAAGGGCATCTGTTTATTGGCTTTTAATAATTTTTTTAAAATATATTTTTTTTATTGATTTTTTACAGAGAGAAAGGGAGAGAGATAGAGAGTCAGAAACATTGATGAGAGAGAAACATCAACCAGCTGCCTCCTGCACACCTCCCACTGGGGATGTGCCCGCAACCAAGGTACATGCCCTTGACCGGAATCGAACCTGGGACCTTTCAGTCCACAGGCTGACGCTCTCTCCACTGAGCTGTTTATTGGCTTTTAAAGTCTGTGTTAGGAATCTTAATTTTGAATGACATCAAATACTTCTCTTACTATAGGCAGAACATGACTGAGAATGAACAGCCTTCTATATGTTAGTTATTTTATTTTGCAAGTACTAAACCCAGGCATTTTATTTCTACCTTCTTACTTAAATCTTTTTTTCATTCATAGTCTTCTACTTCTAAAGTTGAATCTTGAGGATAAGATGCCCAGGATAAGAGGGCAGGCACTAGACTCTTTTAACAAGATAATAGGATTGAAAGCAAGGCTGGGTGAAGTTAAAAGTCCCTTCCCACCCCACCCCCATGTTTTTTAGCTTTGATTTAACTTAACAAAGGGAAAGTCTAGAAAACTTGGGTCACAGTTTTCTCACAGTGAAGAGAAGATACTTCTTCCCCTATGGCATCTGAACCATTTCCTTCTCTGAGCTTTCCTGGAAGAGGAGGAGGTGTGTTAAATAGTTGTGTGGGAGGCTATTTCCATTTAAGATCTGAAAGAGATTGCCTTTTGGGCTAACCTAGACTACATGGGACTCAATCCCAAAAGATTGAATTTGGCAGTTCAATGTGGCTAGGGGGGAACCCTCAAAGTTTAGCTTCCTTGGATCTCTCCCCCATCCCATGTAGAATCCAGGGGTTCTTGAAGCTTCCAAAGAGAAACTTGCAAAGCAGCTAAGCTTAGAGCCAGTGGGCCTGCCCTATGTCCCAGTTTGAAACTGTCCTAGTTTATTCCAGTTGTTCCAGTGTAATTATAACATACCTTCCTATCACTCTAGTCTCAATTTGGAGGATAAATTTTATTGTCAACCTAGCCATGGAGCTTCCTGAGATGGAAGTGGTTCTGAAGCAGAGGCAGGAGGTGGACTGTTGGGCCAGACGGGTGGATGATGGAAATGTCACAGATGTGAGGAGCTCTGCAGCACAGCCAAGAACTGGGGTGGGGCTCCCTTAAAAAGAGAATGTTTAGTGAGTTTAGAGACCAGATCAGGGATGATTCCAAGAAAGGCATTTATTTGTGAATGCCAGCAGGGGAAGCAGCAACCAGGTGGGCCTGGATGTCAAGCCTAAGACTGGAAAACTTCAATGGTTCTCTGTCTACACATAAACCACAACATTCCAGACACCATCCAGACACTACTATGGAGATCGGAGGTGTGTATGCACGTGCACTGGTACACATGAACGTGGTGGGAGGCTGAGGCATCTGCACTTCTTTTCTAGACAGGTCAGAACGTTACCTAAAGGGACCATTTCAATGACTGAACAGAGCTAAGTCTTAAACAACCTTGAGGGAAGTTTAATTTCCTCCTGTAACCAGCTGTTAGAGACTTGTAAGGAAGCTCAGAGCAGTTTCAGTCAAATTAAAGAGTTACAATTTTCTTTGCATGTCTAAGTTGCTGTATGAGGTATTGGTGACCCTATTAAATATATATAAAAGCAGTGTAGTATACTGACTAAACAAATGGCCAAAGGAGCCAGTCAGTTTGGGCCCAAATCCCAGTTCTGATAATTACAAATTATATGAATTTCTACTAGTTACCTAACTTCCCTAAGATTGTATTTTTCCATGTTTCAAACAGAGATGATAATAATGCCTAACTCTGAGTGGTATTGAAAGAAGTCAATGAGATATATGTACTGGGCACATGATAAACCCTCAATGAACATTAGTGACTATCATTCTGATAGTTATAGTTCTCTATCTTAAAAGTTGTATAACTTATAAGTACATACATTTACATCAGTCCTACCTCTACCAATAGGATTCAGGCTCCTTAATGGCATTAGAGTTTCTTTCATTTGCACAGCACATGTTAACTTTTTCATGTGCTAAAGATTATCAATAAACTAGAGGCCTGGTGCACGAATTCATGCATGGGTAAGATCTCTTGGCCTTGTCAGCAATCAGGGCCAATTGGGGCCACGAGAGGTTGGTTGGCAGAAGGCGGGACCATGGGGGTTGGCCAGCAGCCCTGATAGGGGCCATGGAGCCGGCCAGGGGGTGGGACCATGGGAGGTTTGGCCAGCCTTGGGGAAGGACTGTGGGAGGTTGGCCAGCCAGTCCTATTGGGGCCGATTGGGGCTGGCCGGCCTTGGGAGGTTGGCTGTGGGAAGACACTGACCACCAGGGGGCAGCTCCTGCACTGAGTGTCTTCCCCCTAGTGCACATCATAGCAACCAGTCGTTTGGTCATTCAGTCGTTTGGTCATTTGGTTGCTTAGACTTTTATATATATATAGACTAGTGGCCCGGTGCATGAAATTTGTGCATGGGGGAGGGGTCCCTAAGCCTGGCCTGCACCCTCTCCAATCTGGGACCCCTTGGCGGATGTCTGACAGCCGGTTTAAGCCCGATACTGCAGGACTGGGTCTAAACTGGCAGCTGGACATCCCTCTAGCAATCTGGGACTGCTTGGCTCCTAACCACTCACCTGCCTGCCTGCATGATCACCCCTAACTGCCCTCCCCTGCTGGCCTGGTTGCCCCTAACTGCCCTCCCCTGCTGGCCTGATCCCCCCTAACTCCTCTCCCCTGCTAGCCTGATCGCCCCTAAATGCTCTCCCCTACTGGCCTGATTGCCCCTAACTGCCTCTGCCTCTGCCTCTGCCCCGCCACCATGGCTTTGTCCAGAAGGATGTCCGGAAGGTGTCCGGTCTAACTAGCATATTACCCTTTTATTAGTATAGATGTCCCTTCAGCTGTTGACTATAGAAGGCTCAAGTTCTTCATAATATAGTACAAGTCATTTTTATTTTCTCTTTCATCTCCAATATACAATACATCAGTAAATATGGCATTTTCTGCTTCCAGAACACACTTTACTTCCATTTACTTCTTTCTTTTACCATTCCTACTGCTCTATTTCAAACCACCATAATCTTTCACCCAGATTCTATGCAATAGTCTCCTCATTTGTACCCTCTTTTTCATTCTTGGTCCTCTCCAATCTTTTTTTTTTCTTTTCTTTTTTTTTTATAGCAAACGTAATATATATATAAAGACCACATCACTCCCTTGCTTAAAATACTGTAAGGGCTACCCTTGTCTTAGAATAAAACCCAACTTTTTTTTAAAGTGCAACCTATAAAGTTCTAAATTAGGAGCTATAAATTCAAACTCCCATAGATAGAGGCCAAATTGGCAACATGAATAAATGAAAAAAGCTGGTTTGGGGCAGTGGTGAACGTGAGGTCATAGGCCCGCCTGTCTTAAAGGTGTGGACCCATATGGGCCTTTTTATATCAACATCTTGGATTGGGGGGGTCTCAGACAATGGAAGTGGTGTAGATTTGGTTATCAAACTTACTGAAAACCCGGTTGTAGTAATAAATATTTAGTAAAGGTGTAGCTACCATGTAAGAATGCAGGTCCACTGCTGACAGATTGTTTGAATTTTTTAAAAATCCATAAGTTATTATGTGCTATTACCTTATTTTCAATGTTTGGTAACTAATTAAAATACCCCCTCTTCCTCCTACCTCCCCGCTCCCCCCCTCCGCGTGTCTCCCCCTCCGCCACATACACACACAGAGACATAACTGGGTCACAAGAGACATAACTGTATGGGTAAACATTTGCTTCTGTTAGGTATTGAATGGGTATTACCCATATGGGCCTTTTTATATCAACATCTTGGATTGGGGGTTCTCAGACAATGAAAGTGGTATAGAGTTGGTCATCAAGCCTACTGAAAACTGGGTTGTAGTAATGAATTTTTAGTATAGGCTATTTCCCCCCTCATCCAGAGCCAGGCCAGGATGGATAAGTTTTCTCATTTTCCTATGACTAATTTTTTTTTTAAGTCCAGAGGTTCTAGCTTTATTCAAGGGTCTCATTTCCACATCCTAATCTCTGGGAATTTAGGCGTCACATCTGTTCCATTCCTACCTGGCCCTTAAAAATCTAGGTTCCTGAAACTACTACACACACACACACACACACACACACAGACACACCAACCCTAGGGGCCTCATTGTGAGTTTACACTCACCCCTCTTGATTTCAGTTCCCCCTTTGTTTTTGGCCCTTAGCAGTTTCACATAGTTTCTTAATTCAGCTAGGCTTCCAAAAGAATATTTGCAATATTTTAGCCAGCATTTTTTTGTATTTTGTTGTGAGGAGATTTTCAGGAATTTTGGACTGTAGTCCAATATTTTTGGAAACAGAAATCACATTAAAATCACACATTTATTGGCTTGATTTTTGTCTCTCTCCCCCAAGAGACAGTGTTTTCCACAAGGGCAGGAACCTTGCCCGTTTGAGTCCTGTGCTGCACAGTGTTTGGTCCATAATTGGCACTCGTGACACAATTGAAAGAATGAGTCTTGATAATGTTAATGTGGAACTGGAGTTGTAATTCTGCTCTGAGTTCCAGAGAATACCGACCCTGTTTCACTCAACTTTGTCTCCCCAAGGAATTTCCTACAGCTTCAGGAATAGAGCAGATAAAAAAAACACACCCATATTTGGTGGTTAATTTATCTTTATTTATGTAAAAATTATAAAAATAAGTAGGGCCTTTAAATTTAGTTATTTTAAGAGGGATATCTATAGTATTATTTTTCCAAGATTTCCCTGATCCCTCAAACGAAAAGTAATTTTTCCTCCATATATTTCTTAGAACTCTTCTTGCTTTGCCCATTCTGTTGTGTACCTGCCTCATCTTCATTGCCAGACTCTAAGCTCTTGAGGATGGTTCTTGTCTGTATTACGGAGTTTTAATCCTCTAGAGCAGCGGTTCTCAACCTGTGGGTCACGACCCCTGAAAATACATCTTGCATATCAGATATTTACATTACGATTCATAACAGCAGCAACATTACAGTTATGAAGTAGCAACA
Organism: Myotis yumanensis; assembly: GCF_028538775.1. Taxonomy (NCBI): domain Eukaryota; kingdom Metazoa; phylum Chordata; class Mammalia; order Chiroptera; family Vespertilionidae; genus Myotis; species Myotis yumanensis. The sequence goes on from NW_027223757.1 coordinate 61,722,688, forward strand.
AAAATAATTTTATGGTTGGGGGTCACCACACCATGAGGAACTGTATTAAAGGGTCGCAGCATTAGGAAGGTTGAGAACCACTGCGAATCTAGTGCGTGCAGGGTTTTCAATGTCAGCACTGTTGCCATTTTGGCTGGATAATTCTTTGTTTGGGGCAGCTGTTCTGTGCACTGTAGGATATTTAACAGCATCCCTGACCTCTACCCACTGGATGCAGTTGTGAAAATAAAAATTTCTCTAGATAGTGTCAAATGTCCCCTGGGGGACAAAAAACGTTCTCCCTTGAGAACCATCACCATAGAGTGCTACACAGAGTGAGCGCTTCCCATTTGTTCATTAAATAAAATCTATAGCAAATGTTGATTGAATCCCACAAAGATACACATGAAATTTACGTTTTCTTGGGGAAACTGGTCTGCTGTTGCACCATCCTCTTGTTTGCAGATCTGAACCCGCACCCGGGTGAGATCCACTCCTGTCACTGCTCATTGTTAACTCCCTCCTCAAAGCCTGTTCTCTCATTCTCAGCTACTTACTTATAACCTGAAAACATCTGGAGGTTTATAGTTTTGTTGTGTAGCTTAAGCCCACTGCTTTCATAATTCACGCATTCATTTTCTGACAAATACTGCCGGTCTAGTTTACATTCTAATGCGTTTGTTTTACAGATGACAGAATTTCTGAGCACATATAGACACAGAAGATTAGAATATTATTTGTTGAAATAAATGAGGAAATTTGGCGCTGGAACTGTAATATTCCATTAGCAAGGACACACCTAATTTAATCAATTTTGAAAGGAAACATTGCTGCTTTCCCTTTTCCCCATATTTTACAGTTTTTAATAGTTTAGAAATATGTATAAAAGTATAAACAATGAATTATGTTTTATAAAAAAAGATGTGTATGTTAGAAACAAAGCTTAGAGAGAGTAACACATTTTAGGTAACAAAAGTAATTTTAGGCAATGCCAATTATTTTAAATAATGAAAATTGATGTGGAGAGCTCTGACAGTGCTATTGCCTTCTCCTCTCTTTCTCTCTCCCTTCTCACTCGCAGGGCGCTGGCTCCCCATCACCCTATGTACTGTGGCTGGCAACGGTGGTGGTGGTGGTGATGGTGGTGGTGGAGGAAGGTACAGAGTCTTGGTAGGGTGTGTAGATTAAATTCCATTATCTCCACTTGACAATTGAGGACATAGGCTCAGAGGGATTAAATCATTTTTAAAAATGGTTTCACTAGCTGAGGTCAGAGCAAAGTCTCCTTTTTCCCAGAGCTCCTTCTACCATAAGACATATTCAACTAGTGATGTCATATTCCAGAAATAGCTGGGGAAGTGCAAAAAGTGTTTCTCTGTCCCTATCGCTTATAGTCAACAGCAGCACAATGGCTGGAACTTTTCCTCAGGTGAGCCCTAAAGGTGAAATTGTTTTCTCCTGGGACCTCGCAGAATCCCCAGGTGGAATCCAAATACAGGCTATGGCTCATAAGGAAATGTCTCAGGAGAAGCCAATGCAATGAGATAATGTGAAGAATTCTGACAGTTATGAAAATTTAAGGATAAAGGAGTAGAAAAAGCATGGAAAGCAAAGCCACTATGGTTCATTTGGAAGAATCATGCAAAGATGACCTTTGTGTTTTTCCTGGGAGCAGATATTAAGAGGAATTCAATTAATGAAGCTGACTGCCAGACCCACACCAGACGAAATTCAGCTGTGTTTGTTAAATTTTTACATTATCCTGAAGCAAATTCATTCCTGAATAGTAACAAGAAAGGCAAGTCATATGAAGCACAGGTCTTCACGTCCCATTTCAGCAAAATATTGGAAAACCATCCAAGTGAAATATGATTTTAAATAACCTTATTTTTTATACTAGGAAATAAATACATCAATTAAAAAATTTGGAAACCATGGGGAAAGATAATCATTGTAATTATTATGCATGTTTTTATGTATTTCTGAGGCAATACATACGCATGGCGTGGGAGGGGACATCTATATCTGTATCATATCTATTTAACTATATATCTATTACTCAGTGAGATAAGGGAATAATTCATTAATAATATTTTATTACCTGCTGTTTTCACTTAACTTTCAGTGAATTTCTTATCAATTCCTTAAATAATTTAATATTCTTTAGAAATATTTCTTTATTGATATCAGAGAGGAAGGGAAAGGGAGAGATAGAAACATCAATGAGAGAGAGTCATTGATTAGCTGCCTCCTGCATGCCCCCTACTGGGGATTGAGCCTGCAAGCCAGGCATGTGCCCTTGACTGAAATCGAACCCAGGACCCTTCAGTCTGCAGGCCAATGCTCTATCCACTGACCCAAACCGGCTAGGGCTTAATATTCTTTTTTTAAAAAAAAATATTTTATTGATTTTTTACAGAGAGGAAGGGAGAGGCATAGAGAGTTAGAAACATTGATGAGAGAGAAACATTGATCAGTTGCCTCCTACACACCTCCTCCTGTGGATGTGCCTGCAACCAAGGTACATGCCCTTGACCGGAATCGAACCTGGGACCCTTCAGTCCGCAGGCCGACGCTCTATCCACTGAGCCAAACCAGTTAGGGCTAATATTCTTCTGTAATGTTATTTTTAGTAGTTGGAGAGTTAACAAGAAACTTGCAACTATGAGGTCAATTTGAAAAAAATTTACTGCTTTGTAATTTTCATTTACTTTTTTATTTTGTCACTCTACCCAAGGATTCCAATTTCCTCATTTATGCTTATATTATATTTATTTAACACGAGGCTAAGAAATTTCTTCATATCTTAGGGTTGACTTACCTCACAGTCCTCAAGTTAAGTGGCTGAAAGGAAAGATTCAAGGTACAAAATTTTTAGATATTTCATTCATTTCAAGATACTTTCCTGTCCTTGATTATTTGTTCCGGTTACCCCAGGAGGTAAATTATTACCCTGTTTTCAGATGAAAGAAGTAAAGAATGCAAATATTAAGCATATGAGGATTGTTCGGCTGTAAAATGGATACGAAATTCAATTATTTCTGAATATTTCTCACCGTGAATTTTTTACCCTCAGTGTTTAAACCTTGTGATGACACTTCTGTTACTAACCACCTCTGTTGTCTGAAGCTTTTGCTTTCTTGATATTTTTTAGACATCTCACTTTTTCCCCCTTTCTTTATCAGATTGGCAGAACAATATGTTGATAACTTTTATTGATTAAAGCAAGAATAAACCCCTTTTCCCTAATATTTTAAGGTCTATTTGCTGCAGGCAGGCCTTTCTAACTCACTTTTTTTCTTGTTCAACTTTTGACCTCCATTGCTATTAGTGTGTTTTAATATTATAAATCTAATTTTCTTATTAATTATCTCATGACATTAATGAAATTCCATGTGACTTCCATGTAAAGACTCAGTTGGATCCAAAAAGTTTAGTTTTTAAAGATATTTTAAGATGACAGTCATATTAATTGCGATTTTGGACATGCCGTCTAATGAGGAACCACACCAAGTCCAAAAATAAAACAAAGGAGAGGACTACTCTTTTATGGGAGCTGCTGCTATAAATGAAGAGTCCATTGGAGGGAACTGAAAGTTCAAAGTATAGTGACTTTTCATTGGCTATGACTATGATACTATAAAAATTTCTAGGATTAGGTTCTATTAACCCACTCTCAAGCACATAAACAGGTAAGTGGAAATTTTAAGGTCTAATATAGGCATGTAAGTGCTTATTTTACTCAAGTAAATGAAAAAATAGTATTATCTTATAACTTTTTAAAAACATAATCCTGGCTTTCATTTTTTTGAAGCTTTTGGGAAAATAAATAATTTAATTGAAGCTTTTATTAATAAATGTAGGTGTAACACAGCATTTATTTTATTTATAAACAGGACAAAATAGCAATTTTATTATGAACATTTATAGATATTAAATAAGTATTAGCTCCATTTCTTTTAAAAGTTTATAAAATCTAAATAGATGTATAGCTAGATTAATAGAAAATGCAAGTATATTCACATTGTAAAGCCTGACTATAGCAGGAGTAACAAAATATCATTTTGATACCAAAAAACTAGCTAATGTAGAATAATTGATCCCCCCATCCCAAATTTTTTTTTCCTTCTTGCTTTTGGTTACATCTTTGAGAAGTTTTGGTTGTGAATGCATTACCCCTTAAACATTTTTAGATTTCTTATCAAATCACAGACCAAAATTATATTTTTAGAATGCAATTTTAGAATCTCATTAAGCAGTGAACTCATTCATCATAAAACATCATGCATTGTTTGTTTTAGAGAGAATACTGAACAGCTCATATCCTTTGCTTAAAAATAGACCATTTTTTTCTCAAAGCAATTATCATCTCTTTGGTCCAATTTTCTCTTCTCTGGTATTCAACAAGACCAGTTCCAATGAGCTTTTATTTTACTATCCTGGCCATGAAATTATGCCACTTTTTTTCCCTGTTACCTCAAAGCTGTGGAATTTAAATTTTTTTTTTTGTCATAAGCATATATATTCAGGCATAGCAAATCTCTATGTAATGACTCTCAGTGATTCCTAAGAATGGGCTAATGTGACTATTAAATGTAAGCGGTAGTTAAGTGGTTCAGAACACAAATTTTGGGAACCAGACTTCCTAGTTCAAATTCTGGTTCTGCTATAGCATGTGATCTCGGTCAAGTTACTTAATAACTCTGTGCCTCAGTTTTTGGGGCTTTTTTTGCCTGTAAAATGGGAGATGTTAATAATAACTACCTTATTGGATTATTGTGAAAATTAAGTGGGTTACTATATGTCAAGCCCTTAGAACTCTGCTGGGCATATAGTTAGTCTTGCACAGTTACTTTTTTTATTATTATCCTGAAATATATTACTTTCCTTGGAAATTTTACCAAAATTAAAAATAATTAACTTACAATCTAAGAATTTCTTTCTACAACTTGTAATATGCAGCCAGTAGTAACCCAATTCTGTCCTGGGCGCCTAGAAGCATTTTCCATAAGCTTACAAAGTTTTCTTCATCTTAAAAAAATTTTTTTTATTGGTTTCAGAAAGGAAGGAAGGGAGAGAAAGAGATATAGAAACATCAATGATGAGAGAGAATCATTGACTGGCTGCCTCCTGTACCTCCTGGGTTGTGGGCATGTGCCCTGACTGGGAATCAAACCTGTGACCTCCTGGTGAATAGGTTAACACTCAACTACTGAGCCACACTGTCTGGGAAATTTTAAAAAAATCTTATATATGTTCATTTGCACAATCATTCCCATTTGTTGCACAATTACTGTGGTGCTTGAGCACTCAGTAAAGAGCAAATGGGAAACACTCCCTGCTACATGGGAGCTTATATTTAAATCTTAAAGCCAGACAATAAACAATAACAGGGCATGTTTGTTTGGAAACTCCTCTCTATCCCCTCCTCCTTGAACATCATTTTGAAGCCAATGTCTATCTTTCTCTTCACCGGTGTATTCAATAATCTATTAATTTTTCACTTAAAAAATCACTATGCCTCTTTAAATGAACAGTGTGGTAAAATTTGGTTTTAGAAATGAATGTAGAGATAATATGCCAACTCTCTTATTTAATTCACTTGATTTTTTTCTCACTGATAATGATAACATTAATCTATCTTCTTATGAAAAAGCATCATCATGATGAAAGGGCGAGGGCTATGCCCTCCATCTTGCCTGTATCCTCCATGTTGGGGCCACGTGCGGCCTTCCCGGAAGCCCAGGCCTCTGCTGGCCACGCCCGGGATTTTAAACTAATCAATGACAATCAAGGGAAGTGCGCGCCATAGATATGACCACATCCTGTGTAACAGGACCCGGCTTGCACCTGGCCAATCGGCAGAGCACAGTCCTTTCTCCTCCCCTTACTCCGACCCCCCCCTATATAACCGGTCTCTGGGTGGGGTTGGCTCTCTTGGCCACTTGGCTAGCCGATGTGTCGGTGAGTCTGGTGGATGGAGAGCTCAAGCTAGCTTGAAATACAGATTCTTATGCTTTTGCATCGGATTGGATGGCTCCCTGATGTGGTTTCTTGGGAATCTTGAAATCTGGGCATAACAATGACCCATCCTTGAAATTGGGGAATTCGGCTTTAGTTGAAAGTTTATCAGACGTTTGCATAATGTTCACCCTTAAGACTGTGGGAAAAGGAATGCAGCTGAACAGTAAATACAGTAACAACATGTGCTGAAAAATCAGTTCCTTGTTGACTGTATACAAAACACAAATTTCTAAAAGTTCTTAATGGCACTACTTCCTCTGTGGATTATGTAGGAAATGCTTTTGTCTGAATAATCATTCCTGAAAGGAAAGCCTTCAAAATAGATTCACTTTATATATAGAGAGAATGTGTGTGTAGAGAGGGGAGGGAGGATGAGGGGAGAGACTGAGAGGAGTCAGATTATTGTGAAATAGAGTCAGAGAAATGCATATGCCTAGTATAATTAAAGAACATAATCTGAAGGTAGCAATAGTATCTAATTATACAAAGTACTTTGTAAGCTGCTGCCACTACATTATTTAAAACAAACTAATATCAACAATGAACAGAAAATCTAAGGGTTAAAGAGAACAATGATCAGGGACTAGGTTTTTATTAGAGAGAGAATTAAAAAAACCACACTGGAAAGTCTAATTGTCTGGATAGTCAGGAAAGAAATAACTATTACCCTCTTGATGAAGTTATTCAGGCCCATAGAGGCAAAAGTGGGTTACTTCCCCTCATTTATCTTGACTTCGGCTACAAATAACTCTGCTTCATTTTGGATGGGAGACCTGTAAAGTGAACTCGGAGTTGAGGTGAAATGATACATTCCTGGAGTCCTTTTCAGTGAAGTGGATTTCAGCCTGGGGCTGTTGCATATGGGATGTGCCTGTGGGGTGTGAGCACTTTTCAAACAATAATCTCCCCAGACATTACCCCTTTGTAATTTAAAAAAGTTTCTCCTGGTGATTCTGAACTATCTCTCAGCCCAGTCACACTTCCACTTCCTGTCAGAACCCACTTTTGAGGAACTGGGAACAGATTGTTTCTAAAAGATCCATTAGCGTTCTAGAAGAGCCAGTTAATTTCACATAAGAACGCTTTCATCTTAATAGAAGTCTTTTTTTTTTTTTAAATGAAGGTTGGCCCAGACCCAGAAAGACGAAGAATCTGAACAAATGCAATTTTATATGTGAATAGTAGTAAATAAATTAAGAGGAAAAAATGAATGCTGTTAGTGTGGTGGCTGGGATGGGAAGAACTGGATTGAGCTGTTGGGGGTCAGCTATCCTCGAAGGTGAGGGTCATTTCTTTAAAAAGGACACACACACATACTCCTTGTGAAAAGTGGTAGCCTTCCCAGAGAGACATCAGGGTTATCTTGCACATATGCCATTTATTGCAAGTATGCAACAGTTAAGATATTATTATTATTATTAAAAATATTTTTATTGATTTTAGAGAGGAAGGGAGAGGGACATTAAGATAGAAACATCAATGATGAGAGAGAATCATCAATTAGCTGCCCCACTGGGGATCAAGCCCACACCCTGGGCATGTGCCCTGCCTAGGAATCAAACTATGACCTCCTGAGCCACATTGGCTGGGCAAGATATTATTAAATTCATGCCTTGAAATGTCTCCTTGATCCAACTTCAGTTTGCATCTTGAAAAAGGATGTTATCTTTAAACTGATAAATTGATCTCAGGAAGCGGGGGGGGGGGGGGGGGGTCACCTTTATAATGGTGTTGGTGAGATTTTTGTAGGGCAATAATCTAGTGTGTTTACCAATGTTGGTGTTTGTGTGTGTGTTTGTGTGTGTCTCACTTCCTACTTTATCTGTGGCTAAAAGGTTCTCTCTCAGTTCCTCATACTGTGAATTTCATATAAGTAACTAGAGGTCCAGTGCACGAATTTGTGCTCTTTGAAAGGAACTGTGGGCTGTGAGGCTTCGGTAGACACAGGGGTGGGTCTCAGCCCATCCTCCGCGTCCCTGCCCAGCCCCTCCCGCCGAGGTCCCCAGTCTCCAGTCTGCCGGCAGCCCTGATCTTGCCACTGCCACTCCCATGTGCTGATAGCGCTGGCCCTGCTCACACCCGCTGATGGCGTGGAGTGATTGGGGCCAGCGCCAGCAGCGGGTGCGAGTGGCGGCTGCTGCCCTGATCACCTCTCAGGAGCAGGGGAAGGTGGAGAAGCCCTCAGGGGTGATCAGGGCTGGCAGCTGCCGCTCGCACCCGCTGATGGTACTGAGTGATCAGGACTGGCGCTGGGCACCAGCAGCGGGTGCAAGCAGCAGCTCCGGCACTGGCTGAGGGTGCAAGCGGGGATGGTGTTGGCAGCAGGTGAGAGCGCTGGGCGGGACCATGGCACTTGGGAGCAAAGTATTTTCAGTAACCACTAGAGGCTTGCCCCAATGACAGCAACCAGTGCCCCACCTTGGTCTGGTGCCTCTGCTTACTTGCTCCACCATCCCATTGTGGCCAATGCCCACCATGTTGCACACACGCCCCCTGGTGGTCAGCGCACGTCATAGCGACTGGTTGTTTGGTTGTTCAGTTTTTCCAGTTGTTCTACTGTTTGGTCTATTTGCATATTAGCCTTTATTATTATATAGGACTAGAGGCCTGGTGCACGAATTCATGCCCGGGTGGGGTCCCTCAGGGTGCCTGTGGAGATTGGGCCCCAGCTCGTGCCCCCAGCCTCACAGACCTGCAGCCTCGCCTGGCACCCCGCGTTGGCCTGGGCCACCCCCTCACCTGCTCCACCATCCCGCCTGTTGGGTGATTGGTTAGGGCTAGGCCCCGGGCTTGGCTCCCTCAGCACCTGGGAGATGGGCAGCAGCCCCACCCCCTGACGCCGCTGCTGGTCACTGTCTGCGGGGCAATCAGCGGGGCGATCAGGACCCCACTCGCACCCTCCTTGGCCTGGCACTGCCCGCTCACCTGCTCCACCATCCCGCCGTGGTCCCGCTCTCATCGGGGCCCATTGGGGCCGGCAGTGCCTCCACTGCTGCCCGCTGCCAGTGCCGCGTCGCCCCCTGGTGGTCAGCACACATCATAGTGAGCAGTCGAACTCCCAGCTGAACGACTGCCCGAGGGGACAATATTAGGCTTTAATTATATAGGATTAGTAAGACAGTTCCAAGAACTAGTTAAGACACATTTTCCCCCTGTGTCTTAATCTTGGCAGATTCACACTATTTTATTATATAGCATAAAGCAAATACAATATCTTGAGACATTCTCCATGTTGTTCAGGGTTGCAGCGACCCTTCCCTGGTTTTGGAGGCTGGAGGGTTAATAAGGAGGCAAAGCTGTCAAGCCCCGTTTTCCGTTTTCCGGGGGTGTTCTCCAGGTCTTACTTTGAATGAATGACCTGAGTGAGCGTCCTTCACTACACTTTATGCCTTTCCAGAAACAATGTTACAGGCATTCCTTTATGGTAACTGGCTTTCATAACATTCAGGCATATAAGCCGGTCAAGTCTGATATGCCTGGGTAAGTCAGTCACCTCGCTATGAATATAACACATCAATATAAACAACGGCCTGGAAATAATCTCTTACTGTGAATGTTTCCAACAGTTGTGATACACGTTTACATAAGAGCTTCTTTTAAAAAAAAAAAAAATGTAGGAACAAATATCTCAGAAAGCCTAATGGAGAGGACTATGGTATTGGTAAAATGCTCTGCTTAAGACAACTGTGGCTGTTTGATCCTTTTCCGCTTGGAAAACCTAAGTCCCGACTCCCAGTCTGTCTTTAAGAGCTTCCACTAGGAATTCCCTCTGGGTAAGGAGCAGCAGCCCTTAAAAGGGACGGCCGGTTTCCCGCAATCTTTCACGGGGCGAGCAGAGCTATATCCACTGATAACCCAGCTGCCGAGGAACCGAGCAGAGCCGGCTCCAAACTTCTCAGCTGTTGACAGGCTTGACTTGCTGAGAACACTGGTTAAATATAGCACGCGCAAGCCAGCGCCTCAACAAAGTCCCTGCCCTGCCGGTGCTGTGCAGGGAGCAGGAGACGAGAAACCTAATCTCGGAACCCAACAACACCTAGCAACAGTTGAAAAAACTTTTAAACAAAAGTCTGGGTGGGAGATCTACAACAGCCTCCAGTGTCTGCGGACCGGGGATTTCAGGGCGCAGAAGCTGCTCTCCCCTTCTCTCCACTCAGTTTCCTGCATGACTTCAGCTATTGGCTAGTCCCGGGAGAGCAAGTGGGAAAAGCTTTTCCCTCTGTATTCTTTTGGGCTGGATAGTTTTCCAGGACTCCAGTCTCTCTCTTGGGCTGTGGGACAAGCCACTGGGTTCTTCAAAGGATAAGCTACCTCTCTAAAGGACATCCCCTTGGCTAAGCGAGCTGCTATCAGGTAAGAGCAAAATAAATAGTGACTTTTCATTCTTGAAAGAAATTTCTGCTCCAAGAGGAAGAGAGTTCTCCGTGATTCTGTGTTGCCTGTTTTCTTTGATTCTTACTGTTCCACGATGTGATAGCACATTTGGGCATTATGATAATCACTGGGAATTATTTTTAAAGAACTAGAAACACCGTGTCTTTCTCAGAATTGTACCGATTCCTTTTTTAAACACGAAGATTATGATGTTTTAATGGCCATCAAAATGTTTCTGCCAAGTTATCATTCTTTGGCAGGTAACAGAAATAAGACAAGGGACGATTTCACAGCTCCTTTCACCGTTAGGATGGCTAACCAACGGAAGGGGTATTTTCCCTAGGAGCAAAGTAACTAGCTTCATTTATTGAAACGAACCGAACAGCTTGTGTGGTAAATGGGAGGGAAGACCTACAGGGTGTTTGTCTGGCTGTACTTTTGACTTGCTGCTATCTGCTTTTCCCTTCGCCTGATTCTCTGATTACACCGGTACACCTTGTGCTGGCTCTGACCTCGTTACATTACAGCCACCCCAAGTGCTTCTGACTAGGCACAAAACATGCTTGGATATTAAATCACTGCTTTTGCAGTTACAGAATACAAACTATTCAGGAGAATATTATTTGCGTGTTTTTTTTTTAAAGAAAAAACAAATTGAGGAATTGCTTGTACATAGATAAAACAGATTTTGATTTTTAAAACTGAAGTTGAATCTATTAGAAAAAATAAAAAATCCTTTCTTGAGTTGTACGAGTGTGTGTGTAGTGTATTTATCAAACAGTGAAGGAAGTCCTTCTTTCATCTGCTAGTATATTCTCTCCCCTTCCATGAATTGCCATGCATTTTTCTCAGAGTTGATTAGAGTTGTCAATTTCATATTGAATCTAACAAAAATTATGTCTGTACATTGGTGATGTGGTTACAGTTGACACCTGTTATCTGTCATCGGTTGGATTTGTATAATAAGTTTGTTCCTTTAAAGGAACATAATTTGAATGAATATTCTAACCTAAGGATAATATCAAAGAAGATGCAGATGAATATTTTACAAGGAATTATTTGAGTCTATTTTGTCAATTTAAAGAAAGAATTTACCCAGGATCAGTTTTGAACACATTGTTGACAAATAAGAAGGTATCAAACTTTTCAGTAGTGGTTCCTATTTTAAGAAAAACTAATTAAAGCTTACATATTGTATGTTCAGGAAAATGAAATAGTACATACATTTAGTACATGGTATGTATTATGTTTCATAATTCCGATTCAATGACTACTTTAAAAAGTGAATAAGCTAAATATTAGTAATAGTGTACAATGCCCTCGGTACCTTGGGTATCAGAGAATGAAACTCCTGGTGCCTCAGTGGAGATGAAGTATCTTCTTGAGTTTTGAAAAGTCAGAACGAAATGCTCTACATTTTTCTTGTTTTTATCTTAGGAAGGGTCACATTGTTGGCTTACAAATCTACATCTAAGGCCAAAATCCATTTCTTAAAAATATTATCTGAGGCAACGCAGTTTAAGATTTCGGAAGTTGCAAGTCAGTCCCTACGATGTCATTTTATTTTATTAAAAAATGTATTGACTTCTTGGGGTGGCATTGGCCAATAAAATTATATATGTTTCAGGTGCATGTTTCTATAATACATCCTCTGTATATTGTGTTGTGTGTTCACCATCCCAAGTCAAGTCTCCTTCCATCACCATGTATTCCTCCTATACCCTCTCCTTGCACCCCCGACCCCCTTTTCCCTCTGGTAATCACCATACTGTTGTTTGTGTCTATGAGATTTTTTTTTCTTAATCCCTTCACCTTTTTCACCTAGCCCTGTAACCCCTCTCCCCTCTGACAGCTGTCAGTCTGTTCTCTACTTATGAGTCTGTTTCTGTTTTGTTTGTTTATTTTGTTCATTTGATTCCACATGTGAGTGAAATCATATGGTGTTTCTCTTTCTCTGACGGGCTTATTTTACTTAGCATAATATTCTCCAGGTCCATCCATGCTGTGGAGAAGAGTAAGATTTCCTTCTTTTCTATGGCTAAGTAATATTCCATTGTGTAAATGTATCATAGCTTTTTTATCCTCTCCTCTACAGATGGATGCTTGGTCTGCTTCCAAATCTTGGCTATTGTAAATAATGTTGCAATGAACATAGGGATGCATATGTTTGAATTAGTGTTTTGGGTTTCTTCAGATATATTTCCAGAAGTGGAATCACTGGATCATAAGGCAGTTCAATTTTTAATTTTTTGAGGTAACTCCATTTTGCTTTCCACAGTGGCTGCACCAATCTGCATTCCCACCTTCAGTGCAGGAGGATTCTCTTTTCTCCACAACACTTGTTGTTTGTTGATTTATTGACATAGCCATTCTGAGAGGTGTGAGGTGCTCTCATCGTGGTTTTAATTTGAATCTCTCTGATGATTAGTGACGCTGAGTATTCTTTCCATATGTCTATTGCCCTTCTGTATGTCCTCTTTGGAGAAGTGACTATTTAGGTCCTTTGCCAATTTTTCAATTGGATTGGTTTTTTGGGGGGGGGTGTTGAGTTTTATGAGGTATGTATAAATTTTGGATAGTAACCCCTTATCAGATGTATCAACTAATCTACCATTAGTTCTAGGCATGTAATTTCTTGTGGAGTCAGTAGAACAGAGTGTAGGTAACTGAGTGCAGCATTTGGCCCTGAGTGAAAGCCATGTTTCCTGATGAATTGACATGTGAGTATCATTTTTATGGCTGTAAGTTTGCCCTTGAGACTTAAAAGCAGCTCATATTTGCCCATGTACTTTCTTCTAGTATGTGAACAATCAGACGCCACAAACCATTCAGATTCAGTTCTCCTGTTCATTCAAGTTCACATTTCTGTGTTATTTTGGAATCCTCCTATCCCTTTCACCATAAGAGTTGTTAGATCCCATTATCATGTCTCCCACCACACTAAGGCCTACTCCCTTCACCCTCAGTCTGGATTGTAACACTGGTGTTCCCTTCCCATCCCTCATCCAAACCATCTTGCCCATGACCATGGGGTTAATTTTCCCAGAGCGTTGCTATGCTTGTCTCCTTACTCTCCTGTTATCTTCTGGGACTCATTGTTGCTGTCAAACACCTAGGCTGGGTATTTTGAAAACCTTCTATCATCTGGCACGTACTTAACTTTTCTAGTCTCAGCTTCCACTACTCAACAAGTGTTTGTCTCTTTGCTTCAAATATTTCAGATTTGGGGCCATTCTCCAAACACACACACAGTGCACATTTCAGTGTTCTACCTCTGCCCATTTCATCCCCACATCTGGACACCTTTCACCACCTTTCCCGCAGAGGTCTTGTTTACTTTTAAAACCCAGATCAGTGTCTTCCACGTTCACAACCATTTCCAGGCTCATGCCTTTTAGAAGCGATGCCGTCTTAGTTTAGACAGTTTGGTGAGCTGCTAGAATTAGGGTACTTGGGAGCAGGGTTTGCCTTATTAAAGTCTGAACAGTTTTGTGAAGATGATTAGGTATGAAGCATTGTCCTAAGCATCACTTGGCTTTGAAGCCCCATATACATTGTAGCTGTTTTATTGACTTTTTGGCTCTAGATTCATGGTGACGAATATGTAAGAAAGTATAGATAAGTGTAAAATCAAGAAAAGGAACTGTAATAATAGTTAAAAACTTTTTACCTCAGAAATTTCCTAGGAAAGTCTTCATAGTTTTCTCATGCTCAGAAAAGTTACAAGTAATTGTAATTGGGCTCATGGACCTGGTTGTGGAGATGATATATCTCTTGAGAATGAAATAGAAAGGGGGATATATAAAGACAGTATACATTCATGCCTGTCCTGTGTATGCACCTAGACTTTAAAAACTGTAATGCATATTCTTTATTTTTATCATCTTTTGGTACCAGATCCCATTAATTTATTTTATTTTTAAATATATATTTTTATTGATTTCAGAGAGGAAGGGAAAGGGAGAGAGAGATAGAAATATCAATGATGAGAGAGAATCATTGATTGGCTGCCTCCTGCATGCCTCCTACTGGGGATCAAGCCCACAACCCAGGCATATGCCCCTGACTGGAATCGAACCCGGGACCCTTCAGTCAGCAGGCTGATGCTTTATTCACTGAGCCAAATTGGCTAGGGCACCAGATCCCATTTATAGTTACCTTTGGGACTATTTAAATTATGGCCCCTTCTATTTGATGGTCTTGATGAACTAGAATGGCCTTGAGCATTAAAATACTTAAATATCTTTTCTATTTTCCCTAGATATTTAAAAAAACACATTTTTGAGTTTTATTTTATTGTTATTATTTTTTAAAAATATGTTTTTATTGATTTCAGAGAGAGGAAGGGAGAGGAAGAGAGAGATAGGAATATCAAGGATGAGAGAGAATTATTGATTGGCTGCCTCCTACATGCCCTCCTCCCCCCGCCCACATAGGTATTGAACCCACAACCCAGGCATGTGCCCTAATGGAGAATTTAACCGTAACCTCCCTGGTTCATGGGTTGATGCTCAACCACTGAGCCACACCAGCCAGGCCTGAGGTTTATTTTTAATCAATCATGAAACCTATAGCCTTATTATGTGAGATAAAGCAAGAATCATGACTTTGAAGCAATTTTTTTGTGTCCATCAAAAGAAAAGCATTATCTTTATATTTTAAGATGGCCAAGGAGGTTAAAATTATTCTAAATGGGTATTCAGCAAGAATCACTATGGGGTTTTTCTAATGAAATTTGTGAAATATTGAATATATTCATTTAGCAGTGGTTTTCCTGTGGTTATAATTTTTACTTATTCCTTGAAACTTTGTGGTAAAATACACATTCTAAACTAATGCTAATTGTCTTTTTTTTTTTAAGATTAGTATTTCTTCATAAAACATGTGCCCTAAGCAATAGGATTTTATAGAGTTTGTTTAATCCACATTTTCACTAATGTGTCTCATTTTATTTTTTTTTAAACACCTGGGTTTTAGAAAAGTAGTGTCATGGGAAGTGAGTGGGTAAACTTCAACTGAGATCTATTTCAGCAGAAAGGTTTAAGAGAAAAAAAAATGCTAGCAGCTTGTTAGAAAAGTGACATTAAAAGCCTGCAGTGTAAGTTTGTTTATGTATTAATTACTTTTAATATATATATATATGTATATATATCAACAGAATACATCTTGTTTCCCCAAATCTGACTTGATGATATAGCAACAAGGACATGTTCATTGGTGTGGAGGAGGAGGTAGGAAGGCTAGTCTCATAGGCCTGGACTCAGATTTCAGCTCACTTGTAACCCTGGGCAAAAATTACTCTGTGTGCCTCACCTTCCTCATCTATAAAACAAGTATAATAACACTATCTTCCTCATAGAGTTGTTTTGAAGGTTACATGAGTTAATAAAACTTAAAGTTGCCTGGTAGACTTTCAATAAATTTGAGCCATTATGATTTTATTACCACACCATAAAAGTTGTTATCTGTTTATTTTAGTCTTTGTTGCACACAAAATTCTTGGATACAGATAATCTGTGAACT
This sequence comes from Myotis yumanensis, assembly GCF_028538775.1. NCBI lineage: Eukaryota > Metazoa > Chordata > Mammalia > Chiroptera > Vespertilionidae > Myotis > Myotis yumanensis. Next base: position 61,738,588 of record NW_027223757.1, read on the forward strand.
CAAGTTCATAGATCATAGAAAACAGAAGAATGTACTGTTTAAATTTGGAATCCTGTTTGGGACAGACTTCGCTCCTGGGTACTCTAAGCAGACATAGTTTGAATGCCAGCCAATAATTTAGTATGGGATTTATATTTCAAACCCTCCCTTATCACTCAGCAGTCTGCTGTCTCACAGAATCATTGTTAAAAAGGTTAAGAAATCACCAACAGCAAAAACTATACTATGGTTTCTATATTTGTTCTTGGAAATAAAGTGTGCCTATACATGGTGCTTGGGTGTCTCCTTTATAGCTGACTACACTGGGTGATGTATGGCAATAGAGACTTCTTCCTCTATGGAGGAATACATTATTACATTTATCTCTCTTTATTTCTTCCCTTCGATGTTTTGTTTGTTTTACTAACCTAGTAACAGATAAAAATAAAAAGACCAAAAAAGGTCATCTCATGCTAGCTTCAACCTTACCAAAAGGAAATGAATTCTTGCTATTCATTGCCCTTAATCCTATTCATTCTTCTTAAACATGACAAGAAAGTATAATCGAAGATGAACAAAAAAGTGTTATATCATAAATATGTGTGTATATATTATAGGGTGATGACTGTTCTGTATGTTTAATTTAACAAATGTATAGGAAGCATTCTTATAAGCGTGGAAGTGTCTTAGTAGCGTTAGTGCCAACAAATCTTACGCAGGGTAGTTACAGTTTAGACCTGTCTGTTCTGCTTTATTTTTCTCACTTGAAAGAATGAGTTTCTAAAAGATAAGGCAGACTGGGTTTTATAACTGTCATTCTCGAATGAAACCCCTGTTGTAGAAAGAAAGAAGGAGGGAAGGAAGGCGGGAGAGGGGAAAGGAAGGAAGGAAAAGAAAGAAATGAAGGAAACAGTTTTATTCCTGGCTTAACTAAATATATTTTAAAGGCTCTAGGCAGGCAAAAATATAGGAAGCATAAGAAAATGTATTGCATGATGTTCTTTCTCCTTAAATGGTCAGGCCTACTCTGCACTCTCAGAGAAGGGAAAAGGTTGCAGGCGGAATCCACTTTCCCTGTGCCAGTTTGATTTCAAAGGCCTGCAGTGAGTTGTGGAAGAACTTAGAGAAAGGAAAGCAAAGCATGAGTTGAGCAGCTATAGTTGGCTGTAGCCAGCTGATTGCAGAACTTGAGAAAGTCCCAGCAGAGAGATGAAGAAACACGACATTAACCAGCACCCCCGTCCCTGAGAGCTTTGTGTAAGCCACAGCAGCACTGATAAGTCAAAAGAAGGTTGGTGTTGCTTTTCCTTTTTGGGAAATAGTGTCCATGTTCATAATATGGGGTGATTTATGTGTTTCTGAGGTCTGTGAAAGGCAGACTAAAAAAATTTTTTAAAGTTAACACAGAGTTTATCTCAAGTGATCTGACTTTGAGTAGTTAAGGTTCAGGGATTTTCTGTTTCTTTCTTGTTTAAATGCTGCCAACCTACTACCTTTACCAAAACATAGATGCAAATGATTATTGTTGCTTCATGAGCCAAAGACCTTATATGTCCACACTTGAAAACAGTCTCTTTTTTTTTTAGTCTTGCAATCTCCCCAAGTTAATACGTTACCTGCTGCTTATCTTTGTAAGGAAAAGGTGTAAGAAAGCCACGAAATGGACATATTAGAGTTGACCAAATGCATTCTTTAAAAAATGATTTGCTAAAGATTTAAAGCCAAAAGACAATCTGATTGAAAACAGTAGGCTGCTGACATCACCAAGATAATCCGGTTATTGCCAACTTGCTTTGTTTATTTAAGACAGCTTTGCAAAAATAAGGTTTTCACACATACCTACCCACCACACACACTCTCACACCCACACCCACACCCACACACACTCTCTTTTTCTCTCTCACCCCCGATACAGTAATCGAGATCAATGACTTTGTTTATTCTGGTATCTCTTTAATATACTTACGTCCTAAGTAACTCATTTGAGGGCCTGCTTCTTTGACTGAGGCACCACAGCATAACAGGAAAGGAAGAGGCATTGCTGAGTTCATAATGCTATTTCAGTGTGGCAGCCTAAGTGCATGAGGAAATGACACCATGGGCCTGTCTTTGGAGCCTTGCAGTTACTGTGACGACAACACACACTAATGGAAAACAAAGATGGTCTGCTTGCCAGGAGAGCCAGGAAGAGTTTTGCCAGCTCAGATTTTTCCTCGTTATTCTGTAAGTCTTGAAATGTGACCCTGGAGGTATTCAAGGCTCTTTGTGTTCGTTAACCGTTTAGTAAGTGACACATGCTTGAGGAGCAGCCTGGTATTTGGATGAGGGAGGGGCCTTCCACACGACTATAATTTTCACATGCTGTCTTGATAGGTGTCATCTTCTGGTTTGGACACCACCAAACCAACTGCTTTGGTCACAGCCTGTTGTTTCTCTGGTCCGTAAGGAAGCCAGCTGCCTTGGTAGGGGCCCCTCCACTCTCAGTAACATATCTTCACCTTCTATATCCTGTTTATTCCACAACTCATTGCCCAGTACACCAAATGTTCCTACTAATGACTGGGACTTCTGGAGCCCAATTATTATATAATAATATAATAGACAATATAATGGCAATAATAGTTACATATAATATATACTATTTACATAATACATATATTACAGAGTTATATAAAATTATTTAGTATGTATAAGCGATAATAATAGCTAGCATATGCTGGAGATTATACTGTACCAGGCACTGTGCCAAGCACTTTACATGGATGATTTTATTTACTTTGCATAACAGCCCTATGAGGCACTATTTTTATCTCTGTTTCATGGATTAGAAAAACGAGTCTTATAGATGGTTACTGCCCAGTGGTAGATGTGAAATTCAGACTCAATCAGCTTGACTTTATTTAGCCCATACTTTCAACCACTTTCTTGTACTGTAAGCAGTTGTTCAAGGAAGATCTCCACCCAGATGATGTGAGATGCTTTAGTGAAAGGTGTAGAATGTGACACTGCAGGGGATCAGCTGTCCCCACAGTCTGAAGAGATTCAAAGATCAAATAACAAAGAGATTCAGGGTCAAAAGGCAAATGTGGGCTCTCCTCCATGGTTCCAAAGTGGCCCCACAAGCTTCAGTGGCCAGTGGAGTTGGGCAACTGAGAAAGAGCTACGCCTGGGGCACCGGATTGCAGAAGCTAGTCTTCCAGTTATTGATGGGGCAATGTGGTTCTTGGTTTGCACATTGCTGACTTGGTTCTCGGTTTCCACATTGATTCCCTGGGAGAGGATGCCATGGAGCATTTGAATTTATGAGCTATTATGGCCACTATTGTAGCTAGATCATTTGATACCATTGGGGTTTTGATCTGTTGCTCCTGTTGACAACTTAGAACCCCACCTTCTATTGTAACATTTGAAATGCTTTGCAGATCTCTGCCTTGGTCCTAAGCATTCAGTTTGTTAAGTAGGCTCAAGAAGAAGTCCTATAGAATACTGATTCCAGCTATTGGTAGCAATATTCCTTGAAGTAGCCTATGGTGGTGTATATATATATTGGTTGGAGCAGGCAGTGAGGTAGGGGACAGAAGGTCTCATTCCAGATAAGAGCTCTTACTGGCTCCCAATGACTTTATTTAGGCAGCGAGTTGTCAATCTGGCAGCATGTTGTTCCTTAAAACAACAACAACACCAACAACCAAAAAACAAAAACAAAATAAACAACCCCCTCTCCGCCCCCCACACACAAAACAGAGCTTGCTATAATTTAAGGAAAATTACCTGATAATTTTCAGCCAGTGGTTTGCTACTGTGGAGTAATAGCATGAGGTATTTCATTTAATTATTTTATCATTATTAACCAAGAGTTACCTTTAATGAAGTTAAATGTCCGACATTTGGATATAATTGGAATTTTTGAGTTTCTATTTACACTTATGACATTTAACTTTTGCAAGTTTCTGGAGTAAAAGAGCAATTCTAATAAAATTTTGATGGAGCAGATAATGCTTTGCTTTTTCTTATGCCAGTGGCCATAAACACTCTACTTTTCCAGTGTATCGAATATCTCAGGTGGTGGGATTGAATATCCCAGGAAGATGAATTTTTCATGTGACATGAACACATAACAAAATGAATCTCTACCCTCTGAGAAATTCTGTTCCAAGAATTGAAAACAGAATCCTGTCACAACTATACTAGCATACCCGCCAATCCTCCCAACACACTTACACACTCATTACTAGTCTATGCAAGGACTTGTACCACTACTTACCTGACAGGCTGAATGTCTTCCTGAAGCAAAAACACTCTTTGCTCTGTAGCATAGACTTATTTAATCCAAAATAAAGGTAGTGATGTATTACATTTCATCAAGGCTGTCTGTTTCTTTCACATGATCTCCTGATTTTCTTACACCAAATAAACTCAGAATTTCCATTTTGTCTTCTGTCTTTATGTAAAAAGGTGTAATAGTATCAAAGGAGGGAAAGAATTAGTGCTGTATCCTTTGGAGACAAAGGACTTGACTAGTTGGCTTCTGGAAGTATAATTTTTTCACTTCAATTATTCGAAATTTCTCTTGGCAACAAAACTTAGTAAAAATTTCCACATTAATATTAGCTAATGCCTATTAAATGGAAGATATTAACAGTTTATCATATTCATTCAAAGATCATCAAAGACATTCTGTAAGTGCTCTTAGTTCTCTTAACACCTCTGCACCTGGACTAATTTCAAGGAGGAATGGAGGCTCTGAGTGTCACACTGTTGATAATCATAGAGTTTTGGTCCTACTAGAGCTATCCAAACCCATCAGGGAACTGAGAAAGGGGGAAATCTCTAGACTCTGAGCTCACATGGAGCTCTCAGATCATTTAGTCTTGAAGGTCTCAACACTTCCTGTGCATCAGATTTACCTGGGATGCTTTAAAAATGCAGATGCCTGGGCTGTGCCCCAGAAGTTCTGATTCAAGTTAGCCTGAGTAGGTACCCAAGTAATGGTCTATTTTAGGAAGCTTTTATGTGATTTTAATGTGCATCTAGGGTTGAGAATCAGTTACCTAGTGCAATCTTATCATTTTAAAGAAGACAGTACTAGGAGGAGGGAATGGAAATCAATTGGCAGAAGTTACAAAGGCCTCTGAGTCTTAGGCTGTTACCCTTTCTATCACATGATCATAATAACAACAAAGTAGCCAATATTTGACGAACCACTTCTGTGTATTAGGTACTGACAACCCAATGAAACATATTCATATACATTTATAGGTGAGAAGGCTTAGGGAGTTGTCCTCCTGCCTCCCCCCCCCCCCCCGCCCCCAAAAAAGGTGGAAGATCTGGGATTTGAGTCCAGGCAATTGGACTATCGATTTGTGCTCTTAATATTTTAATCACTTTGCTGTTCTGGGGGCAACTCTGAGTATATAAGGTATTGAATGGCAGCTGTTCCCCTGTTTCAGCACCATGGGTCTTGTGGCATCTGGCCCTGGTGCTCTGAATTCGCATAACTGGGTTATCTGCTTGCCTAGAGAATGGGTCCTTGCCTTCTTTTCTATTTTCTGAATAAGTGGGCCAGTTGGAAGCAACCCGTTTTCTTAGAGATTGCTCAAAGGTGCTTCATTTTCCCCAGTGACATTGTTTCTTATGTCCTGGCTTTCCTTTCCCTTGTGGGCCGATGTAATAGTTTCTGCCTTACTTTGGGGGCAAATATATATATATATATATATTTACCTTTCCATGGAAAGTCGGTGAACGTTACTCTCCTATTTAGAGCCTTGGCTCTCCCCCTAGTCCTGTGAGTTTGGCTGGGTTCATATTTTCCCTGGGATTCCCCTGTCTGGGCTTTCATACCAGCCCTAACTTCCATGATATTAGCAACAACAGGAAGGGATTAATCACTTTGCTTCTCCTCTAACTGCAGGTGTGTTGGAAACATGCTGGTCTGTTCCATGGAACTGACTGACCGGGGCGGGGGTGGGTGGGTGGGGGACGGTCAATGTACTCTGAAGACCTGTAAAGCCTACGTTTTTAGGTAGCATGTATAGAATTAATTTTCTGATTGATTCTCTAAGTCTGAAGTTCTACCGAGCAGGCTTTTTCACACCTACGGGAAAGTCTAGATGCATTTTCTAGTTAGATGAACTATACTAAGATGAAAATCACCAATGGCAAATACTGTAGCACAGATTTTTCTAAGCAGTAGAAACTAAACAAAAAGTGAGAGATTATTATAATTATTCTATAATAAATATTTACATGTAAATTCAGAATTTAACATGATAAATAGATGCGGGTATGCCCTGGGACTATTTTAAAAACCACATTGCACAAAACAGATGCTCAATAAGTCAGGGGTCTTGTGGCATCTGGTCTTGGTGCTCCGAGTTCCCACCAAGTGGGTTGTCTGCTTGACTAAAGATTGGGATTGATTTGTTAAATCGAATCCATTAAATGTCCTGGAATTGAGAAAGTAAACACTGTTAACTGGTTTTTATTGATTTGACTAAGCATAATTTAAAAATAAATAAATATGGGAAAAATAATCAGTGACCATAAGTGATTATTTATCTGCCTCTCAATATTCTGAAACCTTTAATGGTCACATATTGCTTTTATAACAATACAAATTAAAAATCAACAAACATTTTAAATGTTCATTAGAGAATCAGAGAATAACCACTGCACAGCTAAGTGAGTGAAAGCTGGGCTCGGTAGCGATGATTGGCAGGATAAACATACATTTCCAATAGCAGACTAGAACTTTCACTTTAAATACAGTGGCATAAACCATAACTATTGACACAGTCTAATTGCAAATATTTGTCCCTCATCTTTTCACTCATGCGCACCACAAAACTCATGAAAGGAACACATCCAGCTCTTATTGTGGTTTTTTAGTTGGAAATGTTCTCATCCTCTGAAATCTATTTTGGAGTTAGGATTGCTCCACTCCCCTACAAGTGGTAAAGCAACAGCTGCCATTTAATTAATGTTTCTGCTGACAGCCCCAGCTGATGAATCCCATAGAAGTTCCCTATCAGCCTCAACACTACCGACATTATCCCCCCAAAGGAAATATTGATTATAGTTGCTTGATTTTGCCTTTTTTCACTTTCTTTCCCGCATCAATTCCTCCAAATTCCAGTGATGCTGTTATTTACATCACTATTCACATCTTCCAGAGAATCAAGTCCCAGTGGAACACATGTGTTCCTGGTGATGTATTGTGATGGAATCTCACCAAAATGAACACGTGAAATGCTGAGCTCAAACGGAGGAGCGAACAAGGGGGAAAACCAGATGAAAGCAACTTGTGGTTTCTCGGAAAGCAAAGAATTTTGACCTTTTGAGGGAGAGATTTGAGAAAAAACAGAGTTCTCGTTTTTCCATGTAGTATGAATGTATGGTTAAAATCCCACAATTTGATTTATATTTGGATTATTATGTCAATCTGCTTCCAGACACTTTCATAGGAGTTGGACTTCAACTACAGTTGTGTGAGGAGTTGAAAGGATTTGAGCTGTGTGGAAACAACCGATTATAGAGTGAGATCCTCTTAATCTGCTCATCTTGAAGAACATGCTGGGCTCAATCAGTCAAGCCCCATTCATGTAGCTGGAGTGGGGCTGAACTGGGAGCAGGTAGAACACAGGATTCAAATGGTATGGCATTAGATGACAAAGGATGGTCCAAGTTAGCAGCTGGCATCTGAGAGTCTAACATGAGGTTTGGGGGTATCTTGCCAGACAGATGGAGCATGGATGTTTGGCACAGGCAGGGAGCCAGGGTTTGGGCACTCCAGTCAGCAGGACCAGGAAGGAGAGCAGGGAGGTAGGATTCAGAGACAAGATAGTTCTGGAGGAAGAAGAGTTCTAGAGACTGTGTGTGAGATGCTGAAATTATAATGCGCTATCAAAACAACTAAGATGGTGCTAAATCTGAGAGCACTGGGCCAGAACGCTTTGTGTCCCTCCTGCATCACATTTAGTATGCAGCATTCACCCATTCACTAAATACTTATTGAGATCCATGTGTGTCAGGTACCGAGCTAGAGATTGGAATTCAATGCCATGTGACTAGATAATACTGTACATGATATTGTGGGAGCACTCACCTGGTTTTGGGTGGTCAGTGATTGGGTCACAGATCATAGTTGGGATGAAGTGACTCTTGCTGTGGGCACAGGGGATTATAGAAATTAAAATTGAGATAGAGACTGACAAACAGGGCCTATGGGAATGAAACAGAAATGAATGTGATTGAAAGGCTCAGATATCTGATTTGTTACAAGCCCACGTAGCTTTAACAATGGTGAGGAACTTGTGAATTGCATTCTTTCTACCGACATGAACATTTTAATGTTTTTAAGAATAATGTGATGAAGAGGATGTGCTATATACATATATTTTCATCATACTTAAATCTGCAGTGGCCAGAATGAGCCAGCCAAATATATATCTTGTGGGTTAGAAAATTCCTGATCCTCAACACCACCCGTACTCTGAGTATTTTTCAAAAACAGTGACCACTCTTAATATGTCTAAAAGGGGGTGATAAATACTTCCTATAAAATTATTTGCTTTAGGGTTTTTAGAAGTTCGTGTACTTTAAAAAATACTTACATATATGCAACACTTCACTTTAAGTGCCTAGTTGCTGCTGGAGCAAGAAACCTGTGTGAATAGCCAGGAAAGGTTTGAAGCACAAGTAGGAAGCATTGCCTTACCCCATATTAAAAGGAATTTTGAAATCAGACTCATTGAAACACTTTGATAGTGATGTCAGAATCAGCTCACACATCAGATGAGAAGATCATGGAAAAATAGAAAGAAGCCCAGAAAAATAGACACCTACAGATTAGAATTTAGTGTTAGGAAGGAGACACTTCAAATCAGAGGAGAAAACATGGATTTTTCGATCCATGAGGTTGAAATAACTAGAAAAATGAAATAAAGTCTACCTGACATCTTATACTGAAATACATACTAGATGCACCAGAAAATCAAGTGGTAAAAAAAATGAAATACTTGAAAAAAATATATAGATGGGTGGGAGAAAACCTCCTAAGCAAGTAAAAAAAGTAGTAAAACAAGAGACTAAAATATTTGACACAATGAAATATTGACTTCATAAAAACTGGATGAATGTTTTACACAGAAAAAACACACTCTTGTGAATATAACTTTATTGCAAACAGCAATCTGGACAACGATATTTGTGACAAAAATAATTAAGGACAAATATCCTTAATATAAAGAGCTCTTTTAAACGAATAAAGCAAAAAAGACACAACAGCTCTAGCTGGTTTGGCTCAGTGAATAGAGCGTTGGCCTGTGGATTGAAGGAAGCGCACATGCCTGGGTTGCGGGCTGGGTCCCTAGTAGGGGGCATGCAGGTGGCAACCAATTAATGATTCTCTCTCATCCTTGATGTTTCTATTTCTCTCTCTCCTTCTCCCTTCCTCTCTGAAATCAATAAAAATATGTTAAAACAAGACACAACAATAGAAAAATGGACAAATGACATAAATAATTTGTAATAAATAAGTGGAAAAACTATTCAACCTCACTGATAATTAAAAATTCAAATTATAAGTATTATTTCCACTAACACATTGACAAAAACTCAAAAGAATTCTATACCTATTATGGGGAGGGTGTGAGGAAATGGACACTATACAGGGTGGGGCCAAAGTAGTTGTTGTTTGTATGGAAAACAATACAATAATTAATAAGTAATAATACAAGAATAAACTGTTTCATGTACTCACAACTGTCAACCTATTTTGCCCCACCCTGTATGCTGCTGGTGGGAAAACCCACTAGGACAAGCTTCCTGAAAAGCAATTTGACAATATGTGGTAAAAATCTTTATAATCAGAGGAATAATAAGGCCACTTTCATTTTGAAAAATAGAAGAGTCATAACACATGATGCTTTTGAGAATGCATTCTGTTCTCTTCCTCCCATTGTTCTCTAATATTGTCTATTGACTTCTGAAAGTTTGGCAGGCCTAGCGGTTCTTATTTTTTTAAATAAAAGTCTACATACTTCTTCCTTAGTAACTTGATAAGATTTCCTAAAAGGGGCCTTGCTTGATTAGAATTGTTGAAACAAGGCTGCATAGTCCATTTTACTTAATCATTGAAGTGCCAAGTACATCTGATGGGAATGTATTTCCTGAGTAACGTTATTATTGAAACATAATCTGATAACCAAAATGCATATATTTATGACTGAATCGTGAGGATGAGGGACCACGGGGAAGGTGTATTAAATTGGTCACTGGAGCAAGGAATTCCTTGCATTTGATCACTACTTTATAGAACTACTCAGGATCATTGGGCTTAGAGCAGAGATTTTCAACCTTTTTTATATCATGGCACACATAAACTAAAATTTTAACATTATTAAAGTTGCTAAAAAACTAAAATCTGCGGCATGCCAAAATATATATATTTTTTGCCAATCCTATAAAAAATAGGTATAATTTTGATTCATTCACACTGAATGATTATTGTTGTATTGGCTCTTGTCATTTTTTCATTTGACAATCTAAGGGAAAAGTGCCCCTATCTAAAAAGTCAGGTATTGCATGTTTTAAAAATTCTTGTAGTACACCCAGTGTGCCCAGCACACCAGTTGAAAATCCTGGTTTATGCAATTAAACTAATCCCAAAAAGGGGGACTAAGCTTGAAGTTTTAGTCAATCTGCTAAGTGCAAGAGTTACTGTGAAAAATTTGTTTTACCGTAACACTTTCAGATACTGATGGATTCTAAGAGATGATTGACGCCAGCCCCTCCTAATGAGAAACGAGGAAGCTGAAGCCAGGCAGTTTTTTTCTCAAGGTCATATAGTTTATTAATTCAGATATAAGAATTTACAGACAAGCCACAGAATTGTGCTGCATCGCTCCCTAGAATCCAGAACATTACCTGTCTTGGGTTATTTTCCAAGATAGCTGTTGTGTAAGAGCTCATGGTTTCTCTGTCTCCTCATGTCTCTGGCACCTCCAGATGTTGGGCCTTTCAGAGCACCAGCAGCTCAGTCCTCATCGGTTCTGTCTGTTATTCCAAGGGTTGTGTGCCTGTGTCTTGTGAGGGGTCTTGTAGGGTGGAATGTGCTGTGTATGACGCCCAGCTGCTTCTCATTTGTCTGCGAGCAGGGACGTTTTGTGAATGCAGAGGAAGCGGGGATGCTTCCTACAACATTAATATACAGGAAGTCTCACCCAAGACCTGTGTGCTAACATTCTTGTGCTTTCTTCTGGGGAAGCCCTTTATTGGAAGAAGCCACTCCTGAAATTTTGCCCAGGGTAAGGGAGGCACTAAGCATTTTAAACAAGCTGGACACCTAGATCATCTTTTGCTGTTTGGCTCCATAAAGAATGTGCTGAGATGAGTCCTGGTGCTTTATCACTTTGGTGGTTCTTCCAATCTTCTTTTTCATACACTGCACAGAGGCAAATGAGTTCCCTTTACTTCTCTCATACCCATGGATAAAGAGAAATGAGCTCAAACATCTATATTATTAAAGGCCAGTGGCCGTAATGCCGTAACGCCATAACGACCAAATGACCGGTTACCAGGGGGTGCATTGATGGGTCTTGAGGTATGGTGGGTCTGGGGTCCCGGGCGGTGTGGTGGGTCTGAGTCTTGCACGATTTAGTGTGCTGGGCCTCTAGTTACATATAATTCTATTAATTAGAATGTAAGTTTGAATAACAGCAACAACTGTGCTTTATTTCTAACTTCTATTTGGTGATTGCTAGGCCAAGTAATTTAACTAATAAAATAGTCAATGAGGTCATCACATCGCCCATTTGTAGCTCTCTGTTCTTTAAACAGTCAACCAATGATATTCTCATGTCCTTGTTTCTTATTATCCCTGCTAGCAGCACTTGGAGTACAAATTACCATTCAATGTGGAGGTCAAACCAAATGCTTGGGAACAGGAAGGTGGTCTGACTTGACTCTCCTCTCAATTTTCAATATTTTTTTCTACTTTGGAATTTGGTGCCTTAAGGGGGAATAGTGCCTACTACACTAAGAGATTGGAAGAATTTGATGTGAATACAGTGATTGTAAAGGGTGTTTAATATATTTAAAAAGGTCAGAATCTTGGTTACATAAAATGCTCAACTAAATTCCAGAAAATTTTCATAAAATGTTTTATTTAAAAGGAGAGCATTAAAATATGTATGTGGAATGGATTGGACACCATTTTGTAAAATATTCATCTATAAAATGATCATATATAATTACTTGTGTTTACTCATTAGTTTCCTCACTAATTGTGGTTGATTTATTTGTTTAAATTTGGTTCACACCAAACTGAAGGTTACATATAACCTTCTATGTTGTATATGATCTGGACCTAACTACAGAAGCAATGTTCTGTGTATTTGTCTACATCATGTGAATATGATAATCATTAGTGCATTAATGTTGATTTTAACATAACTATTATAGTTATTGGCTATAGAAAAAAATGACAGAATAATAATCATCATTGTTACTTTATTGAGTGCTTCCAACATGCCAAAAACTATGCTAAGTGCTTTATGTGCATGGTATAACAACTATTATTACTCCCATTTTATAGATATAATCATGTTATTTTTGAATTCTTTCTTACGACATGGTCTAACTTCTTGCCATCCAAAATTTGGCTTTATTTGAAATTCAGATATTAGAAAGCAGGATGCTATCTCATTAAATAATTTTTTACTTCATGAATTTTTAAATACTGGATAGTTTTGAATAGTATACAGAATTCACTATGAAATAAAACATTTATCCACAAAGATATTATTCAGAGTCAAAAAAGTAAGCCCTATACAAAGCCATTTAAACTTGTTAAAACTCAGAAAATATTTTTATTATTTTAATAATATATTATATTATATATTATATGTACTATATGTGACACATATATAATAACTAGAGGCCTGGTGCACAAAAATTTGTGCACTCGGGGCGGGGAGAGGGGGTCCCTCAGCCCGGCCTGTGCCCTCTCGCAGTCTGGGACCCCTCAGGAGATAACGACCTGCTGGCTTAGGCCTGCTCCTGGGTGGCAGAGGGCAGGCCCAATCCCTAGGTGCAGCCCCTGGTCGGGCTCAGAGCAGGGCCGATTGGGGAGTTGGGGCACCGCCCCGTCATGCACAGAGCAGGGCGGATCGGGAGGTTGCGATGCCACCCTTAGTCACGCTCAGGGTACAGCCGATTGGGGGGTTGGGGCACCCCCCCCACCCCGTCACACTCAAGGCAGGGTTGATGGGGAGGTTGCGGCGCCACCCCCTGCCACGCACAGAGCAGGGCCGATCAGGGGGTTGGGGCGCTGCCCCCTGTCATGCACAGAGCAGGGCCCATCAGGGGGGTTGGGGCTCTGTACCCTGTCACACACAGAGCAGGATCAATCAGGGGGTTGAGGAGCTGCCCCCTGTCACACACAGAGCAGGGCTGATCAGGGGGTTGGGGCGCCGCCACTGTCACACTCAGGGCAGGGCCGATGGGGAGGTTATGGCTCTACCCCATCTCACATAGAGCAGGGCCTGTGGGGGGGGGGGGGGTTGGGGCGCCGCCCTCTATCACCCACAGAGCAGGGTCGATCAGGGGGTTGGGGCGCTGCCCCCTGTCACACACAGAGCCGCAGGGCAATCAGGGGGTTTGGGCGCTGCCCCTTGTCACGCTGATCCCGGTGCCGGGAGGCCTCGCAGCTCTGCTGATCCCGCCCGGCAGGGTCACAGATCCGGGTCCCAGACCGCAGACAGCCTTGCCTGCTGCTGCCTGCCTTCAGTATGCAAATTAGCCGCCATCTTGTTGCTTCAGGGTGGGGGTCCCCACTGGGGTGCCTGGCCAGTCTGGGTGAGGGGCTGAGGGCCGTTTTCAGGCTGGCGGGCAATTGAAGCTCCAAACCTCTCCTTTTTTTCTTTTTTTTTTTATTCTGGCATTTATTTACCTTCTATGGCTGTCACTGGAGCTGAGAGCCGGCTTTCTCTCTGAGGCTCGGCTGAAAGCAGGTTTCTGGCCTTTGTTTTCTGTATTCGAAACAATGTTGCGACTCCAGCTCTGAGATCCGGGCTGACTGACAGGAGGTTTCTGGAGTTTTGTTTATCTTCTATAAATGTTACAATGTTTCCAACGGAAGCTCAGAGGCCAGCTAGTGAGGCGGGGAACGTTGGAGTCCTCTGTCACTGAAGGAAGCAAGCCTCCCTGTTTGCATCAGCTGCCTGGCTGCCGGCCACCATCTTGGCTGACAGTTAATTTGCATATACTCACTGATTAGCCAATGGGAAGGGTAGCGGTCATACGCCAATTACCATGTTTCTCTTTTATTAGTGTAGATGTGCTAAGTTGTCCATTCTAGGGAATAGTGGAATGATGGAGGATGCCCTTCCACCATACATACAACAAGGACAGCAAGCTGATTTCAGGAGAGCAGTTAAGTTAGCTCTGAGCCATCCATTGTTATTTTTTTTTTAAGTCAATTGTCTTATTTTTATTTTATTTTATTTTATTATTTTATTTTTTGTTAATCCTCACCTGAGGATATTTTTCCATTGATTTTTAGAGAGAGTGGAAGGGAGAGGGAGAGACAGAGAGAAACATTCCTGTGAGAAAGACACATCTGATTGGTTGCCTCCTGCACACACCCCAACCAGGGCCAGGGAACCTGCAACCAAGGTAAGTGCCCTTGACCGGAATTGAACCCAGGACCCTTCAGTTCGTGGGCCTACGCTCTATCCACTGAGCCAAACCGGCTAGGGCTCCATTGTTATGAAGTAAAATTCTTCCTGTGGAAAACTAACCACTTTTAGTGACATCAAATCTTCGCGTGCTTCTCTAGAACTACTTATGCTGACCAGCTCAGATTGTGTGTGATTTACAATTCATAAAACATCGATTTATATTTGAGATACATTTGATGGAAAATTTTAAATTATAGTCACTTTAAAATAGGCATCAATTAAATTTTGTCTGATAGTATCTTCTTTAAGTAACCAATGAGTGTAATACCCTCTTGGAAGGAGGAAGCTCTGCACCTCCGCTGGGGACCATCATGAACAGCTCACCCACTGCCCCTATGTCAGCGGCAGACCTGCGGAGGAAACACTGCCTGAAAGGAAAAAACTTAACATCTCAGTGGGACCTGCAAGTTACAGAGGAGAGATCCTGCTTTCTTTCCCTCTGCACACACTGACTGTTCTTGAAGGCAGAGGTTGTTGGGTCTGACATACGGATAATTATCACCTTGGGTAGTGGGAGGTGGCATTAAATACAGCATGGGTGTTTAACTGAAGACATTTTACAAATAACAGCCACATGAGTGCAGCATGTTTTGTTGTAGTGAAAAACTGGAAACAAACATACAATACAAAAAATATCTACTTTAAGATTCTATTGGAAAAATTAGAAGACTCTATTCCAAACTTAAAGATGGTTAATCTCTTTTTGGAAAGAGGATGTGGGATTTTAAATTTCTATAGTAAGTATGCATCATATTTAATAAGAAAAAGAGTTGAAGTTAAAAAAAATGACTTGATGGATTAGTTCACATAGCCAAATAGATAAAACATATTCCACTTAAACTCAAAATTTAATAAGATATTCTCTAGAGGTTAGAATGCTAAAATTGTATGTATGTATATGTATATTTATAGCTGATCTTCTTCCACAAAAGATTTAAAAGGTTATCACATAGATTTAGTAGGGATTGTGCATATATTGTCCCAAATAAAACTATATGTTTTTAAATGAAACATTTCTTGGCTAGCATATGCATGGACATTTTGCTTTCCCCAAAATACATTTGTTTTATTTTTATTTATGTATTTTAATATATTTTTATTTATTTCAGAGAGGAAGAGAGAGGGAGAGAAAGATAGAAACATAGAGAAGAAAGACTGTAAGCCTTTGCTTGTCCTTATTGAGATCTTTCTGAAATTAAATCACCCTCATATCTGAAGGTCCTTATAGTGATTAAAATTCTTTGAGAAACTGTTGTATTAAGGCAGGGAAAGCACCTCAGAGTCAATTCTACCTAAATTGTATTTGGCTTTTGTTTATTATAAATAGAAGTAGCTTCCAAGAGAGGTTCCATTGTTTTCCTGTAGTGTAATAGAATGAGCTCAGTGCTTCCGTTTTAATTTTTTAAATCAACTTTCTACTTATTACTTTTCCATTACTGATAAATAGGTTTCTTTTTCTTAGAATTCCATGGAATATTTAGCCATTTTAATTTGGATTTTGCTTTTATTATTCATTTACTTGACACTTATTTTTAAGGACCTACAATGTTATTATATTATAAATAGCACCTTGGAGTAGCAAAGCAAATTCAGAAATAATCCTTCCATAGGGCTCTTCTATAAAGTTGAAAAACAACAATGATCTTCTCAAATTTAGTCAGTTTGAAAGTAGCTAGATCTGATTTCACATCCAGACTCTATTGACTGAAAAGGCCTATGCTCTCCTGTGCTCACAGTATTCCCCCAGAGTATAGACCTCAATTAAAAGGTAGGAAAATATTGAAGTAGGTGATGAGAAAAGAAAGATACAAATACTGCTCAGAGACTTTGGGATTTGGAAATGTGCTGTTTCTTTCAATGTCAATGGGGCAGTAAGATTTATGACGTACTTTATATTATGTCTTTGTGACCAATATATGTGTTATGGAGATAATTTGATGCTTTTGCTTCTTTAAATATTTCTTCTTAAATAAATCTATTCAGTCCATTAACCATAGTTAATGTTTTCCCACTGGTTTGTACATGTCATAGCTAAAGACCAATGTAGACTAATGGGGAAGGAGAAAGAAAAATTAGTACATTCATGAATTATTCTCTGTTCTCACTTAGACAAGTTAATTTTCCTTAAATTATCAGGTTCTGTCTTAATCATAGGCCATTTGTGTTTATCAAGAAAGAAATGTTTACATATTTGTTTCTTCACGGTTTTACATTTCATGCTCAAAGTCAAATTCATTTTGTCCTTTAAACTCTATCACAAAACAGTCAATGTGGAAATCAAAATTCTAAAAAATGAGTAATCCTTTTAAATTTTTATTTAAAAAATATATTTAAATTTATTTTTTATTTTATTTTTTCCATCACCATTTATCCACTCTATGCCCTCTTCCACCTCCACCCGCTCCTCCCCCAACCCCACAATCACCACATTTGTCCATGAGTTCTCGCTCTCTTTTTTTTTTCTTTTTTGCTCAATCCCTCCACACTCCCCACACCCCACCAGAATCATCTGCCTGCCCTCTATCTATGACTCTGTCTCTATTTTTGGTAGTTGAGTTTGTTCATTAAATTCCACATATGAGTGAAATCATATGGTATTTGTCTTTCTCTGACTGTCTTATTTCACTTAGCATAATGTTCTCCAGGTCCAATAAATGGATAATTCTTAAATTATAAAATTTTTTCCTCAATTAAAATTGAATGAAAACTTGAGAAAAATTATTTTGTTGAATGAACATTCAAATATTATGATTGCATCAGGAGGGTGACTCTTGCTAAAAGAGTAATCATATTAGAAATCAAAGAACACTTATGTCACAGCATCCTGGGTGGGTAATTCAAACTTCATCCAAAAACAGTCACAAAAAATAAAGCCCCACCCAAGATTACCTTATTTTCTTTTTTTAAGATCAGAGGGTAAAGAATATGGTGTGACATACAGCTTCTTTGGATTCTTTAGTACTATGAATGGAAGGATGGAAGGCAGAAATAGTTTAAATAAAGGAAGAAATAGCCTAGATTTATAAAGTTCGTTGTTTCATTGATTTCACCAGTTTAAAGCAACTTTGCTTGCAGTACTTTATTATAACTTCATCACTTATCTTCTACACTTATGACATATATTAAAAATAAGTTGTACATTAAAAATAATAAAAATTACTTTAGTAATTGGTTCTTTTTATTAAAAAATTAAAACAATATATCAAACTGATGTAGCCTTTGATTATCCCCTTCTGCAATGACTCCTATGTTAGTCCTCTCTCTAGAAATAGTCACTATTAACAATGTAATGTATGTTTCCAGAATTTTCTCCATGGAGATACAAAGTACATCAATGTGTGTATACATTTTAACATAAATGTCATTAGTTCACTTAGTAATATAGCTTAGACAATTTTTCATGTCAGTTCATACAATCTACTTCATTTTAGAAAATTGCAATGTGGTTTTTTCCATTTGAAAAGTGCACAATTATTTATTTGGCCATTCCTGTTTTTATAAATATTTAGGTTGCTTTGAATTTTTCACTGTTACAAATAATATTGCATTGAAGATCCTTGTACTGGTTTTTTGGGCACATGGTGTAAGTGTCTCTCTGGGGTAGATATTAACAGTAGAATTTTAGAGTGATGGGTTTTGGAAAACCTCTTAAGTAACTGTACTTGTACCTATATTTCCTCCAGCTGTGTTTGAGTATACTCACTGATTTTGAAGTTCCTTTGTTAAAGTGAGGTTAAGCACCAGTTTATATAAATCTTAACCATTATTTCTTCTATGAATTACCAGTTTATGTCTTTGGCCCATTTTTTTCAATTAGGTTGCTTTTTCATTTATTTAAATAATTTATTAACTCTTAGTCTTGCTATTGTTTTTTTTTCCTTTTTGAAAAATTTTTTATTGTTGAAAGTAATACATATGTCTCCCTTTTTTCCTCCCATTGATCCCTTCTAGTCCGGCCCCACTCCCCCACCCCAGACCATGGGTTATGCATATACACATACAAATTCTTTGGTTGATCTCTTCTCACCCACCCAACAACCCTCGCCTTCCCTCTGAGATTTGTCAGTCTGTTCCAGCCGTGGGCAAACTACGGCCCGCGGGCCGGATCTGGCCCGTTTGAAATGAATAAAACTAAAAAAAAAAAAAAGACCGTACCCTTTTATGTAATGATGTTTACTTTGAATTTATATTAGTTCACACAAACACTCCATCCATGCTTTTGTTCCGGCCCTCCGGTCCAGTTTAAGAACCCATTGTGGCCCTCGAGTCAAAAAGTTTGCCCACCCCTGGTCTATTCCATGCTTCTGTGTGTCTCTGGATCTACTTTGTTCATCAGTTTATTTTCTTCATTAGATTCCACATATGAGTGAAATCATGTGATACTTGTCTTTCTCTGACTGGTTTATTTCTCTTAGCATAATACTCTCCAGGTCCCTCCATGCTATCTCAAAGGGTAAGAGATCTTTCTTTCTTTTTTTTTTTTTTTTTTTTTTTACTACTGCATAGTATTCTATGGTGTAAATGTACCACAGCTTTTTATCCACTGGGCTATTTCCAGATCTTAGCTATTGTAAATTGTGCTTCTATTAACATAGGGGTGCATATATTCTTTCTGATTGGTATTTCAGGTTTTTTAGGATATACTCCTAGAAGTGGGATCGCTGGGTCAAACAACAGTTCCCTATTTAATTTTTGGAGGAAACTCCATACTGTTTTCCATAATGGCTGCATCAGTCTGCATTCCCACCCGCAGTGTACTAGGCTTCCTTTTTCTCCACATTCTTACCAGCACTTGTCATTTAAAAAATATTTTTATTTATTTCAGAGAAGAAGGGAGAGGGAGAGGAGATAGAAACATCAATGATGAGAATCATTGATTGGCTGCCTCCTGCACAGCCACACTGGGGATTGAACCCACAACCCAGACATATGCTCTGATAGGGAATCGAACCATGACCTTCTGGTTCATAGGTTGATGCTCAATCACTGAGCCACGCTGGCTGGGCATCTGTCTTATCTTTTTTTTTAATGGTATTGGCCTTCCTCCAATGCTTAGTGATTCCTCAGTGTTTGTCTGGCAGCTGAGACTGCTTGTTAGGCTGTTTTGTTCTATGTGTTCCTGTACCTGCTTTGAGATAGAGGCAGGGCTGGTTGCTGGAACTTGTATTTCAGCCTGTTTATTTTATTTTATTTTATTTTTTCATTACCATTTATCCTCCATACCCTCTTCCACCTCCACCAAGTCCCTCCCCCTACAATCACCACACTGTTGTCCGTGTCCATGAGTTCTTTCTCCTTTTCCCCCCTCTTTTGCTCAATCCCTCTACAACCCTCTCCCCTCCCCCCGCCACCAGAGCTGTCTGCCTGCTCTCTATGAATCTGTCTCTATTTTGCTTGTTTTCAGTTTGCCCATTAAATCCCACATATGAGTGAAATCATATGGTACTTGTCTTTTTTCTGACTGGCTTATTTCACTATGCATAATATTCTCAAGATCCATCACAAAGGGTAAAATTTTCTTCCATTTTATGGCTGAGTAGTATTCCATTGTGCAAAAATGTACTATAGCTGTTTTATCCACTCATCTACTGATGGACACTTGGGCTGCTTCCAAATCTTGGCTATTGTAAATAACGCTGCAATGAACATAGGGATGCATATACTGGTATTCTTTTGGATTTCTACAGATAAATTCCAAGAAGTGGAATCACTGGCTCATAAGGCAGTTCTATTTTTCATATTTTGAGGTAACTCCATACAGCTTTCCACAGTGGCTGCACCAGTCTGCAAATGAGTGTTCCCTTTTCTCCACATGATTGCCAGCACTTGTTGTTCAGTCTGTTTTCAAGAGCATATGAGAGGGATAGGGCCCCCACTGAGCCGGGTACCTCAGAGACTAGCTTCTGGTGGCGGAGGGGATGTCTCACTCCTCCTGGATAGCTCCAGCCACCCAGGCATCCAGCATTCTGCTTTGTTTCTTTGACCTAAGCTCCCATACCTGTTGCTTCCAGCTGGAAGCATCAACTCCTGTTGCTGTTCTTTGGCACAAAATGTGATCTAAGTTGGTAGAGGGGATGTGCAAACTTCAACCTTCTTGGCTGTTCTTGCTATTGTACTCTAACAATCACACAGTTTGCTGTCCCGGCCTCCCTCTTTTATTTGGTATCCATTCCTAACATTTTTGGCAGCACTCGGCTATATTTCTTTTGAGCTGTGGTTTTAAATCTTCATTCTAATTCCATCTGCTTTCTGTCTTCCAGTATTTTCTCAAAGTTTATAGTTCTCAAAAGGTTGATGTTATTTTCTAGTTACATGGATTAAAAAGACCTTTCTAAAGATTTAAGGTTCTGCAGTGGAAAGAAGAGGCTAAAATCTATTCCCAGTCTACCACCTTGAAATAGAAACCGAAGTCTACTCTTCAGAACCTTAGGAGATGTTTTAAAAATGAGTTTCCCAGGCCAGTTTTCAGGACTGCCATTTATGGTTGAATATGTTGTTCCCTATTCGAAGGCACCAGCAAGGAGGTATGTCAGAGCTGACATCTGAGCTCACTGCTTTTCACTACACTGTATATCTTGGCAAAGGAAATCTTCTGCTGGGCAGGAGATGCATTTCCCCCAATTTATATAAGGATATTCTATGGGTCAGCAGTGGCTCTGGTCATTTTAACTTTAAATTACATTGTGTATGGTGATGGGTCCATGGATGGATATTTATGTCAACGCTCATCAAATTATTCACTTGAAATATGAACAGTTTATTGTTCATCAGTTTTGCCTCAATAAAACTGCAAAATAAAGTTTAAAAGTAAAAGAAATTATATCACACAAGTAGTGAAGTAGGTAAAATATGCTATTTGATTTAAAAGGTCAATTCTGAAGGTTTTATGTATTATAAATTGGTTGATATAATAGAAAAACTTTATCTTAGCTGGCAAAATAATGATGACTGTGAAAGAAGACATATCCAGGAACCACAGAAAAGATAGTTAACAAGAGATGGTAACTGGCTATTAATCATCTTTTGTGATAAAAAAAAAAAGTAGTGTAGTTAACAACTGCCTTGGATATCTTAGGGTAAGTCCTAGGTAAAGGCAGAGGGATGAAGTAGGGTTGTGCTGTCCAGTCTAGTACCCACTAGTCTAGTACTCATTTTGTAGCGATTGAAATTTAAATTAATTAACATAAAAAATTGAGGACTTCTGTTATACAAGTTGCATTTCAAGTGCTCAATACTTTGTGTGACTAGTGGCTACTGTACCAGATAACACAGATATAGATTATTTCCGTCAGCGCAGGACTTTCCATTGAACCATGCTGAACTGGATACTCTCTCAGTTTAGGTGCTTTCCATCCCAATAGTTTCATCTCACCAACTGGGATCCCACATTTTATTTGTCAGTTGTCTAAAGGGAAATGGAGTATGGGCACATACTGCGTACATCAAGCATGTCAAACTCAAAGGCTAAAATGGGCCAAATTAACAAAGCATGTGGTCCATGGGCTGCGAGTTTGACATGCTTAGTGTACATAATAGGTACTTGGTAATTGATAAAAATTGTTGGTGAATGAATGTACGAATGGATACATGTCTGAAGACCAACAGTGAATCCCTATTATCTGATAATGTACAGCATTCTTTATTTCATACATTATTTCAACAGGTATTTATCAAGTGCCTACCATGCTAGGTACTGCTTCAGGTGCTTGGGATATATGAATACACATAACAAAGATCATTTTCCTTGTGGAACTTACATGCCAGAGGTGGGGGATATTATAAATAACTAGAGGCCCAGTGCACAAATTCGTGCACGGGTGAGGTCCAGCCGGCCTGGCCCCAATCGGGGCAGATCAGGGCTGGGCCTGTCAGGAGGAGGAGATGGTGGGAGGTTGGCTGGCTGGCCTGCCCTGATCAGGGCCTGATCAGGGCCAGGCTGGCTGCGGGGAATGGCTGAAGGCAATTGGCCAGTGGGCCCCACCCTCGATTGGGGTAGGGGGGCCGATTAGGGGCAGGGCCAGCCATGGGGAGGGGCTGTGGGCAGTGGGCTGGCTGGCCCCACACCTGATTACAGTGGTGGGGAGGACCGATCGGGAGCAGAGCTCGCTGGGGGAGGGGCTGCAAGCTGATCGAGGTGGTAGGGGCCCATCAGGAGCAGGGCTAGCCAGGGGCAGGTGCTGCAGGAGGTGGCCGACCGGCCCCGCTCCCTGATAGGGCAGTTCGCTGGCCACAGCAGGTGTCATAGCAACCAGTCATTCTGGTCATTATGGCGTTCCAATCGCTGGCTTTATATATATATATACTAGAGGCCTGGTGCATAAAAATTTGTGCACTTCGGCGGGGGGGGAGGGGGGGTCCCTCAGCCTGGCCTGTGCCCTCTCGCAGTCTGGGACCCCTTGGGGAATGTCCACCTGCTGGCTTAGGCCCACTCCCTGGGTGATCAGGTCTACGTTGGCAGTCAGACATCCCTCTGGCAGCCCGGGAGCCCTTGGGGGATGTCCACTTGCCAGCGGGGAGCAGGCCTAAGCTGCAGTCGGACATCCTTAGTGCTGCTGAGGAGGCAGGAAAAGCTCCCGCCACCACCACTGTGCTGGCAGCCATCAACCTGGCTTGTGGCTGAGCAGAGCTTCCCCTGTGGGAGCACACTGACCACCAGGGGGCAGCTCCTGCATTGAGCGTCTGCCCCTTGGTGGTCAGTGTGTGTCATAGTGACCAGTCATTCCCAGTTGTTCTGCTGTTAGGGTCAATTTGCATATTACCCTTTAATTATATAGGATAGAGGCCTGGTGCACGGGTGGGGGCTGGCTGGTTTGCCTTGAGGGGTGTCCCGGATCAGGGTGGGGGTCCCGCTTGGGTGCCTGGTCAGCCTGGGTGAGGGATTGAGGGCCGTTTTCAGTCTGGCCACACCCCCTTCAGGGTGGAGGTCCCTGCTGGGGTGCCTGGCCAGCCTGGGTGAGGGGCTGATGGCTGTTTGCAGGCTGGCCAGTGCCCCTTCAGGGTAGGGCTGTCCCGCCGGGGCACCTGGCCAGCCTGGGTGAGGGATTGAGGGCCATTTTCAGGCTGGCCACACCCCCTTCAGGGTGGGGGTTCCCACTGGGGTGCCTGGCCAGCCTGGGTGTGGGGTTGATGGCTTTTTGCAGGCTGGTCAAGCCCCGCAGTGGGGACTCTCACCCCATGGGGGTGTGGCCAGCCCGAGTGAGGGGCTGAGGGCTGTTTTCAGGTTGGCCACACCCCCTTCATGGAGGGGGTTCCCACTGGGGTGCCTTGCCAGCCTGGGTGAGGGGCTGATGGCTGTTTACAGGCTGGCCAAAGCCCCCCAGTGGGACCCTCACCCCATGGGGGTGTGGCCAGCCTAGGTGAGGGGCTGAGGGCCGTTTTCAGGCTGCCCACAGCCCCTTCAGGGTAGGGGTGTCCCACTTGGGTGCCTGGCCAGCCTGAGTGAGGGGCTGATGGCCGTTTTCAGGCTGGCCACGCATCCCCAGCAACCAAAGCTCCCAGACTCTCCTTTTTTTTCTGAGATTTATTTATCTTCTATAATTGAAACTTTGTAGCCTTGAGCGGAGCCGAGGGCCAGCCAGGGCAGGCGGGAAGCTTGGCTTCCTCCATTGCCGGGGCAACCCAAACCTCCTGCTTGCTCCAGCTCTGTGGCCGTCGCCATCTTAGTTGGGTTAATTTGCATACTTGCTCTTGATTGGCTGGTGAGCGTGGCTTGTGGGTGTAGTGGAGTGGTGGAGTGACAGAGTGATGGTTAATTTGCATGTTTCTCTTTTATTAGTGTAGATATAGATAAGCAAAATAGATAAGTTAATCATATCACAAGTTTTAGGGTAATAAATATGAAAAATAAAATACAAAGCAGAGTAAGAGGAATCAGGAGTGCTGGGTGTGGGTGAGAAATGAGGATTATAATTTTTAAATAGAGAAATGAAGATTATAATTTTAAATATGCCTCAATGAGGGGAGATTTGAGAAAGACTTGAAAAAAGTGGGCAGTAAGCCATTTGAATATCTGGGCAATGAGCACTCAAGGCAGGGAAAACAGCCAGGCACAGTCCTAAGTTGCAGACATGAGTGTCATGTTTGAGGAATAGCAAGATGTGTGGGTGAGCAGAGTGAGCAAGGAGGGCAGTTGGAGAAGTCTGAGAGGCAACAGAGTGACATATCTGGTAAGATCCTCTAGGTCTTTGTAAGAATTTTGACTTTTACTGCAAGAGAGTTTGGAGCAGAGAAGGAACATGACCCCACTAAAGTTTTAAAAGGCTCAGTCTCGCTTCTGTTTTCAGAAGACATTGTGTGGGGACAAGGACAGAAGCAAGAAGGCCGTGGGAGGCTGGTGGAGGATGATGGTCTAGGTCTAGGGTGGCAGCAGTGGTAGTGGTGAGACATGGTCAGATCCTGATCTATTTTGTAAGTATAACTGTGAGATTTCTGGATGGACTTGATGTGGGCATTGGAGAAAGGGAGTCATCAGGTGTAACTTTAGAGTCTTCAGTCTAGTGACTAGGAGGATGAAGTTGCCATTAACAGAGGCAGGGAAGGCTGAGGGGCAGTTTAAGGGGAAGACCAGGCACTGAGTTTTGAAAATGTTGAATTTAGGATGTCTGTTAAAGAAGTTGAGTAGGCTGCTGGATAGGCAAGTTGATATTTGGGAGAACTGTCTGGGAGGGAAATGGTGTTATTGATAGGTAAGCAAATATGTTCTCGGTTAATGAACTGTAAAAGCTTTTGCACATCAGAAGGTGTGAAGTGGCTGGCTGTGAAGTGGAATAAAAATGTCATCATTTTGTTCTTAGCATGAGCTAGGAAAAGACCTGTCCAAAATTTGGCTTTGCAAACATTCACAGAATGTTCAGGCATTAACTTTTGCTTTAAAAAAGGAAATGTTTCCCCACGGGCATGGATGTTTAGGGTACAGGAAGTTTCTATGATTTTTTTGCAGAAAGCACTTAGGATTTTTTTGTTAATATCAATGCCATGTTAGGACATATGCTGGTATTTTTTTCCCTTCCCAGCTGCATAATATTTTTTTAGCAGTTATACCCAAATTACTGCATTTTGAATATATTTTATCACTGCAGCATAAAAATTTATTTTAAAGTCATATGAAAGAAAATCTTGCTGTTAATTTAATAGAAGGAAATAGTTAAACATAAGTATTTGAGCTTCAGGCCTGAGTCCTATAAAAACAAGTTAATCAAAATGGTGGAGCTTTATAATCTTAAAAGGATGACATCAAGGGTCTGATGTCTTAGATTCTTAAGGGCAGACATGAAACAGTCCAACATCTGTGCCAAAATGACCTCTGTGAAGCATAATATTTCCTTTTAAATATTTAGACATCATGATAGTTTTCCATGGTTTTAATTCATAACATGGATTTTTAAAAAGCCACAGAAGCATAGCAATTTTTTTCAGCTATTCCCTCCTTTCTCTACCTTGCTTTTAACCCCTTAAATAAATACAGTTCTAATGTGAACAACTAAATTAGCACTGTCTTACAGAAATATGACCACTTATAAACAACTCTGGTTAGGGCAGTAAAGTGAAAAGGAAAAAATTCACTAACTCTGAGTTAGGATTATGAAATCTGAAGGAATTACTATGCATAAACTAAGATAAGAAACATTAGATAGCTTATTCTGGGTTTAACTATGTTGCTTCCATAATGCTTTTAATAATATTTCTCTTTTGTTAAGACTGTTTGGCTATTTTCTAGGTCATATATATTGTAGTGGCCCATGGTATGCACAAGGACACTTGTTCTATGATAACCAGAACACTAACTTTTGGAAGTTTCAGAAGAATCATTTATTCAGTCTGTGTATTTTCAGCTGATTTGCTTTCTTAATTGAGTAATCCAAAGCTGGATATTTATGTTTTTTTAAAAAAGATATTGTACTACCTTTATACTAGAGCATAATTAGCTACTTATGTTTCTTTCTCTTTAAGCTCACCCCTATGACCCACTCACACCCCAGCCACACCCGCCCCCCCCCCACACACACACACTGTAACCCATTCGCTAATTGAACAAGATAATTTAATGCTTAGTTGCTTATTCTGCATATTGGATGCTAAGTGCCAAGAAGTGGTTATGTTGAATACATTAAATTCCTCTTTCCATGAGATTATAATTTCGAAAAGAAGGTATGGGACACAAAGGGGGCATATTAATGAGCTTGAGTTGTGCACTAAGAGCAGCAATTCTAAGATATGCACATGTTCCCGGACATGGCACTCAGTGCAGACACTTCGGCCTTAAGGCTCTTTGCTCACAGTCTTTTTCTCATCAGTTTCATTTGTTTACTTCCTACCAGGTGCCAAGTATTTCAACTTGACATTTCTCACATACAATGTGCTCATTTTTTATTCTGTTGCCACTGTTAAGATCTCACGTACAGATGTAGTCATGTGACACTGAGAAATAAATAAATGTCTGTGTAGCTACTTTCTTTAACCCCCGTTGTCCAATCTCCAGGACTCTCCCATTTCTATTTTAATGGCCGTTGGGCACTGTGGTCCTGATGCAGGTGGTGGAGAAGAGGAGTTCCTAGAAAGGTGCCCAGGAAGGTTAAACGAGTAAAGGGAGGTGGCAGCTTGTATGGAACCGACCCACTCCTGCACCCCAGAGAGCTATGGGTGACCGGAGAGTAAAGACAGAGCCTGGGTAGTAGGCTTGGCTTGAGTTTTAGAGAGAATTTTTTAGAGTTGAGAGTGAGGGAGGAAAGAGATTTTTTTGGAGCAGCTTCTGTGCATAGCTATATATACACTGAGTGGCCAGATTATTATGACCACCCCATCAGTACTTCATTGACACTTCCAAAAATACTGAATATTGAAAACTTCCAAACAAATACTCGCAAGGTTTTTATTATTATTATTATTATTTACATAACTAATTCACTTCATTGTACTGATGGGGTGGTTATAATAATCTGGCCACTCAGTGTATATCTATATGTATCTATATATCTATTTATTTATATCTATATATCTATATCTATATCTATCTATCTATCTGTCTATCTATATTTTAATCCATAAAGATTTGCTCTTATTTTCAATTATTTTTGTGACCAGCAGGATTTATATTAAGTTGGTACATGCCAGGATGGGAAAACTGATTGTTTACAGCTGGTAACTGTTCTAACTGAGCCAATGTGCTTCTGTTTGGCTGGTGACCCTGCCATTGCCACTGCCACTGTGTGGCAACTCCCCTCAGATTCTCTGGGCCTCCCCACAATCCAGAACCTAAGGGCTCAAACTTACCACCTCAGAGGGCTTCAGAACCTCACTTCAGCAATGCAGCTGGCATCATTCAGATTGGTCTTACATATTTATTTTTTAAATTATATTTTAATTGATTTCAGAGAGGAAGGGAGAGGGAGAGAGAGAAACATCAATGATGAGAGAAAATCATTGATCAGCTGCCTGCTGCATGCCCCTTTCTGAGGATCGAGCCCACAACCCAGGCATGTGTCCTGACCAGGAATCGAACCATGACCTCCTGGTTCATAGATTGACACTCCATCACTGAACCATGCCAACTATGGGCGGGTTAAATATTTAAAGTATCACTTCTGATCGAAACATCTGGAACCAGGCCCTAAAGATATGAGATACCAGAAAGGGCAGGTCCATGTGGGCCTCACAGTAGGAAGGGGGAGAAAAAGAAGCAATAGGAAGGGTTGTATCCAATATGGGACATGAACAAGGAGACTGAAGGGTGTAGGCAGGGAGGTAAGACACACTGGTGGGAGAGGCACTGCCAACAACCTCACCCGGGTCGACCATGGGGCTGGCCAGGACTTTGCACAAGCAATGCTCCCCACTTGAAAGTTCTTGTAGGTACCTTCCATCACCCCACCTGGTCACTCACACCTGCCCTCTCTCCCACTGGGCACGTGTGTCACATGCACACACTTTACACTTGGCAAAGAGGCACTGAGTAAGAATTCTTAAATATTTGTCTTCCAGTGGGTGTGTCCAGGCACCTTCTTAGTGCATAGAATCAAGTGATTACCTAATTTACCACCCTTATTTTGAAAATCAGAGGATTAAAAGGCATCCAGAGAGATTAAATAATTGCCCTAGTTCCTCAGATCTATGATCACATTTTAGTGTTGTCCAGGGATGACTCTCCTACTAAACTGTATGCTTTAAGCTGCACGTTTCCTGAGGGAAATTATCTCACAATCAGGACAAACTTCTCAACTGGCTCTGTGCTTTGAGAACAATAGACTTAATTTTTCTCTTTGCTCTATGAAGGCTTGGAAAAATATTCCAAATAATATGTTGAATAAAAAAACCCATATGATCTCATTTTAAAATGTAAATGAAAATATAATTTTAAGCCAATGAAAAATTTTACATCCAAATCAATACTCTTTTTTTTTTTGGTGTCAGGGAGACAGTAAAAAAAATGGATCCTGAAGCCCAAATGCCTGGGCTCAAATTCCAGCAGAGCAATATCACACAAGTTCCTTCAGTTCTCTGTGCCTCAGATCCTTGGTCTGTACAATGAGAATGATAATGATACCACTTCATAAGGTAGTTCTGATGATTACACAAGATAATTTATATTAGAACAATGCCTAGCACATAGTAGGGCTGTAGATGTTAGCTATTATTATAATTTTTGTGGGCTGACATTCTCTACAGCCCAGATTTAAAGACTAAGAGAGACATGATTTCTTAGAATTAGATTTGATGAGATGACTGTAACAAAGTGAAAAACCAGATAGAAAGGGAAGGCTGTGGGGAGTTATTACAATTTACTCAACATGACTTATGTACTCAACATCTTGGCAGCAGAAACATTTGAGAGTAGTAAATATTTCTTCATAAAGCAGCTAGTTTTGTTTTAATCGGCATGTCTTATCTCCCTTATAAACAAATCATGCCCACCAAAGCTGAAAAAAAAAAAAAGCCAACAAACATTTGAATTCAACAGATTTTTTGGTAACATCCAGCAGAGCTCAGTCTTTTATAGCATCTTTTGGCCATAGTGCCTTGGTTATCTTCCAAGATGATGTGTAAAAACAATTATTTTGTGGGGATCACAATGGAATCTCAGAAATAGGGGATGAGTTATATTTCCAAAAAGTAAACTTTTCAAGCCTTATAATAAAAATCATTATTAAAACTTTTGATAGTTATTTCCCTCTAAGGCAGTGGTTCTCAACCTTCCTAATGCCGCGACCCTTTACTACAGTTCCTCATGTTGTGGTGACCCCCAACCATATTATTTTCGTTGCTACTTCATAACTGTAATTTTGCTACTGTTGTGAATCGTAATGTTAATATCTGATATGCTATATGTGTTTTCCGATGGTCGCAACCCACAGGTTGAGAACCGCTGCTAAGGTAACTGAAATTTCAGGGTGCTAACTTTGTAAAATAATTAATTGATACAAAATTCTCAACTATAGAAATGATTTCATATCTAACATTACTCCTAGAGATATGTGTGTGTGTGTGTGTGTGTGTGTGTGTGTGTGTGAAATCTTAAGTCATCAAAAAGGGTGTATAATTGTTGTCCTGGCCGGTGTGTTCAGTGGTTAGAGTGTCCAGCCCTTGGACCTGAAGGGTGACAGGTTCGATTCCCAGTCTCTCTCTCTCTCTCTCTCTCTCTCTATTTCTCTCCCCTCCCTTCCACTCTCTCTAAAAATCAATGGAAAAAATATCTTCGGCCGATGATTAACAAACAAACAACAAAAAGGTGTATATCTGCTGAGTGCCTTTAAAATGGTAGGAAGGTGACTCTCCAAAGGATGTTAAACTCTGGGGAGAGTTCTCCATACCTTCTAAATCTTCATAGCTTTGCTGAGACTTGGCAAAGACATCTTTCTTGTTCTAGTTAGCTCAGTGTTGCCTTACACTTCCTGAAGAAGGTTGTAGCTGTGGAGACAGCAACAGGTACTTGTGGTTCCAACCAAAGACAACATTAATGACAAAGTTGTATTTTTTTTTAAAGTTTTACAGTGATTAAGTGATGGGGCTAGGGGACTAACAAAGAAGTGAGAAACTTTTCCCCAAAATCTCTAATAGGATATGCTCTTCACAAATTCATTTTTATGTTTTATGTAAAAATTCTTTTAGTAGGATGAGTATTTCCTTAGTTAGAGGATGTAGTTAAAGCGATTATTCCTCTTTGATCCAGTCCTGCCAAAACTTCATATTAATAATTAATAACATGCTGAATGAATGTTTTTTAAAAACTGCATCTAAAAAACCTCAACTCATAATTTAGGAAAAATCTCAGTAAGCAGTAGCAGGGAATCGTTGCCGACACTCACAGAAGAGAAGCAGTAAAAATTGGTCTGTTAAAATAAAACCAGGCAGGATCACAGACAGTGTATAGTGTCATTAGATTCTTAGGTCATTAGATTATCTTGGCTAGCTCTTTACTGAGATGAGCCATGTTGCTTGCTCTGGGGCCTCCAAGCAAACCTTATGTGGCGAGAATTGACGTCTGAATACATTTTCAGCACACCACTTCGTGTTATTTCACAGGCCTCTGACATCTGGCCATCCCCCAAGCAATCTCCAGTCGGTTTCATCAGTGCCTTCATTTTCCTTTGTGATACTGAAAAAGGCCTTTGGGTTGGTTTCTGCTTAGGCAGTGTCCCACACCTGGGAGCAGGGAGATCCTTGAATGAGGACAGGTAAGCTCTCCCGAAGACCTCGGACAATGTCTCCTTGTAGGTCAAAGAAAAAGTGGGAATAAGGCAGGGGAGACATGATCGGAACTCATGCCAAGCCAGCCTTCTCACTCTTTCCTTCCTTTCCTATAAATAAAATAAGGTTAAGGAAAAAGATTTGAAAAAATATTTGAACAAAAATTTTGTCCCAAGCGCTATACCTCCACTTCCTCCTCGCCAGAGGCCACCCAGGGGTTGATTGATGTTCTGTACTGGAGAAGTCTGAAGGAATACGCTCTTGGATAGTTTAAGTGTATCTGCTTTAGTAGGTAACATTTCCGGGCCACACAGAAATGCAACTGTGTTCTGGGTTTGCCTCCAAGTCTACCAACTTGGAAACTAATTAGCTGTTAGGCTTAGAGCATATTATTTTAACTCCTCCAGGCCTTCTCTGCCTCTCTGATTAAAAGAAGAGGGCAGATTAGATGTCCTCAAAGGTGGTAGGATTTCTCAACTTCAGCATGATTGCCATCCTGGCCTGGATAATTCTTTGTTGTGGTGGCTGTCCTGCGTAAGGTAGGATGTTTAGCAGTGTCCCTGGCCTTTACCCATGACACTGGCAGTACCCCTAGTTTTGACACCCCAAAATGTCTCTAGACATTGCCAAATGTCCCTCTGGGGATAGGATGCCAGATAAAATACAGACTGCTCAGTTAAATTTGAATATCAGACAAAGAATGAAACATTTTAAAATATAAGCATGCCCAAAATATTAAATGGGACATATTTATACTTAAAAAGTTACATTATTTTGATCATGTTGAAAAGTATGTTTTGACTTGGTAAATATCAGAATGCTCAAGTCATGGGGCTCTAAAATCAAACCTGGAGTCACCTCTTCCCAGCTCTGTGTCATGCGGCAATCCGTGGCAGGCTTTCTAAGCCGCAGCTGTGGGAATTAAATCAATAATTTTATATGAAATGCTTATAAAGAAATGTTTTTGTTCTTTACCTGAAATCCATATTTAACTGAGCATCCTGTAATTTTATTTGCTGAATCTGGAAACTCTATCTGGAAATGCAAACTCATTTTCTCTCCCACCCCACTGAAAAACACTGTTCCAGGTGAATTTTCTAAGGTATTTCTATTCTTCCTGGAGTTTTCTGGATACGTTTCTATTTGGTTAATTGTGCATTCATAGAAATATCTGTTCTGAAAGACTATTTTTAACATTGTTAGATAGGGATGTCAGACATTTTTTGTTGTTGGTTGTTTTTTTTTAAGCCCCTGCTGATTTTCCTCTGGGAAGACTGAGCATACGCTGGATGCACTGACAAAATAGAAGAGAGAGAGAAGGTTTTGATTGACAGAATGAGATATATTTTTAAAGCATCAGTGTAGAAGTAGACACTAGTGGGAAGTTATAACTTTATTGAACTCATTTTGAATTTCTTACAGCAGTAGGGTGAAGGATAATCTTTCTGAAGGCATTTAGAGTTTTTAACCCTGACTTACTTTTTTTTTTTTTAAAGGATATTTTACCCCATGTCAGCCATCAGTGAAAGCAGAGGGATTGTCAGAGGTACCTGATTCTTCCTTTCTACTCTAAGCTCTTAAGAAGTTATACTAGTACAGGTGTGGCAAAAGTAGGTTTACAGTTATTTGTATGGAAAATAATACAATAATAAATACTATTACAAGAAGAAATTGTGTTTTGTGTTCTCACAACTGTAAACCCACTTTTGCCCCACTCTGTATGTAGAGAGAAGATTACTGTAATAGAGTGTGCATCCAGGGGAATGGATGACCAAATGAATCCGAGATTTAGGTACATATTGTGTTGTGCTGAACTTGACACACTGCTTTTTCCACTTGAGCCAGACGCATCTCCATCTCAACAATTTAGGATTCTGGCTTTTTTTTTTTTTTCAGTTGGGACTTCCTATCTTTATGAAAGCAGGGAGTTTGAAGATGCAGCATAAAAATGAAGGACACTGGAGGATGTAGAACTGGTGAAATGTGGCAGTAAGACTGTAACCTGCAATGCTCATTGGTACTGAAGAATAGAAAAATATTTTATCACTGTGATCAATAGAGATCTCAATGCTTGCTAGAGGCATAGACTCAAACCTTGAAGGAGATGCTGAAGAGCATAGCATTTTTCCTCTCTCTTACAAAATTTCAAATCTCTTAGGGAAAAAAATACATGCAGACAGACAAAAGAAAGCAAAATGCCAAAAGATTATTCACATATTTGGTGTGATAGGAGTTAAGAGGAGGGGATCCCACTTTCTTCTGGTACAAAGGCTCACCTTCAGCAGTACTGACGTCTTGGACTGAAGAAGTCTTTGTCATGGGGGCTGTGCACAACGGCGTTGTAGGATATTTGGACTTTACTCATAGAAGCCAATGGCATCCTCTACCTGTTGTGATAACAAAAAATGTCTTCAGACACTGCCACATGTCCCAGAGGAGAAAAATTGCCCTAGTTGAGAAGCACTGGCCTAGAGTGTGGGAGACTTCCTAAAAAAGGTAGCATTTGAGCTGGGACTGGGGGGACGGGTAAGATTTTGAAAGAAAAAGGTGGTGATGGTGGAGAGCATTTAGGTGAGGGAGATGGCATGAATAAAATGCCAAAGTGGAAAAATCAAGGCTAAGTTTGGAGTATTGTAAGGAGATAAGTTTAATTGTGGTTAATGTTCCTGTGGGAAGTAGAAACATATTTTAAGAAATAGAACATATTTTGTGACTCTGCTTATGGTCATAGTGCCTAAAGTATCTTGACCTTGGTAGCTGTTGAATAGTTAATTAGTATTTTCATTTGAAAGATAGTCTGTACCAACATAAAAAAGGCCTTGAAGGAAAGTCTAAGAGATTTCAACTTTTTCTGGTGGGCAATGGACATCCCCTTGAAAGTTCTTGAGCAACAGAATGACATGATCTCGAGAAAATCAAGCTGTTCTGTTGTCAGTTTTTCCCTGGTGAGATAAAGGAGTTGCAACTGAGAGTTATAATAGCATTTGCAAAGCATCTTTGCCTACATTTTCTAATTTGGTTGCCCCACAAAATTCAATATTAATTACTTTTTTTCTTTAGCCATTTTTCTTTCCAATTAACACCGGCGCTTGGTCATTGCAGTGGAAATGGGCTTTGAATGCATTTCATGCTAACAAAAATTGTTTTCTTCATCCCTCAAGATGTGATGTCATTAGCGGGCTGGGGCAGCTGGTTCACCTCATGGATGAAGATGAAGTTGAGTGGCACCCTGTCCTTGGCAGGGAGGGGCATAAAACCTGGGCTCCTTTCTGTGTCTGGGATCCGGGTTGAAAGCATTTCCTTTGCCTCCTCAGATGAATAAGTGGCACTGTGCAAGCATTAAAAGAGCTGACTGTCATATGAATTTGGCATTGCCCCCTCCCCCCACAATCTCTTGAAGGTCTGTTGGTGGTACCACAGGATTAGCTCTTGACCACTCAGTTCTTTCCATTCCAAAAGAGGCCAGACAGCTTTCTTTCTCCTGCTCCCACATCCCAGGTGCTCTCTCTATTCACTGCAGATCTGATCTTGTCCTGTGGAGAAGTTGCATAATTTAGGGTGTTATGAGGTAATACATGGCTCGGTTTTCTCTCTCTCCAACCCCCAAAACAAACTCCTCTTGTTCCTTGGGTTTCTCAGTGTCTGACTGATGTTAGGACAAAGATGAACCAACCAAAATGGAACTTGGGTAATTAGGAGACAACTCCATCATGGCTAAAAATGGTTTCTGCTAATTAAAAACATCGACAAGCAAAAGATTGTCAATGTGTTCTAGATCTGGTCAGCAGGAAATCAGGCTAATGGTAGAAATGTTTGTCATTGGAAGAAAAAACATTGGGGCTCATAGAATCCAATTCAGTTTCTTGACTTGAATCCATACTTTCAGTCTGGAGTATTTCATACAGTTGCTCTTTGTTATCACTATCTGTGGCAGGCAGAATGGCCCCCAAAGATGCCTACACCTCAATCCCTGGCTCCCATGAATATGTTATATTACATGACCAAAGAAACTTTGCAGGTGTCATTAAGGCGATGGACCTTACGGTGGGGAGACTATCCTAGATTATTCAGGTGGACCCAACCTAGTCCCATGAATTTTTAAAAGCAGAGAATTTTCTCCAGTGGGAGGCAAGAATAAAGCAGCAAAAGAAGTCAGTGAGATTCTCAATGTGAGAAGGAGTCAACGCACTGCTCCTGGTACTGAGATGTAGGAAGTCACGTGTAAGAATCAAAGACAGGCTTCTGGGAGGTCAGAGCCTTCCAGTTGACACCCAGTAAAGAAAGAGGGACCCCAGCCCCTCACCTTCAAGGAGCTGACTTCTGCCAACAACCTGCATGAGTCTGGAAGCAGATTCTTCTGCAGAGACTCCAGGAAGGACTGCAGCTCTGCGGAGACCTTGATCTTATCCTTGTGAGACTAAACAGAGGACCCGGCCGAACGACGCTGTGCCCAGATTCCTGACCCATAGAAACTATGACCTAAGAAATAAGTGCTGTTTTCAGTTGTGAAATTTATGGTAAGAAACAAAAAATTGATAAATTGTTCTTTGTCATTGTGTCTGCCTTCATTACTATCAGCACCATTGTCATTGATTGTGGATTTGCGTCACATATAAAATGACTCAGCCCTAGCTGGTTTGGCTCAGTGGATAGGGCTTTGGCCCACAGACTGAAGGGTCCTAGGTTTGATTCTGGTCAAGGACATGTACCTTGGTTGCAGGCTCGGTCCCTGGCAGCCTGGTCCTGGTCAGGGCGTGTGTGGGAGGCAACCAATCAATGTATCTCTTTCATCTCTCTCTCTCTCTCTCTCTCTCTCTCTCTCTCTCTCTCTCTCTCTTTCTCTTTCTAAATCAATAGAAAAATATCCTTGAGGATTAACAAAAAATAAAAAGATTTTTCCAAAGCTTCCTTGATCAGAAACTTATACACCTCCAAAGCAAAAATAACTTCTCATCATTAGTCCTCATCATTAGCTTTCAAAATTCACTATTCTATATTCCCTAGACAACTAACCTCCATCTTTTATTCTGCTGTACAAATATTTACAATAATCTCAGCTTGGGAAAGCAAATCTTATGTCTACAAACCCAGTGGTGGAAAGCACTGCTCTTTCCTCTTCCAATGCTGAGTGGAACCCAGGGCTCCCTGCACAGTTTCCCTTAGATGGCATTGACCTTATCGAAAGTTCTTCTGAGATTTGAAAAACCAGTTCCTGGCTCAAGCTAACATACATGGCGAACTGAAGTTTTCACTGGAATGCTTTCTCTTAATTAAAAACAAAGGAAGATGACAAATTGCAAATACATTTTAGGGATTAAGTTAATTACCAGTGTTTCTTGCAGAAAAAAAAGTAATTCTTTAAAAAAAGCTAAAAATCTATTTTTAAAAATTCTTTATTGTTTAAAGTATTACATATGTCTCCTTTTCCCCCAGTGACCTCTTTCTGGCCACTCCCACCCCCCAGCACATGCCTTCACCCTCTAGTGTCTGTGTCCATTGGTTATGCTTATATGCATGCATACAAGTCCTTTGGATGATCTCTTACCCCACCAAATCTATTTTTATATGTCTATAGCCATGTTCTCTTCTATCTCCCTACCTACTTTGAAACCTCACTTTAGCTAAACACATGCATAGGCTCTTAATACTACACAGTTCAGTGGCCAGATATGCTCATAGCAACTTTGTTTCTCAATCATTTCTTTTTCCGTTTTGGCTAAACATGTCCTCAGAATAATATGCTACTTTTTTGGAGGAAAGTTGTCTCTTCGCTGAGGTTTGGTGAAATTCATTGGATAAGACACCAGTGTTAACCAAGGAAATGAATACTGAATATTAAAAAAAACTAAAGAAAGGGTGTTTTAAATCATTGGGCAGATGCTTGGCACCAGCTTTTAGAAGCGACTGGCTCCGTTAGCCAGTCCAGAAAATGTGCCACATTGTGTGTGGAGAATCCAACTCCCCAAATCATAGAACTGGTAGGACGTTGTACACCAGACTTACTTCGCCGGGGTACGTCATCCTTGGCTGGAATTCAGTGAAAGATTCATCATTTATCCAGGTGACACTGGGGCAAACCAAGGTTTAGTCTCCTTTTATTGCCAGGGAGAGATTGATGGGTGTGGGTAGAAAACTATGCAAAAGTTGGCAGTTCTAGCTGGCTGGAGCTTTCAGGTTTGTCCAAGTGAAAGTCAAGGGATGCGAACCCAGGTAAACTAAGTGTTTACCACTAAAGAAGCCACCGTCGACCTGAAACCACTGAGGTGCAGAGTCCCATTCACAGAGAGCACACCATTCTATACAGCCACAATGTTCTCTGTGAATGACTGTGCAATGGAAGTCAGTTCATTTAAGTTTTGGGCTAAACATACAAGAGAGAGACTTTTACCAAGATCTGTAGTGGTTACATCCATAGCATTCGCTTAGTAACAAACACAGTTATGTCACTGTAGAGATACTTTGGCTCATCGAGTATACGAGTTTGTTATATTTCATAATGATTGCAGCGGTGAATGCTGCTTTTCCATAGTGGTTAGCCGAGTGCATGCCATTAGCTGTGAAGAGCAAGATTGAAATGATGAATGGAACAAGGTGGGGCCTTATTCCCATAAAAATCTAACTATGTCCACAGCTTTAGAAAATAAAAATTTTATAAAAATCTCTTACAAAGTTTTATCTTTGTAATCTATCCAGTTTGTGTGTTTGTGTTGTTGTTGTTATTAATCCTCACCCGAGGATATTTTTCCATTGATTTTTAGAGAGAGTGGAAGGCAGGGAAGACACAGAAAGAGAGAAACACTGATTGGTTGGCTCCCACACGAGCCCCGATCAAGCCTGCAACATAGGTGCGTGCCCTTGACTGGAATCAAACCTGGGACCCTTCAGTTCGCAGGCTGATGCTCTATCCACTGAGCCAAGGCTAGGGCTGATTGTGTATTTTGAAATTAGTTCTCAAAGTATTCTGTGGCATGATCACCCTCTAAATTGCATAACAAATATACTATGGATACTTGGAAAGTTTTATATTTTTAAGGCTCAGCAAAATAATGATCTTATGTTGATGGGATCAGATACTTTGGTTTTGCTAGTAGGTATTCAGCATAAAAAGTTGGACTGTCCCCCAAAAAAGAAATGAAGAAAGCAAAATGTATTGAAAAGAAAAATGTGCAAAAATATTGTTAATTAATTGTAGGGGTAACAAAAACAGTCTTATGACTTTGCAGAATGGAATCTGTAGCTACATAGGTCATGGGAACTCAGCAGGTTCATTTGTTCAATATTTAGCAAATATATCCAGTTGTATAAAATATTCCAGGTACTGTATTAGATGCAGAAATGAAAAAAGATTTAAAATCTTGGTTCCTGCTTTCTAGAAGCTCACAGATAGACAAATAAACATGGTAGTTGCCATAGTTATATGTGAACAACATTCAGGGAGAGTAAAAAAAGTAGCAGCTAAGTTTTCTTAAGGGAACCAGGGAAGAAAAAAAATAATGCTTAAATTGACACTTGAAGGAAGAGTGAGACTAATGGTGGGCAGGAAAAGGAGAGAGGTCCAGAGGCCGGGACAAAAGGTGATGTGTTCAGAGAACGGAGCTTAGTTGGGCTTGGTTCTTTGAGGGGAGGGAGGGAAGAGCATGTAGAGAGCTTGACAGGATCTAGGCCATGTAGGACTATGGAGCTTACTTTTGGGTAACAGCAAATGACTTAACACTTGGAGTGCGGGTGAATTTCCCGCCAAAATATAAGATGGCTCTGTCTTTTGGTTTTGTTCCATCCACCAAAAGGGTGGATTACAAACAAATATTTGGTAATACGCAGTTACAATCGGCCCGAGTTTACACGTTTCCCGCACTCCACCGCAAATCTATATGAACCGAGTTAAAGACGGCTCCCGCGGAGTACGCGCAATTCACGCGAGCCGACTTACCTCGTTTCCCGCACTCCAAGTGAATCTTGAGCAGAGGATTGACACAAAGAGAGGTTTGTGTTAAATATATTTCTCTGGGAGCTCTCCAGAATATGGGTCAGAAGGGCTGACACTTGGTGGTTGCAGAGGTGGGAGGAGAGAGGATTCAGGTGTGGGGTAGAAGTCAGACCCCATGGACTACTGCAGGTGCCCTCTGGTGGTCCCATTCCAATCTGTCTCAGCTTCAACCTTATGCTGGACTGAAAGTCCCTGGAATGCCCTCTGTGCTAGTCTGATTCTCTTTCATCAGTCACCAGCTCTGCGGTGATACAAATAACACAATTACAGGTAAAGTTCCAATCAAACAAACTCTGAGGAGGGTACAAATTATATTATTTTTCTTAATATTTTTATCTAAAGTATTATTGGATTCAAACTTACAAATTTTGATTATCTACAAATACGCACCTACAGTAACAGTATGTGTAAGTCAAATTTAATTTTAAGATGACTATTGAAAGCCATGAGAAAAAGACAAGGGAGTTGACTTCTTGGGCCTTAGGATTTTGACATAAGAATTTGGGAGGAATACAAACATTCAGACCATAGCTGGTCCCCAACAATCTTTTTGGAAGAGTATGGCAGTTTCTCACACTCTAGTCTAGGACATTATACTCAAAGGCTAGTGTTGTGCATAAATACTTTCTAAAGCCTTTTCAGTATCTTATAAATTGATCATTCATTTACTTATATAAATCCTTCTCAAATCTGAGCTGCTTGACTAATCCCCAGGGGCGAGTATATTCTACTTGTTCTACAGTGTTAAGAGTAGCTTCCTTTCCAATGTCAACTGTAATTGAAAAACAAAAATAAGTTTTAGAAAAAGAATAACTTATTCTTCATTGTTCTGTGTTTTCCCTCCTGCATATATTAAAGACTTCTATGTTTGCACATTGCAGCCATTGTTCTGTATTTTGGGAGACAGAAAACATGGTTTGCATACTCCAGTCATGACTATATTTGCTTACTAACCCTTTAAACTTTTCTCAGAGCATTTAGTAGCTTAGATTTCCTCCTCCCAACAACCTGGGGGAATTGCTATGATGTAGGACCTCTATGTTAACATGTTGAAAGTGAGAATTCAGAGATCTGGAGACATTTCATAAGAGGTTATTTGGGGAGAATGTAACATCGGCCTATCAAGTTAGCAGCCTGTTTATAACCCCCATCTTTGGCAGAGCTTTCCTATTGGAGTCATTCAACATTTATCTAGTTTCTTTTAGTCACTTTTTGGCTTTCCTGATTTCTCTGTGATATTTGGAAAATCATGTAAATTCTGTATCTTCTTAATAAAGAGTCCACAAGAAGAAGCAACTTCTAGAGGGCCTTTATGATTTCTAAAAGGAGAGATCAGTCTATATTGTTTTCCATCCTTTATTTATTTGAGCCAGAATGGGCCATCTTTCCCAGGAGATCAAGAAAAATACGCTGGTGTTCATCATATTTTCTCACACTCTGCCTTTTTTCCCTGTAGTGTAACCAATTACACAAAGATGTATTGCTCATACATTTTGTGTAAGCCCTGTGCTAATTGCTGCAGGGTTTATAAAAGTGAATTAGACAGTTTTTTGCCCTCAAGCAGTTTATGATCCCGTGGGATGAAGGAAATGGTAAGTACATCAAAGCTGTAATATGCAGACAAAAATAAGTATAATTTCTGTTTCCATTTTTATTCCTTACTTGGGTTAAATTTATTTAAAGCCTTCTAATCAAAGCTCTGTGGAATAAAGGAGAGTGAAAAGAGAAAAGCAAAATCCCTGGAACTGAATATCCTCATGATGTGCTCTGAATAGTCTTGCTTCAAAGGATGAAGTCCAGATGTTGGATTTATCCATAGTTCAGTGAATGACAAAAATCATAATAGTATATCGTTTATAGCTTCACTATTTATACATAACCTAAGATGAAGCAGGCATACAACCAAGCATAGCTGGAAGCAGCATTTTCTTGTTTTGTTTTTTTTTTAACCTTCACCTGAGGATATTTTTTCCATTGATTTAAAGAGTGTGGAAGGGTGGGAGGAGGGGCAGAGAGAGAGGATGGGGAGAGAGAGAAAACAACAACAACAACATTGATGTGGTAGACACAGTTGGCTGCCTCCACACTCGCCCTCATAGGGAGGGGGGCAACCGAAGTACATGCCCTTGACCGGGAATTGAACCCGCAACCTTCAGTCCATGGGCCGACACTCTAACCACTGAGCAAACCGGCTAGGCTAGAAGTATCATATTCTTGAGTTCATGACATTAGAACTGGTTGTCTTTGGACTGTCATTGTGCCACAATAATAGAATATAACAGAGGTAAGCAGGAATTCTTACAGTGCAACATAGCTAAGACACAAGGACTTGTCTCTAAAAGCTTTCTTTTCAAAAAATTAATTTATCAAATTAATTAGCCAACATTACTGGTATCTAATTCTTGGTTCTTTTTTATTTTATTTTATTA
The DNA here is from genome assembly GCF_028538775.1 of Myotis yumanensis. Taxonomy (NCBI): domain Eukaryota; kingdom Metazoa; phylum Chordata; class Mammalia; order Chiroptera; family Vespertilionidae; genus Myotis; species Myotis yumanensis. The sequence continues at coordinate 61,780,404 of NW_027223757.1, forward strand.
TTTATTATTTATATATATTTATTATTGACACTATTACAGATGTTGCCCATATCTCCCCCACCTGTGTCCACCTCCACCCAGCCCCCCCGCCCCCAACCCCCTTTCCTGGGCTTCACCACACTGTTGTTTGTGTCCATGGGCTATGTATATATGTTCTTTGGCTAATCTCTTCATCTTCTTTTGTCCAGTCCCCTCTTATTTTATTGTTTAGATTTTTTTCTTTCTTCTTTTTTAACTTTTCAATTGAATTTATTGGGGTGACATTGGTTTAATTCTTGGTTCTTGACAACAGTTCTTCCCCATCTCAAATATGTTCTTAGCAGATCATGAAGCTCATGACAATGAGCATTGCTCTGCTTGTTCCATTAGAGATGCATTAGAAATGTTCAAGGTCAGTGTTTGTTTGTATATATCTTTGACATCATCTTTTTGGACTGTACTCGAGGCAGTTACTTCACAGTGAGCACAGAGAGATCCCTGACTGTATCAACATATCAGTAACTGTTACCAAAATATCACAGACCCAGGCTCTCCCATGAGGCATCTCTGGCCAGGAGGACTGCTGTAATAAGGAGTGTGAGGAAGATGAGAAAGCCAATATCCTTATGAACTAAGCTTTATTTCTAATAAAAGAAAAGAAAACAAGAACAAAACATTGACTTCAATTCAAACTCCAGCTTGTTTTCTTTGCAGAGGCCATTTGCTTTGTTTGTCCACACAAACTCACATCTTTCCTCGCTCGCTCACTGTCACATACTTTAAGAAGAGAAATTCTTTCCTTCGGACATTTTTCTCTTTACCTCTGCTTAGAAACACCACAATACTGGGGACTGGGCCTTGGCTTTATCCTTGTCAGACGGAGGGAGGGAGACGTGAAGGAAGCAGCAAGTGATGCTAGGTTTATTTGATGTATCTCTCTTCCCTACTTCTGCCTTCCTAGTATCTTACTCAGGAATGCAGGGAAATGTCTGCAGTATGATTCCGTCTGCCTGGAAAAGGGCGGGCAGGGGCTGAGGCGGCAGCAGCTACTTGGCCCTTTCTCAGGGGTGCGCTGGAGCCAGCTGGCCCTGGCTTGCAGGAGCTGACTGTGCGCATCTCTTCCCTGCTCTGCATTCAGTGATGTCATGTTGGTAGCTTGAAATGGGCCACGATGGGGGTATCTACCCCATTGAAATCTGAAAATGCGACAATCAGGGCTTTTTAAAATCTTCTAGAGGCCTGGAGAGTCCCTCTTAACCTGTCCCCGAAGGCTTTCTGCCTGGGTCCAGAGAAACTTCACTAAACCTGACATATTATGAGCACAAGATGACAACCCACAATGAGTAAGAGAGAGATGAATTCTTCACTTGTGCCATCATCAAGTGATAGCTTGAGGGCAGGGCTTTATTGGTTTTATAATCTCTATGAGCAACCATTTAAAGCTCCATCCAGGAAGTGCCAATAGATGACAAAAGTGTCGTTTCTAAGCAAATGCAGGTTCAAGATAATCTGTGATTCCTTGTTCTCAATTTTCAACCAGACAACTCCCACTAGGTCTCCTGTCCCTAGTAGAAACTCTGCTCCCAACTTTGGTACACCCACAGTTACAGTGGAGGGTTTTTGTAGTAGCGACTTCTGTAACTCACGTGGCTTCTATGATAATAAGGACTTCGAGCATCGGGGACGCTGGCCCCACCATTGCCTTTCGTGTGTGTGAAGTAGGAGTGGTATCAAACCCTGGAGGCTTCTGCGCTTCTTGAGATCTCTTCTTTGTTGCCTTTGATGACATCTCAGCAGTTTCGATGACGCGAGGAGAGGCCACTGGTAGCAAGAGCAAGAGAGAAGACAATGTCAGAAAGTCTCTCGGTGGCTGTCAGGACAGCATTGAGGAGCACAGTCATTCACCCCCTCCTTTGGGGACTTCTAGAAACCACTGAGTAAGGGTCTTTGAGGAGAACCTGCAGGTCCCCAGAAAGAGGTGGGCGCAGAGTTTGAGGCCATACGTTTACTTCCAGGTTACTAGTACTGTGATTCCAGGAGACCTGATGTCAAGTTCTCAATCTGCGAAACAGCAGAGGCACAACAATGTGGAATTCAGTGTAATTTAGCTGTATAACTTACTGTTGGTCAAGCCACTAACAATCAGTTATTCATTCATTCACTCATTCATTCATATTTCAAGACAAAAAAAGGCAAAGAAATCCCCAATGACATACCATCCTCCTCTAAAGAAAAGTGAACAAAAGCATAGGGGCCTCTGAGTTGCCATTGCAGATATGACATAATTTGCTAAAATATAAAAGACTTTCTCAAGTTTTTAAAAGAGCACATTAAATATTCACTCTCTTTGAGCCATTGTGGGTAAAACCTATACCACTTGCATAGGGAAGGTGCTTAGTAGTGTTTTTGTGGAACTGGCCTTGAGATATTAATATAAACTTATTCTTTCATAATAAACTTTAAAAAGTTTACTTGGAACTAACTCATTCAGCCAACCAGCTGACATAGGCAAAAGATATTACTGGTTTCTCTATTTGCTTTTATGACTTACCTATGCAGTCGGAATAATTTTACTAGACTGTGAGGTCCATGATATCACAAAGCGCCTAGAATTGTTTTCTTTACCTAGTGCCTGGCACTTTGAAATCACTGAATAAGTATGCACTGAATAAAAATAATAAAGTGGATCTTGAAAATAATTCTAGCTTTAAATTTAGTTTTGAGCAAGAAATTTTAAAGTGACAATGAAAGTTCATTCTAAAACTTCCTTTTCAGTGATGCATATATATGTAGGGTATGCTAATTATGAATATACAAGTGACAAAACTATTTAATGAAAACAGTCGGACTGTTTTGGTAAAATCTAAACAGCCTACCAAACGTAGGGCATGATTGGTTTCTAATCTAAGTGAAATCTGTAGAGAAATAGAAAACCTCTAATTCTGTGGTTCTGGCTAGGACTTCTGTTTGAGCAAAATCCAGCTATTTATAATCCTTAGAAGAGAAACTCTATTTTCACATAATTCTTATGTCAGTATCTTTTGCATAACGTATTGTGCAAGATTTTTAAAAAAGTAGTTTTCTGATCTTCTGAGGTTTTGATTTTTTGGGTGTGTGTGTGTGCCTGTTTTATATTTTTTCTTATGCTCCCACTAGTCATTAGGAACATTTCCTTAGAGCAGAGGTATAGAGACGACAGGGATGTTTAGGCCCATTACCTCAGTTGGCCTAGGCACAGGGGTCCTCAAACTACGGCCCGCGGGCCACATGCAAATACAAATATTGTATTTGTTCCCGTTTTGTTTTTTTACTTCAAAATAAGATATGTGCAGTGTGCATAGGAATTTGTTCATAGTTTTTTTTTTAAACTATAGTCCGGCCCTCCAACGGTCTGAGGGACAGTGAACTGGCCCCCTGTTTAAAAAGTTTGAGGACCCCTGGCCTAGGGGTCCAATAAAGCAGGCTCATTCTCTCCCTAGGACAGCTGGCTGTGCGGGGTGTTGGGGAAAACTTTTTTTCACAGACTATGCCACCTCTCCACTCTGGTTTGTCAGCTGTCTGGCAAATCTTTGTCTTTGGCCACAAATGTCATAAGATGAGAGAATATGGATGACTGGAAGCAAACACATCACTACTCCTAGAAAAGCAATCCTCAATTTGTGTTCTGTGCATGGTGAGTCATGCTAGTATACTAAGAACAGAGGAGGACAGAAAACAAGGGGGAGGAAGGTAGAGGACACCCTCCCTGGGTACAAATTTGGAAAATACTCACGTTGGGCATTTTTGTTGGCTTGAATGGCAGCTGATGAAAATGAAATGTCAACAAAATAAGAAAGTAGTATTGAATTACTGGGAAAGTTTTTTTTTTTTTCTCATGGCTACATGAGAAACAGACTTTACTATTTATGTACATCTTACTTTTTAGACATTAAAATTATAGGAACAAAGCCAAAATTAAAAATAACCTGTGTTTTGTACTTTCTCCACGCCTAACTATAGAACATTCCTTGACCTTCCTCTACCCTTGTTCCCACTATGTAGCTGCCATGATGACCACCAAGGTTCATTGCTTTTCTTTTTCTGATGTGAAAGGATAACAGTGAGGGACAAACTGAAGGCTGAACATGCAAACGCAGAATGTAGTCTTACTGTAAATTGCAGCTTGCCCGAGTTAATCCATTATGTTTTGTGATACACATAATTAGTATTTTGCTGCACTTGTCCTCTATTTTGAAGTTCTCCTAAGTCTACATCAGGCCACTGAACAGCTATTTGCTTTTGTTTATCTTTTTCCCTCAGCCTGGAAAGAGCTTATTCATTCCCCGGGGTCCAGTTGGAGGGCCATGATCTGAGAAATACTCAGTCCTCAAAGCGTGCCCCTCTGTGTAATCTATAGCCATTTGTCTTTGCATGTTTCTAGTTTTTATGAGCGCAGGAGTTATTCATGACCAGGTCTAGTTAATCCTCAGATCCAAGACTGCTTTTAAGGCATTTCCCAAGCTTCCTTCTAACTTTTAAACCCGTTTAAATGTCTGTTTTATAGAACAGTTGTCACAAGGGAAATCAGTAGGTATAAGCTTCCATTATATTTATTTATTATGTTTATTAATATTTATGTATTTAGTTTTTTCTATTGTTAGATATAATTTATAATATGCCTAATACCTTAAGAACTTAGCCTAACATTTATAAATAAATATACAAATATTGGGATAAGTGATTACATTTTTGTTCAATCTTCTTAAATTAATTGAGACTTGTTTTGTGACCTATCTTGGAAAATGTTTTATGTGCTCTTGAAAAGAATGCATATGTTTTGGGGTGGAATGTTCTGTAAATATCTATTATCTCTTTGTTCTAATGTTTTATTTAAGGCCACTGTTTTCTTGTGGACTGTCTGTCGGGATGATCTATCTATTGATGTAAGTGGGATGTTAAAATCTACTATTATTGTATGGTTGTCAATCTCTCCCTTTATTCCATTAATACTTGCTTTATGTATTTAGGTGCTCCTCCATTGGGTGTGTAGATGTTTACAAGTGTTACATTCTTTTGTTGGATTGATTTTTTTATCATTATGTAATGCCCTTAGTTGTCTCTTGTTAAAAGCTTTGTTTTATAGTCTATTTTGTCTGATATCAGTATCACTTATCCCAGCTTTTTTTTTTTTGTTTCCATTTGCATGAACTCTTTTTCCATCTTTTCATTTTCAATCTGTGCATGTCTTTCTATCTGAAGTGAGTATTAATAGGCAACATAGGCACAAGTCTTGTTTTTTTTCCAATCCATTCAGCCACCCTATGTCTTTTGACTGGAGCATTTAGTCCACTTACATTGTAGTAATTATTGATAGGTATGTAGTTATTGCCATTTTATTATTGTTTTCTGTTTGCTTTTGCAGTTCTTCTCTGTTCCTTTCTTTCTCTCCTGCTCTATTCTCTTGTACATTGATGACATTTTTTTCTGATTTGCTTGGATTCCTTTCTCTTTATTTTTTGTGTTTCTATTATAGGTTTTGGTCTGTGGTTACCATCAGATTCATCTATAACAAGCTATGTTTATAGCAATCTATTTAAGTTGATGGTTGTTTAAGTTCAAATGAATTTTTAAAGCACTTCATTTTTTACTCACAACCCACATTTGTGTTAATATCATATTTTACATTTGTGTGTGTGTGTGCGCGCATATCCCTTAATTTATGATTGTGCTTATGTATGATCTTACTACTTTTAACTTTTAACCTTCCTACTAGCTTTATAATTGGTCATTCTACTACTTTTACTAAATGTTTGCCTTTATCAGTGACATTTTTTTTCCTTTCTGATATTTCATTATTTTTGGTGTTGGCATTTTCTTTTCCACTTAAAAATGTTCCTTTAAAATTTCTGGTAGTGCTGGCTTAGTGGTAATGAACTCCTTTAGCTTTGCTTGTCTGGGAAATTATCTCTCCTTCAATTCTGTACCATAATTTTGTTTGGTGGAATATCTTGTTTTTTGTTTGCTTGTTTGTTTGTTTGTTTTTCCTTTCATCACGTTGAATATATTGTGCCATTCCTTTTGGTCTGCAAAATTTCTGCTGAAAATTACCTGATAGTCTTATGGGAGTTCCCTTGTATGTAACTAGCTGCTTTTTTCTGAATACTTTTAAGATTTTCTTGTCATCTTTAACTTGTAGCTTTTTATTATGATGTATCTTGGTGTGGATCTTTTTGGATTCATCTTGTTTGAGACTCTCTTTGCTTCCTGGACTTAGATGTCTGTTTCCTTCACCAGGTTAGGGAATTTTTCAGCTTTCATTTCTTCAAATAGGTTTTGTGCACTTTCTCTCTCTTCTTCTGGAATCGCAATGATGCAAATGTTGGTATGCTTAATTTTCCCAGAGGTGCCTTAAATTATCCTTATGGGTAAAATTTTTCTTTTTGCTATACCAGTTGGGTGATTTTACTACCTTGTCTTCCTGATTGATGATTTATTCTTCTGCATCATCAAATCTGCTGTTGAATCCCTGTAATATATATATATATAATTTCATTTATTGTGTCTTCAGTTCTGATTGGCTCCTTTTTATTCTCTGTGTCTTTGATGAAGTTTTTACTGAGGTCATCTATTCCTCTCCCAATTTCATTGTGCATCTTTAAAACCATTGTTTTGAACTCTATCTGGTAGATTGTTTGCCTCTGTTTTGTTTAGTTGTTTTTCTGGGGTCTTGTCTTTTTCTTTAACTTGGAACATACTCCTCCATCTCCTGATTTATGTTTGTCTGTATGTGTTAGATAGCTCTGCTACATCTCCTGATCTTGAAAGCATGATCTTAAATAGAAGGTGTCCTGTGAGACTAGCATACCGATCCTCCCTAGTCACCAGAGCCACGTGCTCCACAGGTGTCCCCTGTGTAGGTTGTGTGTGCTCTCCTGTAGCAGTTGGGCTGTAATTGCTGCAGGTGCAGTGGTAGGTGAGATTGGTCCTCAGGCTGACTGGCTGTGAGGACTGACTGTGGATGACCTGCATGGAGAGGAATCTCTTTGGCGGGGCTCTGGTGCCAACTGAGGCTTCTTATTGTGTGTGTTGATTGGGGAGCTGCTTGTGTAGAGCTCTGGTGTAGTTGCTGTTTTTGTGAGGCTTGTGACCACTTGGGAGAGATTATGAAGTGCGCCAAGGTCAGCTGCCACTTATGCTGGGCTTGGGGACTCTTGGGAAAGTCTGCAATACAAGCCAAGGCTGACTGCCACCTGTGCTGAGCTTGGGAGCATTTGGAAAAGACTGTAATGCAAGCTGAGGCCAGCTGCCTCCTATGCTGAGCTTGGGAGCACTTGGAAAAGACTGTGCTGCAATCTGAGGCCAGCTGCTGCCTGGGCTGGACATGAGGGCATTTTGGAAAGACTGTGATGCAAACCAAGGCTGGCCACCACTTGTATGCAGCGTTTGGAGTCACTTAGAAGGGGCTCCAGCATGGGCTAGCAGAGTGGGTGGGCAGAGTCTCAGGGGAACACCGGGGTGGGGTGTACAGTGTTAGCTAGGTTATTGGAGAGTGACTGTTTTGGTTCCTGCTGTGCCTGGCAGGCCAGTTTGAAGCACAACAACAACAACAAAGGAAACCAGGGAAGAGTGGTGCCCATCAGTGCTTTCATCCCTAGAAAGAGTTTAGGCCCTTGTCCTAAATTTAGTCAATTTAATTCCTCCCCATATGACCCAGGTACTTCTCGAACTGCTGCTTCCATTTTGGACCTGAAACAAGTGATTTGTGCAAGAGCCCTTTAGGAACAGCATCAGTGCCTGGTCTGTGTGGCTCTGTGGTTGAGCATCGACCTATGAACAGTTTGATTCTTGGTCAGGGCACAGGCCCGAGTTGCAGGCTTGATCCTTAGTAGGGTTGTGCAGAAGGCAGCCAAACAATGATTCCCTCTCATCATTGATATTTCTATCTCTCTCTCACTCTCCCTTTCTTTCTGAAATTAATAAAAACATACTTAAAAGATTTTTCTTAAAGAACAGTATCATCTCCCAAAGCCTTTTATCTCTCTTGGACATAATCCTTGATGTTTTACAAAATAAGATATTATAGGGACTCCTCTTCCGGGCATTGGTGCCCTGGGCGGAGAAGGCTGGTGTGGGGCTTGGACCCCCTTGCTTCTCAGGAGAATTGCTGTGGTTCAGATATTCCTCCTATTTGTGAGTCACCACATTGGGTGTGAATCCTAACCAGAGTCATACCTGTCCCCCAGCCTGTCTCCATGTGGCTTCTTCTTTATATCCTTAGTTGTAGCAACTCTGTTAAGCTACTCTTCAGGTGGCTCTCTGCAACAGTTGTTCTATATATTTTGTTGTAATTTTGATGTGTTTGTATCTTAATCCTGCCTCCTCTTGGACTATGACATAATTGAGGGAAGAACATATTTTATTATTATTACTATTATTATTATTATTATTATTTTGTGATTGCTTGCACTAGTATAGTTCTTGTGTGCTTGTTATTTGGAATAGCGGTGCACAAAAACAGTTTGTGGAATGAAATAAACCCCACAGTTTTCAAGTTCAGAAAGCCAGAGGGCTAATAGTAACAGTGTGGTTTCTACACTGATCTATTGCAGAACCTCCTCTCCACCTTCCTCGGGTTAATTTAGGAAGTGGTCCCCAGTGGGTATCTATTAGGCCCTCCAAATACTGCCTTGCCCTGACCTGGCTTGAAGATCTCTTGATGCCTCTGCCACCTCTGCTGGTTCCAACATTGACCAGGCAGAGTTCCACAAATCCTCCCCCTCCTACTGCACGGCCAGTTCTGAAAGCAAAGCCCCCGCTTCTTAGCCTTTCCAGGTGCCTCTTTGTTTCCATTTATGCCTTTATTGCAGGCCCCTTCCGCTTCAGCTTTGGCTGCATGTCCATCCATGGAGGCATCTTCAACATCATATTCTCTGCTTTGCACAACATTCCCTCTTCCCTTGCAATGTGACATTGTCCTTGGATCAAGTTTGTGACAGACTGCAGCTTTTTTCTTTTGGACAATTCCTTTCCAGGAGTTTCTTTGACCACCCAGCACTTAGAGTTTGCTTCTCGTCTCTACTCCCTCCCCCATGCATTTCTGCCTGCCATCCAGTCTTGTCCAGACAGGACCCAAACTCAAATGGTTTCCAAAGGCAGGTGGGTAATAACCAGGTGAAGCTGCTGGAGTGTTTGCATATGAAACCCATAGGGGGAGTCAGTACTAAAAATTCTCTCCTTTTTTATTCTTGATACACAAAACTTTTGATGTAGCTTTTGTTTCTCTCCTTAGGTACGGAGAGGAATTTCTAGAGGAAAAACATAGTGCAAATGTAGTAATAAATAAATGGCAATTGACTCTTGGATCTCAATGTTCATAGGTCATGGAGAGTGGTTAAGGATGAGTGGTGAACTAGGGAGTACATGCTCCATTTAAATGGGCCAGCCGTGACTCAACTCAAGCTCAATGTCGTTACATAGGAAGATAGGCTCAATAGCGACAGATCTTCTGATTTTTTTCAATAAAACCTGAAAAATCTAGATTATTTTGTAAAAACTTCTGATAAAATGTGTCTGCTAAACACACACACACACACACACACACACACCATATCTGCAAAGAGGTTTTGACCTATAGGGCATTATTTTGTAACCTACAAGTCTATTCCCTCAAACAGGGCGCCTGCTGGAGTGTGAGTAATAAGTAGGCCTGTAATCAGTCATGCAAACAGTTACAATTAATATAATCTTTTTCAGCTGAGCCTAGTGTTTCTAGGTTACGTGATGGGAAAAAACAGAGCATTTCTAGTTGAATTTGTAGACATGCTGAGGCTTCTCTCTAATTTGGATCTTCATCCTACCTTGCCCTACTGCTGGTTCTCAGCGTGGGGGCCTAGGACCGACAGCATTAGCGTCACCTGGGAACTTGTTAGAAATGCAGACTCTTAGGTGCCACCCCAGACCCATGGAATCAGAAACTCTGGGGGTGGGCCTGACAACCTGTGTGCTTATAGCCCTCCAGGTGATTCTGGTGTACTCTGAAGTTCGAGGAGCTCTAGGACTTCAGAGGAGCTTCTCCACCTGCAATATGCTCCTGGAGCCCCCGCAGGCAGGTAGAACCCCAGTCTTCCTGCTCCCCTACCCTCAGCACCAGGTTTTAGGAGCCAAGACACATCTGCTCTATACACCCTGGGTTCAGCTCGGCTCTCCAAAAAAGGAATATTGGACTGAGACACAAAATAGGATGTTGGCACTTCGTAGTGGAGAAAAGGGGATTTGGGAATTCAGCATGTTGAGAGGGAAGCGGAGAAAAAAATATGTTCCCAGATTTCTTACCCTCCTTCTCCCATGGTTTATTGGACATAGAAGAACAGCCTAGCGGTACGAGTTAAAGAAATCTCGTCCTCGCCCTACCTACCTTCAACCCAACCTCTTACAAATGGCTACTTCTGTTTTAATTTCAAGCAATAGAGTGAGTAAAGGGTTAATTTCATTCACTAGGGTTAATGCAGACTAAGGAATAGGGAGTTAGGGCAGTCATGCTGCTATGTGCTTTAAATTTAGCCAGGTTGATTTCTTAACACCGTCCTGAGATTCTGGAAGAGTGAAAGGGCGAGGGGTCATGTTTGGGCTTAGGGCACACTTCAGGCAAGTCTGGGCTGGAAAGGTCCTTGTGGAGTACAATGAGATCACTGGGATCTCATTTTTATCATTTTAGTGAAAGGCACAGGTGAGAAACACAGGTGGGGAGACAAGAAAGGCTCCTAAAAGAGAGTGAGGGCCAGCGAAAGACAATGGATAGGCTTGTATCTTTCCTCTTATCAAAACTCCTCATCAGCGCCCTCTCAGAGGTCCTGTGCCATAATTGCATTGTTGGAAAGTCCCTGAACTCGGCTTGCTTCCAGGCCCCAGTATGAGTCTTATTTCTTGCTTTTCTTTTTTGAAGCTAGACTAGGAACAAGAGTGATTTAAAGGAAAACTGCTTTATATCTATTGGCTGAAAGTCTATTAGTACTTTATGGTTTATAAAACTGCAACCAGTGTTGTTTCACATCCCATAAAACTCAAGGGCATAATCCTAATACTTTATTTCTTTATAATTGAATTAAATATTGCTCTTTAGTTACCTCTTCTATATCCCTTTCCTATAATCCCCACTTGAGGTAGAGAATTTAACCTGGACATTTCCTGGTAAGTTCAATTTTATCTCGTAATTCTTTTTCAGTTAAATTCAATGCATATAGGTCAGTCCTAGAACAAATCAGAATTCCATTTCAGTCTCTCCTATCTCTCCTCCCAAGCTATTCACTTCACATACAAATTGTGCTTCATCTGTGGGGGAGGGAGGAGGACAGGTTAGTTCCTGGTGGAACTAACAGAGTGGGAGCACCTCCAGGATCTGACTCAGATTTCCAGCTGTACTGCTGCCAGGACTGGCCACATAATTTAGGGGGGCTGTGCATAAGGGAAACATGGGGCCTCTAGTTATAACATAATTAAGAATTTCAAGACAGCACCTGGCTGATGTGGTTTAGCAGTTGTGCGTCCACCTAGGAAACAAGAGGTCACTGGTTTGATTCCCAGTCAGGGCACAGGCCCGGGTTGCAGGCTTGATCTCCAGTAGTGGGTGTGCAGGAGACAGCCGATCGGTGATGTTTCACTCTCATCGATGTTTCTATCTCTCTATCCCTTTCCCTTCCTCTCGCTCTAAAATTCAATAAAGGGGAAAAAAAAGAATTTCAAGACAGCAACAGCAGAGCATTAAACCACGTGTGGGGCCCTGTGCAACTGTGCAGGTCATATACATCTGAAACCAGTCCTACCTGTGTTCTCTGTTGTCATCTTCCAGCCTGGCTCCCAGTGAAAGTTATGGCCACGGCCCTTTCTGGGGATGTTTCCTGTGTCTCCTGCTCTCTTGGAACCTTACCACAACTCTCACAGGTGCTGCGTGTTTCCTGAAGTGAAGCTGTGCCTTTGGTTTCTCCCCAGCTTTCATGGTCTGCGTTGAAGCCCTCTGCCTCGGTGACTCTTCTACTAGCATGTTGCTGCCTTTCCTAGACCTTCCACCTTGCTGGGCACCACTTGGCCACTTCTGTATGTCCTCCATATACTTGCTGAACATCAGTCTCCATCACCCCCTTTGTACAGACACATGCTGCTAAGTGTCTGTTGTTTATCTGCATTTCCTATGGTGTTACTAATGCCAGTGGAAATCCTACTCTGAAACTTTAGCCTGTCAGGTTCTTCTACCTTAGATTCCTCAAACTTTGCGATGGAACCCTTTATATTTATATCCTCCCTCAATTTATCTGGAAGAGAAGAATAAGATAGGTGGGCAGATAGCATAGCTACTACATTATCCGCCCCATCCCCCTGCCCCCATTTTCAGCCACTGGGTGTGAGGGGGTGGGAGTGACAGGAACCATTTCCACTTCTCCCACTTTAAATGCACCCATCAATCATACTTGTCACACAGCCTAAATCAGGGTTGGCAAACTAAGGGCCAGGGGTCAAATCCATCCACACCCATTTGTTTGTGTATTGTCTATGGCTGTGTTCATGCTACAACAGCATAGTTGAATAGGTGCAACAGAGACCACATGACTTGCAAAGTCCAAAATATTAAATATTTACTTATCCCTTTACAGAAAAAGTTTGCTGACCCCTGTGCTAGACATCAGAGTTGAAAATAAAGTGTCGTTGTCTCTGATGGTACCTATATTGGGTGTTGAGTGGTGTCTGATGACGCCACAGTTAATCTGCCACTGATTAATGCTCCCTGCATTACTACTGCTAGGAAATAGTTTTACCTACATACAGAGAGTAGAACAGGCATTATGATTCCACATACACATAGTGGGTAGAATAGGTATTATTATTCTCATTTTACAGAAGAAAAAACTGTGGGTTGGAGAGGTTAAGTAACTTGTCTGAGCTTATAGAAGAAGTGACTGTGGGGTTAGAGGTGGGGGCACAGCTCTCTTATTCCTTGGAGTTAATAGCAAACAGTTCCAGGAGGATGCAGTATGTTAGGAAAACAAATGCGAAGGATTTTGTTGTATGAGGTCATGGGTCCCCTTAAGGTCCACTGTGGGGTTGGGTGGTATGACTAGAGGGTAAAAAAGAGAGGTGGCTATGGATCATTAGGTTAGAAAAAATTATTCCAAAAGATGGTGACTCATTTTCTTACATGCTTCCTGCCCACACACTGAGTCTGAAACTTGTGCATTGTGGTAGCATGACATTTTAGATAAATTAAATTCCTAATGTGCCTTAATTAGCTAATCTCAAAGTTCTCTTTACAGTTCTTGCCAGCTTTTGCATGCAGAGCAACCAAGGTTATGAAGATTGGTTGGATGACAGAATTCACAGCCCTTCACACAGCATCTTTAAAAATCAGATAAACTTTTTTGATGACCTTGTGGCTTCAGTTGCTCACCTAGAATGTGTTTCAATAGGAATAATTTTTCCTTTACTCCTCGCTTGGTTATAAAGTAGCTAGGCTCTGTTTTTAATTTAGGCTCCCCATACTCTGATCTAATCCAAGGGATGCTTGGGGACTGTTAGAAAAGACACGAGTCAGGAGGAGTTCAAAATAGACACAACCCATGACCCCATACATTACAAGTGGTTTTAAATTGTTCTTTTATGTTAAGAAATGGTCTACTCTAGACTCTAGAGACCATTTAAAGGACGAGGCATTTAAAGGACACCTGAATACAATTGGCATATGTGCAGGCAATTAGAATGCATGAAGTCATCGTCAGCACACAGCTATGTGCAGTATTTCATTTTCTCTCCTGTCAGCATGAAGCAGTGATATCAGCCAAACCACTGCACGTCTTTTTCCTCGAGGAGATTAATCTGTCTTGTTAACATTGACCAGCAATTGTGATTCGCCTCACATTTCTTGAAAATGCAATCAAATTATTTGAGAATATTTGCAACATAAAGACAAACATTTTTCTCCTAACAGGAAATTTTGTGCAGTTGGTTCACTAGAATGAAATCAGCTTCTGCACAAAGTAGAATTTTTCTCAATTTGCCTAAAAATCAGTTCAATTTATATCCAGTCGAGTAACAGTTGTTATGTGCCTGAAGTCTTAGTGACTTTGCCAATTCCGAAAATGTCAAAAGTCAGAACTGCAATAGCAAAGTTCCTCTTCAGCTCCTTGAAAACCTCAAGCTCTGAGAAGTAGAAAGGCAAGGTGAGGGGAGCATGGGGAAGAGATTGTGGTCTTAGAAGAATAAGGTTCTTCTAAGGTTGTGGGATACACAGGTAGAAGTTAGAGGAAAGAATCTACTGGTGGATACTACGCTCTGTGCCTAAATGTATTTCAGCCCCATGAAACGGTGCCTGTGAATTCTTTGGTATCGCAGTAGCTCTGATATGGGGGTAAAAGCTTCCACCCAGATTTCTCCATGCACGTGGGAAACCCAAACATTCTAGTTCAGGCTTTCCAGGTAATGGCCATATTGTTTTGGACCAATAAATAAATCTCTCTAAGCCTCACTTGCCTTATCTTTTATAAGAAGAAGAATTCTAGTACCTGCTTTACGGATTGTTATGAGGATTTCATGAGATGGTACTCTAGATATGTGTACTTAACCCAGTGCCCAGAGCATAATAAGCTCTGCAGTGAATGTCAGCAACTATTATTGTGAATAAAAGTAATATTTAAGAATGATTGATCAAATATATACTGCTGAGAGAAAGTCTAAGGTTTTTGTCTTCTGGCTACAGATAGGTCTCTTGTTAGTGGGAGGAAATGACTGATTCTTAGATAATTCTGGTGTTGGGCCTTTTTAGAAGTGATGAAGTATAAGAAGGAAATCTAGTCCTGGAAAACCAGAAATCTGGTGATGTTCCAGAGATGTTCTCTTTGTTAGATGAAAAAAACAAATATTTAGAACTCAAATTAAATGATGACATTCTTTAGAGGCCACAGATCCTATTAAAATGTCTGAAAAAATTATAGTGCTCAAACAGAAAGAATATAGGTAAAATTTATTAGAAAACAAATTTGAGGGCCTTACTCTTTTTATGTAATCAATGACCATCGATTATATACTATGTCTAGTGGATAGTGACATCAGAATTATAAAAAATAAAGTATTATAAATAAAACAATATTTAAAATGTATTTGAGGTTAAAGGATGAATCACTTATGTTGAAAGTGCCAGAAAAAGTTGTTATTTTGTCATTACTTTACATAATAGTATATTTCTAGATGGTTAAGTGCTTTTCTCTTTATTACAATTGACAATAGCCTTATTTCTGTGATGGAAAATAACAAGAAACCCCCTCCCCTCACCATGTTATAGATGCTAAAAATGAATATAAAGAGGTAAACTAATACCCCTTTTTATCAAAATGTTGGTAAAAAAGGTCACTCTATTTTACATTCAAAGTTTTAAAACCCTCAAATGGTATGCTCATTTAGACCCAGGTCTCTAACTTTAAAAGATTTTTTTTATTTCTTGGTAGTTTCCTGACCTGTTATCTAGTTTTTTCTTTGTTGTGTTATTTTTTGTTTTTCTAGAAATCTTTTCTAGGTCTGCTGTTATCTTTCTTGAAGGATATTAAAGCGAATTTCATCAGATATTTCATCATGGATTTAGACTAGGGTAGAATAACATTTTTCTAACTTGCCACAGTTATAATATTTTCCTAGAACTCTTTTTTTTTTTTCAATTTGTTACCTCTGACAGGATACCAGTCAAACACCCAGTTTGCTTGGGTTTTAAAAGGATATTGCCTTTGCCCCATTGAAATGACTAGTAAAGACATAAGTCCAATGGGCAAAGTGAAAAGGAGTACCTTGAACTTTTGATCACAACATCACTGCGGTGACTTCAAGAAAATCCCCTTTCTTGAGAGATGAATTCTAACTTTCATAAAATTACTTAGAAGAATTTTCAGTTAGTCTGAATAGATCTGTCCTAGTAGAATGAAATATTAGGTTATTTTGAGGGTTTTATGACTATTAGATAATGAGAATTGAAAAAAAAAATGTCAACATGGCTTGTTGCATAAGTAGGATGAAGAATATTTTTTAAAATTACAAAGGATATTTAAGGGCAAACCTAGTAACACTTATGATCAGTCTTTGCTATTAGAATGAGTAATAATCTTGTGAGAAGTGCTTGAATATTTTATGAGTTGGGATATTTATAACTAGAGTAATCCAAGTAAATAAGATACTCGGGGGACAATCTGACATTGATGGAGAATGAACTAGCTGATTTGATTGGTCTTTAGCATCTTAAAATCCACATAGAACTAGAACAGATGTTTCCTTTTGCCGTTAGTTTTGGGTGCTTTGGGTATTGTCATTTATGTTTAAAAGAAAGAATTAGGACAGTTCCTTGCTCATGTTCTGAAAGCCTCACTTGCAGCAGGCCTTTTGCCAGGCCACACTGTCAAAAGTAGGCTTTTCTGTAATTGTGTGCTTCCCGTTTTATCATGTACTATAATTTTTCCTTATAATTCTATAAAGTAATTTAAAAATAGAAATTATATAAATAAAATTATTGCAACATTGCACCCTGTGCACTAGGTAGGTTCTTGAAAAAGTATATAGATAAATAAAAGCAGGAACAGACAGAAGTTGGATACTTGAGAATCATAAGAAAGCTGCCAAAACCTAATTCATGCAGAAAAGAAGTTTTTGTTGGTAGGAATGGGAGTGTTGTGACCTACATTGAATTATAACATGAAAAGACAAATCTAAAAGGAGGTGAGAGCAGGAGTGAAAGTGCTGGGGAAAATCAAGGTTACAATTTGCGGGAGCTAATGAAGGTGGGAACTAGAGTGGGTGTTTAATAGCTATAGACTTTATCCTTTAAAATAAATAAATATAAAATATATATATGTGTATATATATACATATATATATATAATTTCAGAGAGGAAGGGATAGGGAGAGAGAGATAGAAACATCAGTGATGAGAGAGAATCATTGATCAGCTGCTTCCTGTACGTCCCCCACCGGGGATGAGCCCACAACTTGGGGATGTGCCCTGACTGGGAATCAAACTATGACTTCCTGGTTCATAAGTCCACACTCAACCACTGAGCAATGCTGGCTCCGCATTTATCCTTTTCTTTTTACTTGTTCAAATGCTCTAGAAATACTTGTTAGTTCATTATAAATGACCCAATGTTTTCATAAACATTTTCTGATTCCTAGGATATCATTCATCTGACAGTATGGTCTAGTTATTGTCCAATTTCTGGGGGTTGGGGGGTGGAGAACAGGAGAGAGATGATCACAGATTAAAGAGGAAGGTTTGGAATAACATTTGATCTTTCTTTTCTTCACACCTTAGTCAGCAAATTCCATGCAAAGTATTGTGGACTAATTACTATAAAAGGAAAAATGTATTTTGTGAATTATGTTAGAACTAGAGGCCCGGTGCATGAAATTCTTGATGGGGATGGGAGGGAGGCCCTCAGCCCAGCCTGCACCCTCTTCAGTCTGGCCTAAACCAGCAGTCGGACATCCCTCTCACAATCCTGGACTGCTGGCTCCTAATTGCTCACCTACCTGCTGGCCTGATAGCCCCTTACTGCCTCTGCGTGCTGGCCTGATTGCCCCAACTGTCCCTCCTGCCAGCCTGGTCACCCCTAACTGCCCCCCTGCCAGCCTGGTCGCCCCCAACTGCCCCCTCCCTGCTGGCCTGGTCACCTCCAACTGCACACCCTGCTGACCTGGTCGCCCCCAGCTCCTCCCCCCGCCCCACCCCCTCGCCAGCCTGGTCGCCCCACACAGCCTGCTTGTTCAGGCATTTGGTCATCCCTCACTAACCCCCCTGCCGGCATGGTTATAGGCAGCCATCTTGTGAGGGTTAATTTGCATATTACCTCTTTATTATATAGGATAATTTGCTTATTAAGAGAAGAATCTGTGCCCCAAATTACATTGATTAAAAACACACACATTATAAATCTGATGTGATTCTTTGGTTTATTTAAACCTTTCTCTTGAGGAGAACTTTCTTTGGAGAACTTTCTTAGTCTGCACTAAGATGAAGCAAAGGCATTCTTGGCTTCCTTCAGAAAGTTTATTACCTTACGTGTCCAAAACTTGCAGCCATGCGATCAACTATTAAGCTTACCGAGTGCCAGATGCCTTTTCTGTTACCTGTCTGCCACTCCTCTCAGCACAATGGACAGGATTTGGCCAACTCTGATGAAATGTTTACTATTGTTCCACTCTGGGGCTTTTCACACAATAAGCCTGTGATGGTCCCTCTTCAGACTTTGCATCTTGTTTTTATAAGCTGTATCCTTAATAATTGACCAGGTTCCTTCTCAAGTAGATTTAAGATCTGTATTTTTATTGATTTCAGAGAGGAAGGGAGAGGGAGAGAGAGATAGAAACGTCAATGATGAGAGAGTATCACTGATTGGCTGCCTCTTGCACGCCCCACACTGGGGACTGAGCCTGCAACCCAGGCATGTGCCCTGACTGGAATCGAACTGTGACCTTCTGGTTCATAGGTCGACGCTCAACCACTGAGCCACGCATGGGCCAGGTGGCAATAGGTTAATGATTCTAGAAAAAGTATTCTTACTTAGCAAACTAATTTCAATTGCTGTGTGAGTTTTGCATGGAGGAAGTCATGGATTTCTCCGACTCTGTAGTGTGAAGTGAAAAAACAATGCCTTAGTAAGCATTTGTAGATTTATCTGGATCATCTAATTTACAGGGTATTCCTCCCCTCCAATTTGTATGTGTTTAACCAGTTAACTACCACGTATCCAAAACGGAAACCATCCCCACATGCCATGATATTTTGAATTTAATTTTTAAAATCAATTAGCAATGAATATTATAAAAATAAATATAGTACTCACAATTTGGGTGTTCTTGAATATTTTCAGCTAAAAATTCTCACAAAAAATGATTTTAAAGTTGGTCAGGGCTGCCACTAAGGGAAAACATTTTTTTTTTATAGATGCCCATTGCCGTGTGGGGAAGGTCCGCCGATTGTGTCTATAGACGCTTATGGCGGACAGTGGGTTAAGAACTTAGGGGAAAACCCTACAGTGAGTAGGTATTTGGAATCAGACCTGGGTTCAAATCCTAGTTCTTCTATTCACTAGGAGTAGCTGTGTAATCCAGAAAAATATATTGAGTTTCTTTAAAACTTAGTGGTCTCATCTTTAAAATTTCACATCATAGGGTTGATATAAGTATTAAATTAGATATTGTATGTAAAATGCTTAACATACTATGTAACACTTCAGAAATAATAAGTGAGAGCTATTATAATGAGGAAGAGTATGAATGACTCTAGATGTGATACATGGAAGTTCTCTATTGTTTGGACATTTTCTCCTCACAAAATAGAAAAAGGTGGCTTAATATGGACATTATTAAAGATAGACTTGGTTACACTATTGAGAAACTATGTTTTTCTACCGCACATGTTGTCTAATTCCTTCCTAAAACATTACTTGACTAGTTTGTTATCTCAGTTTGCATTCCTGAGATAGAACAGGTGTTGATTGCTGACTTTGTTGCAGAGAAAAGATAGTAAACCCCATTTGGCTTATCAGAAAAGGACTAACATCCATATGCAGGTGTCAGAGGAAAGAAATGAATGTGAAATTTCAGTGTCACAGAGGAAAAATATTTGCTAAGACATTAACATCATGGATCTAGCACATGAGATTTTCCATCAGCCAAAGTAAATTAAGGAGGAAAAAAATAAGGAACTTTAGATTTTGACCTGATATAATATAATTAGATAATTCTAAAATGTGTTTTTTCTGTAATGGATCAATTCAGTAATTAATTAATTCAATAATTAATGTTCATCAATGAATTAATATAATCCTATAAAAACTATTAATGCTATAATAAAATTTATTTTAAAATACTAATATCAGACTAAAATTTTTAGAAAGAACTAAATATAGAGTTGGTATAAGAAAATACCATTTTCTGCATGTTTGCGAATACAATTGATTAAGTAAATGCATGTCACATACAAATAGTTATGCATTTATTCTATTTTAGGAATAGTCTAGTGTTGTAGATACTATAAAAGATGCATAAAATCCAGGGAAATAAGACATAAACACATGCTACAGTCAAATACAAATGTCATGTATGATTAAAGCTAAGTATAATTAAGTTTAATACAGCACCCCTCACTTCCTATGCTTTGAGAACCATCTTCTGGAATTTCTATTAACCCATGATCTAAGTTGAAGTTGTCAAATCAATATTTGATGTACCATTCCAAAGAGCCTTAAGATCTTATAGAGAAAGTTATTTCAGATAAAAGGAATTCACATGTGGTATGGAGTCATAGGGAGTCACAATTCAGTTTGGGAAGCCCATGTGTCTTAGCTGTGATGTGTAACAGGTCAAGAGTTAAATTTGAAACTTTCTATTCATCATCTCTTTTTCCTTTGGCTGGGGGCTGAAAGCAGCCCACTCTGCCCACAAACAAGCTGTGATGAAATACAGCAGGTCTGCTCTGAAGTGCTCTGGCTCCCATTACAAAGAAACATCTCTTCTTTGTTCATCATCGAAGCACAAAAGATGCTCTAAAATTCCAAGGACAAATCACTGAATTAACCAGAAAACAGGGTGCAGGGTTAAGGACCACCCCACCCCTTGTGTTTATGTTGTCCATAGTTAGAGTGCTGTAGAGAGCACACACACACACACACACACACACACACACACACACACACAGTAGGAGTTCACTTCAAAAAAGAAGCATGAATGTAGATTTCAAGATTTGTTGGAAGAATTGAATATTCGCTATCTGAAAGGAAACACCACACTGTATTTATTTTTCTATTATAAACCTAGTGTTTTGAAAAGCTTTCCTTAGTTTCTTAAATATGATTGGGTTCATAAAGGAAATTTACTTTCAGAAAACAACATCTCTGTAGTTTATCTGGGATAAGTCATGAAAATCTTGCTGCTTAGTTGTTCTGAGGAAGGACTATTCATCCTGTGAGTTCTAAATAAGCCCATGCACTAACCTACTATATTTAAGGGTTTAGGCAAAATTTGTAGTGTAGCCCCCAGGATATTAGAGCTCTCTTCACAGCACTTTGAGTCCTCGCTTTTGAGTTCAGTATATTTACAACATACCTGTTGGTTAAGTTCTTTTGCTCAGAGACTGACATAATCTATAAAACATTCATCATGGAATGACTCAAAAGTGCTTCCCACAGGACAGGTTAGCTACTGCTTTTGTTTTCGTTTTTTGTTTCCTGTATTTTGCTATAAAATATACTGTTTAAAATTTTGATTTTGTAGTTGATCTGTTTTCTCACAATTCTTCGTGCTTTTATTCACATTCCTGTAAATGACTGACATTAAGAAAACAAAAGCAACAACCTGATTTTGAAAAAAAGAGGCCATGGAACAATAGAATTCTGTATCACTAAAAATTACACCACCCTCTTCCCTTGGCTTTTCCCGTTCCCTCTCTCTATGTCAAGCCCCTCTCCAACCTTTGTGGATATCTCTGCACATTGTGACTTTCATTTGGTTCCTGGAAGGGTTTGAGGTTTGAATTTTCTGATGGAGTTGGAATCACTTTTAAAAAATAAAAAGTTTTATTTTACACTTTAGATCCACAGAATTGTCGCAAAGATAATACTGGGGGGTTCCCAAATACCCCACACCCAGTTTCCTCTATAATCAGCATCTTACATTAGTCTGATACATTCACCATAATTAGTAAACCAATATTGATACATTATAATTGACTCAAGTCCATACTTCAGAGTTCCTTGATTTTCCCCTAATGTCACTTTTCTGTTGCAGGATCCCACCCTGGATGCCATATTACGTTTAGTTGTCATGTGTCCTTAGGCTCCTCTTGGCTGTGACAGTTTTTCCTTGTTTTTTTATTACCTTGATAGTTTCAAAGATTATTGGTCATGAATTTTATAGAGTGTCTCTCATTTGGGATCTGTCTGATGTTTTTCTCATCATTAAACTTGGGTAATGTTTTGAGGGAGGAAGACCACAAAGGCAAAGTGCCTTGCTTATCACTTCCTATCAAAGAAACATACTATAAACATGACTGATTACTATTGATGTTGACCTTGATCATTTGGTTTGAGATGTTTGTCATGTTAGAATCACATTTTCACTTTTTCTTGAAGACCATCAAGGCGTTTTTCTGAAGATTTTAATAATACATTAAAGCTATAAGGAAGCTAACTGAAACTGATCTTTTGTTTTTTCTTTATTGGTGATGTTGTAAAGCTGCAACAAGTCTTTAAGTAGTTAGAAAAAATATAATTTCAATGGTGGTAAAATATCTAATCTTTCTTTGTGTTAGGTGGGAATGAGATCCCGAAACCAGGGTGGTGAAAGTTCATCCAACGGGCATATCTCCTGCCCCAAATCCTCCATCATAAGCAATGTTGATGATAAAAGTCTCTCAGAAGATGCAAAAAAGAAGAACAAATCAAATAGAAAGGAAGATGATGTCATGGCCTCAGGAACTGTCAAACGACACCTAAAACCATCTGGAGAAAGTGATAAAAAGAATAAGAAATCCTTGGAGTTATCCAAAGAAGACCTCATCCAGCTACTCAGTATAATGGAAGGAGAGTTGCAGGTAGAATCAAATTTTCTAAACTATTGTGTTTCTAGTTTCTAAGCTATAAAATAAGAGATTATGAATCTGTCTGTCTCACTGAATTACTAACTTCATGGGGAAAAGGGCTATGTTTTTCTTATTCATTTTAAAATCCCTATTGTCTGGCATCAGTTTGCACTGAATATATATTTGCTGAATGAAAAAATAAATGAATAGCTGATTTTAAGCTTCTCTAGAAGCGGAAAATTTCTTCATGATATGATTTTGGTAATAATTTAACACAGGCCCTATACTTAGTAGTAGGTAATCTAATTTAATTAGGTAGCTTATTTAATTTAGCCTTTGACTATGGTTGAAAATCAGAAAATTCATGATTATTAGAAGACCAAGATCAAGTGCCACTTTTGATTTTTTCCAGAAGGTAGAGTAAAAGAGAGATCAAGAGACAGAGGAAAGAATGAGGGAGAAAGGGAGGTAATGAGAAAGAAGGCTTTGTTTAAACCAGCCTTACACTTTTCTTATTTTTGTAAGTTTCAGCTTAATGTCATAGGATTTGAGATGCACACAAATAAGCAGAACATTGCGTTGTGAAGACCTATTACTTTCACAAAGTATTTTCAAGTCTATTATCTCATTCAATATCAATAAAAATGTGGGTACCATTATCTATTTATATATATAAAAGGCTAATATGCTAAGTGTCCGTCCAACTGGTAGCTATGATACACACTGACCACCTGGGGCAGATGCTCAACGCAGGAACTGCCAAGCTGCAGTGACTTGGCAGCGGCGGTTCTCAGGTGACACACCCTGAAACCAGAGAGAAGGGAGCCTGATTCCTCGAGGGGCCATGCAATTCCACCTTCTGCTGGGGCACTGTCGGCCCCGAATCTGGTTTACTGCACACTTGCGTTTGCATTACACACCCTGTATGACAGCAACTTTGCAGAGTGCCCTCTCGCACTCCGGGACCCCTTGGGGGATGTTGGAGAGCTAGTTTCGGCCTGATCCCCGCAGGCCAGGCTGAGAGACCCCACCTGCTGGAGGGAACCTGCTCACTCCGAAGATGCCCTTCGAGCCTCTGGCCACCCTACGTGCGGCCTCCCGGGGAAGGACCATGGGAGGTTGGCTCCAGGGTGTGTCTGGTCCTTCTCGTCCAGTCCCACCCTGCCGGCCACCTTCTAATTAATTTCCTTTCAACGTGCACGAATCTGTGCACCGGGTCACTAGTAGTTTATAATGAGGAAACTGAGGTCCAGAAGGGTTAGGGGTTTGTCCAGATTTCATCTTAGGCCTCCTCCTTCTTGGTCCAGTGCTTTCCACAGTCTGTTTTCACTAATGTTCTGTAGCTACCTGAGCCATGTCCCCCATTCAGTGTCTGTTCTTAAGGACCCAAGAGGAAGTTGGGATTCTTCTGAGTACCTGAGCTCTAGACAGTTATATTTCTGGAAGTGGGGAAACCATAACTTCTTTTTCTGGTCTGTGTTGGGTTGGGGTGGGGTGGAGGAGAAGATGATGTAAGAGTGGAGATGCCGTTTTCCTTTTTGTTTTCGTTAGGTTCTAGGGCAATGATTTTCAACTGGTGTACTGGAAGAATTTTTTAAAACATGTAATACCTGACTATTTAGTCAGGGTCATTGACCTCTGTTCCTTTAAGATTGTCAAGTGAAAAGATGACAACAGCCAACACAAACAATAGCTGTCCAGTGTAAATGAATCAAAATTATAACTATTTTTTTGTCAGATTGACAAAAAATATATTTTTTTGGCGTGCAGCAGAATTTAAGTAATTACTTTATGTGTGCTATGAGATAAAAAGGTTGGATACTAGGGGAATACTAATGATTATGTGAGATAAACCTTTGTTTGGAGCTGTGAGCATCAGAGGTATTATTTTCAACCTACCCTAATCTGTTCCTGTTCTCATCTGTGTGTGCACAGAGATAAGGAAACCCCTGGGGTGAAGAGAAATAGAAAACATGACAAAACTCAAATTAAAACAAACAAACAAACCTGATTGAGCTTACCATTTACCTTTGGATAAAAATCACATTTGCATTTCACAACAAAAGATGAAATTTTCCAGAGCACCACCATTACTAACAATAGCTCCACCACTCTCAGAAATGTGGTTAATGTTTTGTCTATTAACATTTATTGTGTAAGGAGGCAGAATATATTAGTTCAAGTTTTTAAGCTGCCCCCAGCAGATGTTATTGACCTGAGTGGAAGGTACAATGGTTGCCTTTGAAATCATCACAAAACAATGTCACTTCTCTCCAGGCAGGGTGGCCTGTGTGGAGCCTGTGGCTCTTCCAGACTCATATTTCTGCAGAAGGCTGTTATATCATGGTGGATTCTGAAAGGCATTTAAGGTTCATGTGGCTTTTATGTTCGTCGTGTTGCCAGATACAAATCCATAGCCTGGGCTTTCAAATACAGGGTGAGGCACACATAGGTTTGTAGTTGTTTGCATGGGAAAGAATACAATAATAAATAATAATAGAATAAACTCTGTGTTTCATGTACTCACAACTGTAAACTTACTTTTGCCCCACCCCTGGACATACCCAAGACATCAAAGAAATTAGCAAGAAATACATTCTGCTCTCCATTAATTTTTATGAATACAGGATACCTTAGCTTATACAATAGATGTATTTCTGAGCAGTAATAAGTAAGTAAAAAGTGTAAGATACTTGTGGGGGAGGTAGTGAAAAAAAAGAGATATGAAAAACCTGATATTTCAAGGAATTCTATGGTGCATTTATTCGCAAAGCAAATAATTCATCCTCCACATACTTATATGAGCTCACATACATATGTAAGTATGTGTACTTGTAAATGCAGATTGTGCAATATTAGACTTGTTAAAAATGAGGATGTTCCTATATTTAGAGTTGACGATATGTGTTTGGGTAGCCGACACCTGTACTTTATTAGCATTATCACATGGGGGGGGGGAGGTGCAGCTAAGAGTGGGAGGCAGTTGGCATTAGCAATCATGAGTAGGCTGGTAAAAATGTGGCAGCTATGTGCCAGGTTTGCCAGACTAAAGATCAGAAAACAAATCTATATAAAGATTTTGTATTGAGAGGAGAGGCAGGGATATGCCTTGTGAGACAAGTTACCCCAGCTCAGGCCTATATGCCATTTGGCTAGACATGTCTGAGCATTTAGTGTGTTGTCTCCTAGACCTTCACAGTCCACCTATTACTCTTCCTTTATAAAGTGGCCATACATGACTCATATACTCTTACTCTGGAGGTGGTGTTCCAAGGTTCTATAAAATTTTGGGACCGACAGGCACTTTGAGATATCTTATTTACCTCTTTTATACTATATGTGTGAAACTGGCGCTCAATGTATGTGAGTTGCCAGGGTTGCTCAGCACTTTAATTGCATTTGCTCTAGACCTAAATTCTCTGTCTTATCTCCCCAATATTATAAGTCCTCTTTTCTGTGTGTCACCCTACTTCTCTGTCTCTCAGTCCAATGCCCCTCCCATTGTATCATTTACACTCTAGAGATGTTCAAGGGTGGGTTCCTTTATATTTATTCTTTACCTTTAGAATTTCTTTCAAGCAGTCTAATGTGAACTTTGAGGCCAAAGCCATTCTGTGAAAAGATAAAATCTTTTTAGGTAGGAGAAATAGAGATAAGAGAAATGTTTCACATCATGAAGGTGGAATATAATCTGAGCCATGAAGTTTGGTTGTGATCTGGGAGTGAGAAAAATGGGAAGATAGCAGTACCATATGGCCATGGGCTGGGTACTATACCAACTGGGGGGCTTCATATTCACTACTCTATGAGGGTTGTGCCCTGAAGTTGTGCAACAGCTTAGCCTTGGGGGACTGGAACTGCTAAACAAAAGAAGTAGAGTGGCCCAGCCAGGGTGGCTCAGTGGTTGAGCGTTGGCCCATGAACCAGGAGGTCACAGTTCAATTTCCAGTCAGGGCACATACCCAGGTTGCAGGCTTGATCCCCAGTGGGGTCCCTTGTTTTCAAGTCACACCTTAGTAGATGGTGCAGGAGGCAGCCGATTCATGTTTCTCTCTTATCTCTCTCTCTCATTCTATCTCTCTGTCCCTCTCCCTTCCCATCTCTAAAATCAATAAAAACATATATATTTTTTAAAAAGACACACAGAGCCGAAACCGGTTTGGCTCAGTGGATAGAGCGTCAGCCTGTGGACTGAAAGGTCCCAGGTTCGATTCCGGTCAAGGGCATGTACCTTGGTTTCGGGCACATCCCCAGTGGGGAGTGTGCAGGAGGCAGCTGATTGATGTTTCTAACTCTCTATCTCTCTCCCTTCCTCTCTGTAAAAAATCAATAAAATATATTTTAAAAAAATAAAATAAAAAGTCACACTGAGACGAGGGCTTATAATATTGGGGAGATAAGATTAATATCAGGCCTTGGCTGGTGTTGCTCAGAGGTTAGAATAATATCAGGTCTACCTGTAGGAGATGTACCCTGAAGCACTTGGGGAAAAGGAGGAGATGGAGGACCACACAGGCTTTTTATGCTAATTCTCTTTCTCAGACTCCTTGTTGATCTCTTCATTCTCTCCAACTCTGTATCCAAGGTTCTGGACATTAGAGATAGTTCTGTAGATTTTCTGGTTCTAGTGGTCTGCCACCTGGGGAATCTATTATTCCATCTATGGGAATTTGTTGAACCAACATTATAAACAGCATGACCTTCATTGTTAGCATTGGCACCTTGCAGAAATTTGCAAATTTGCTGTCCAGATACCCAGGGAACTCTTGAAGTGCACCTTTAACGGACATATATTATAAACGGAGTTGTCCTTCCCAGGAACCTTTGCATTTTAAAGTATCATGTCCTGAACTGGTGATGTCATGACCTTTGTAGACAAAAGCTTGTTGTTTCAGCACAGAGACTGGCTGGCACTCCCTGCATAGAAATAGCAGACTGGTTTTGTGTCATTGACTGCTTCCAATTAACAAGTGCTTTTCAATAAATTGGAACATTTTTACTCTCTGGGTGAAAAACTGGTCACATATTTCCCAGACTAAGCTGAAAATAATAAAAGAGAACACCCAGACCATTATTTAGGCACCATGATTAATTTCCCTGTGTATTTGTCCAAAAATAGCACTTTAAAAAAGTCATTCAATTTGGCTGTACTAAAAATGACTAAAGTTCAAAGGAAATGATACTGACATAAAAAAACCATAATACAGGAAAATTTGGCAGAAGGATATTCTTATAAAATGATTAAAAAACAGTGTCCTGCCCTAACTGGTTTGGCTCAGTGGATAGAGCGTCGGCCTGAGGACTCAATGGTCCCAGGTTCGATTCCAGTCAAGGGCATGTACCTTGGTTGCAGGCACGTCCCCAATGGGGAGAGTGCAGGAGGCAGCTGATCGGTGTTTCTCTCTCATCGATGTTTCTAACTCTCTATCCCTCTCCCTTCCTCTCTGTAAAAAATCAATAAAATATATTTTTTAAAAAACAAACAAAAAACCCACAGTGTCCTTCCTTGGCTGGTGTTGCTCATTGGTTGGAGCATTGCCCTGTACACTAAAAGACTGTGGGTTTGATTCCTGGTCAGGGCACATACCTGGGTTATGGGTTCAATCCCAGGTCAGAATTTACAGGAAGACAACAGATCAATGTTTTTCTTTTTCTCTTTCTCCCCCTCTTTCCCCTCTCTCTAAAATCAATAAGTATGTCCCTGGGTAAGGATTAAAACAACAACGACAACACAGGATCCTAATTCTTTCTTTTTCTTAATGTAAAAAAAAAATTAGCTATTTTATGTAGTAAATTTGCTTGATGTATTCCACTTGAAAATCTTTTTAAAAAACCAACCTCAAATGGGGTTCATCATTTTCCCCTTTATCCTTTTAGTTAGTTCTCTTCCACCTGAGTATGAGGAGGCTCAGAGAAAGCTGGATACCATAACTTTGCATTTTCCAACCTGAGTCAGAGACAGAGTCATCCATACACTGAGAAATCTACCTTCATCCTGGGAGACAGGCAGCAGAAGGTGTTGTATTTCAAAGATCATTTATGGAATAGATAATATGCCTACAGATAGTTAAAAGTTTTCTCTTTTCTCTCCTTCTGGGGTTCCTAGTCATTTCCTTTAATATTGTTCACTAGTTATTCTTTACCTCTCCACCACCTACTATAGGTGAGCCCTCTATCTGCTCTTCTTTCTCAACAAGAGTTCATTCAGTCTTAGGACATTAATTAATTGATTGATTGACCATACAGTGTTTACAAAATATTGCTGTGCTAGAAGTCTGAGGAATGCAAAAGTGAATAATAATAATACTCAAAGCTAAGATTTGATGAGTTCCTACTATGTGCCAAGCATGGCTTTAGGCACTGGTTATTACAGCAGTTATAAAGAAAGAGTTTATGACCTGATAGGATAGATGAGAATGTATAGGAATGAATATTCTATGAGGTAATTGAAATGCAAATTATGGGAGTACAAAGGAGGGAAAGGTTATGAAAATTTCAAGAAATGAGTAAAAGCTTCATTGAAGAATTGGTCCTTGAAGAATTTGTTAGGTTTGGACGGGTAGAGATTAGCGTAGGGGCAACATGAGCAGAATCAAACACAGAGTAGGTGAGAAAGTATGGGTCATGTTCATCAGTGAACAATTTGCCTCAGTGGAGAAGTATTTGGTGGAAGTAAAACTATACCACCATTTGGAGACTATACACAAGACATCTAAAAAATAATAGTTAGAAGGTATGAGGATCCCAAGGGAGTGGAATGATGCAGAAGCCAAGAGAGTCAAGATTGTCAAGAAGAAGAGAGGGGTGTGTCAGGCATATCAGCAGAAAGGTTCAGTTAGATATGACTGAAGGGTTATCATTGGGTTTGTGAATCTGAAGGTCATTGGAAACATTTTCCAGAGCAATTTCAATGAGTTTAAGCTTATTTTCATTGGTTTGAGAAATGAAGGGAAGTTAGAGAATTAGAGTAACATGTTTCTGTTGAAAATCCAGGAATTTAGAAAAAAAAATTTTTATAAGAGTTATTCAGATTTTCTGTGTTGTTTTTGTTGTTGCTGTTGTTTTGTTTTTTTTTTTAGACATAGCCAAATATCCCCTCTCCCTTATTTTTTTTAAACATAGCAATAAATTGTTTGGCATGGAGTATGCCCTTAGTACACATTTGTTGACCTCCTGCTTTGAAATCACCATGTTGCTTTCCTCTCCCTTTGAGTGTTAAGTGAAACATGGGATGATTAAAAAGTAAAAGGCTAAAACAGTGTGTCTTGAATGCCAAGTCCTGTGGGGAAGTGTAGAACCCAAAAGGTTTGGTAGTTGACCTTATTAGTGTTGACTTTGAGTCTTGATTTAGTTCCTGTCTGTATAATAATGGGTTGTTATGATAATTATTTTACAGATGCTGTTTGGAGAGCTTTGGATAAGAAAGGAGGACAAAGATAGGATAGTAGCTAGAGGGAAACTCAGGTCAAGGGAGGGTTTTGAAAAAATGAAAGAGACTTTACTGTGTTTATAGGTTAAGGGGTTATAGGACCCGAAAGGAGCAGAGTCAAGGACAGAAGAAAGAGCAAAGGTTTTTGATCAAGCAGAGTCTTGGAGAAGGCAGGAGGGAACCAAAGGTATGGCTTGGGGGATGACCTTGGGTTTGCCCTTGAAAAGAAGGGAGACCCTTCATCTTCTGTGACAGAGAGGAGAAAGAATGGGTGGGGATGAAGATAATGTTTATAGCAGAGCAGTGGGCAGTTGAAGGAAATCTTCCTAAAGCTTCAGCTTTCTCAGCAAGAAAAAGACAAAGTTATGTTCTGCTGAAAATGAGACCTGGGCCAAGTAATTCTGATATGCTGATAATTCTGAGGTGCTGCTGCGGGGAGTGCTAGGGGAAGGTGATTGTGGATAAATAGGAGCGTTAGTGAGTGGAGTTTAGGATTCAGCTAGCAGAGAACCATGTGTTTGCAGTGGCACAGTCTGTTTAGGTATATTATATAGCACTAACTCTAGGGTTGCAGTTGTCCAAGTGGCAGAAGTGAAAGAAATGGATACAATGCCCAGCAAGGAAGAGATATAGGGAGAAATGAGCAGGGCCATGTTGGCGGTAGGGGGAGGGGTGGGGAGGGGGTGGGCGGGGAGAAGGGCACGAGAGGGCTGGAGAAACTTGAATCTGGGCTATTTGCACTTTTCATTGTCTGTGTGCTGCAGTTTTAACTAATGCAAGGTCTTAGGTGCGGTCCTGGGAGTATAAGTGAAGCAAATAGAATTAATGAGATAGAGGAATGGTAAAGTGAAGATATTGGCTAAATCTCCCATATGAATATTGAAGCTTCGGAGGTTGATGGTAGGACTTGGATCTGAGAGCAAGTCTGTTTCATTTAATAAATCTGAGGGCTGAGGACCAGAAGGTCAGTAGATAACTGCTTCCAGAATACTTTTTTGAAGTGTTTCTCTGATCATGTCATTCTGTTCCTAGGAATTTAATAGAGGTCTCTAGACCCTCTCTGATTGAAATTTAAATTGCTCAGACTGGTCTGAAAAAGCTATTTATTAACTGATGACACCCACCCCCTTAGCTATAAAAGTTCATCTTTAGAATTCCTTAACATGACATTCTTAATGTCTGCAAAAGACTTTGAACTATATAAAGTAAAAGTATCATAGTATAGTATATATAATGCTATTGAATTAATAATAATGGTCTCAAATATTTACAATGATATTCCTAATACACTGCTATGATTCTGCTTTTCTGTCATTTTAAAAAAATATATTTTTATTGATTTCAGTGAGGAAGGGAGAGGGAGAGAGAGAGAGAAACATCAATGATAAGAGAGAATCATTGATGGGCTACTTCCTGCATGCCCCACACTGGGGATCGAGCCTACAACCCAGGCATATGCCCTTGACCGGAATCGAACCTGGGACCCTTCAGCCCGCAGGCCAACGCTCTATACACTGAGTCAAACCGGCTAGGGCTTTTCTGTCATTTTTAACAACAGATGCCATGATGACTGGAAAAGAAAGCTGTGATACATTTACACATTGGAATACTACTCAGCTCAAAGGAAATCTTATCTTTTGGGGTAGTATGGATACACCTGGAGAGTATTATGCCAAGTGAAATAAGCCAGTCAGAAAAAGATAAATACCATATGATTTCACTTACATGTGGAATCTAATGAACAAAATAAACTAACAAAATAGAAACAGACTCATAGATATAGAGAACAGACTGAGAACCGTCAGAGGGTAGAAGGTAGGGGAGCTGGGTGAAAAAGGTGAATGGATTAAGCAAAACACACACACAAGACAAAACCTCATAGACAGACAACAGTATAGAGATTACCTAAGGGAAAGGGAGTTGGGGGGAGGTAGGAAAGGGTAAAGGGTGATGGAAGGAAACTTGACTTGGGGTGGTGAACATGCAATACATATTACAGATGACGTGTTACAGGATTGTACACCTGAAACCTCCATAATTTCATTAACCATTGTCACCCCAATAAATTAAATTTATTTTAAAATGAAAAAAATCCTCCATTGGGGATGGTGACAATCAGTTCAGATGGAATTACCTGGTACAACCAAGCACAGTAGGCTTATACTACAGTAGGCTTATACTGCCACTTATCATTTTTTTTCTTTAGAAATGGCTTTTTCTTTCTTTTTTTTTCCTAAGTGAGTTCTGTTTGTCACATGGCAAGGCTCTCTGTGAATCTCTGTACTTCTGAAGAATGAGGCTTTTAGCTACTCTCTATGGTTTTTAAAATTGATGACTCACCTGCACTTAATACGCTCCATCTTTAGAATCTCAGGCTGAGGTCACCCTGAGCGAGGCTGCCCAGTGAAACCTCACACCACCCAAATGGTCAGCGTGCTGAGAATGGTATGTCTTTGCTAAGTTTAGGAAGCAGCAAAGAGACAGGTTGCTTTCTGGTTAAAATCAGGACCAGATCTTGTTTGTTGTTGAAGCTGATGCTTCAGAATCTCATGTGTCTGGTAGTATTGTCATAGTTTTGGCAAAGAGCTTTGGTGTCATTGGTCAGGCAGAATATTTTTAGTGCTCCTAATAGAACCAGAAAGTTGGCTTCTCCGCAGTGAGAATAATGTACCATTGGCACTACAGGGGAGAATCTTAGTTTTATTGAGAAATTTAAAAACATATATTAATAAAGAATGTTCCATAAAATAAATCTATTTATTATTTTATGAATCCCTGAATAATGGAAAATACTTATATAGGTACTATGTGAAAGATGGAGAGTACTGCCCCCCCATGACTGTAACCTGCATTTTTTGTTTAGTGAAAATGATCTTTATTATTTTAGTAAACAAAACTATATCTAAATATCCAAATTACCTGTATAAATGTTTCCCAATTTTGGGGGGCATGTACTCTTGTTACATGGAACCATTTTTATGTAAAATTAGGGGTTGTACCAATAACTGTTATGAGAAATGTTTGTTAAATGGAGTATAATTGAGGTATAAAGCATTTGTGGTTTCAGAAGGACTTGGAAAAGTAAGATCCAGACCTGTGGTATCCCAAGCAACTTTGAATGAAGAAAGAAATGTTCTACATCTGTGCTGTCCTACACGGTAGCCAGTAGCTGCGTAGGACTTGTGAGCATGTGAAATATGGCTAATATGGCTGAGGAGCTGAATTTAAAATTTTAATGATAGGTAACTTAAATTTAAATAGCCACACGTGGCTAGTGACTACCAAACCAACAACACAGAGATAGAGAAACAAACATGGCACTCATCTAAAAGATAGAGAATAAAAGGAAAAAGTCAAGTCCGAACATAGACCCTTAGAAAACACCCATGGTGAAGGGTGGGAGGGGAGAAAAGAAATGGCCAAAGAGGAAGAGAGGACATGGTTAAAGAGAAAGGAAAAGAGATCAGAGCCGTGATGTGTCAGGGGTCCAGGGAGGAGAGAGTCGCAGGAAGGGAACATTTCCAGTCCTCACAGCTGCTGCAAAGCTGGCGGGTGAAAAGTGAGAACATGTCATTTATTGAGCTGACATTTAAAAGGTGAAGTCTCAAAGGAATAGTGCTAATAACAGATGGCTGGTGTCCAGAAGCTTGGCCAGACTTCACTTTTGAGAAGTCTGTAGGTAGAGAAGGGTGGCAGGGCTGGATCTGAAGGAATAGTAGGAGAGGAGAGGCCAGAGCATTTTATTTTATTTTATTATTTTTAAATTTCTTTATTGATTAAGTTATTATATATGTGTCCTTATCCCCACATTACCCCTCCATCCCCCCGACTCATGCCCTCACCCCCCTGTTGTCTGTGTCCATTGGTTAGCCCTATATGCATGTATGTAAGTCCTTTGGTTGATCTCTCCCCCTCACCCCCACCCTCCCTACCTTTCATCTGAGGTTTGACGTTCTGATCGATGTTTCTCTGTCTCTGGATCTGTTTTCGTTCATCAGTTTATGTTGTTCATTATATTCCATAAATGAGTGAGATCATGTGATATTTATCTTTCTCTGACTGGCTTATTTCACTTAGCATAATGCTCTCCAGTTCCATCCATGCTGTTGCAAATGGTAAGAACTCCTTTTTTACCACAGCGTAGTATTCCGTTGTGTAGATGGACCACAGTTTTTTAATCCACTCATCTATTGATGGGCACTTAGGCTGTTTCCAAATCTTAGCTATGGTGAATTGTGCTGCTATGAACATAGGGGTGCATATATCCTTTCTAATTGGTGTTTCTGTTTTCTTGGGATATATTCCTAGAAGTGGGATCACTGGGTCAAATGGAAGTTCCATTTTTCACTTTTTGAGGAAACTCCATACTGTCTTCCATAGTGGCTGCACCAGTCTGCATTACCACCAACAGTGCACGAGGGTTCCTTTTTCTCCACATCCTCGCCAGCACTTGTCATTTGTTGATTTGTTGATGATAGCCATTCTGACAGGTGTAAGATGGTACCTCATTGTCGTTTTGATTTGCATCTCTTGGATGATTAGTGACTTTGAGCATGTTTTCATATGTCTCTTGGCCTTCTGTCTTCTTTCGAAAAGTATCTATTTAGATCCGTTGCCCATTTTTTGATTGGGTTGTTTATCTTCCTTTTGTTAAGTTGTATGTTCCCTGTAAATGTTGGAAATTAAACCCTTATCGGTGATAACATTGGCAAATATGTTCTCCCACGCAGTGGGATTTCTTGTTGTTTTGTTGATGGTTTCTTTTGCTGTGCAAAAGCTTTTTATTTTGATGTAGTCCCATTTGTTTATTTTCTCATTAGTTTCCATTGCCCTAAGAGCTATATTGGTCAAGATATTGCTTCAGCATATGTCTGAGATTTTGCTGAGGCCAGAGCATTTTAAAGAAAATTCCAGACGTTCTATCATTTCACCTGCAATAAGGAGATTATAATGACTGTCTTCAGGGCAGGTACCATCTAGTCCCTGGTTGAGAGATAGCTCTGCCACTAATCTTGGCCTAACACATCCAATGAGAAAATACATAAAGTGGTGCAAGGGCTAAGGTAACAGGCAGAAAACAAAGCCAGGATGTGTATCATCACCTGATGTTTCCTTGGAATATCCTCACTCTTGGTCACTAGGATGAAGGTTCTGCCAAGCCAGTTTCTGGATTCAACATGCAACACTTTTAGGAAAAATTTAAACAGTGATCCACTTTCTGTTTATTTATTATTTTAAAAAAATTTTATATTAACCAAATGGAATTACAGGGTAATTTTCAAAGAGCATCTATCTGGTCTGTCTTCTAGGAGTTTGTAATTTAAAATAGTTCTTAAAAAGAAAGACACGGACAAATAGAAATTTTATTAAAAATAGTCAAACAAGCCCGGCCGGTTTGGCTCAGTGGTTGAGCATCGACCTATGAACCAGGAGGTCACGGTTTGATTCCCCGTCAGGGCACATGTCTGGGTTGTAGACTCAATCCCCAGTAGGGGACGTGCAGGAGGCAGCTGATCAATGATTCTCTCTGATCATTGATGTTTCTATCTCCCTCTCCCTTGCTCTCTGAAATCAATAAAAATATATTTTAAAAAATAGTCAAACAATGTAGAAAATGGTGGAGAAGAATTTACTTATGTGAGGATATAGGTACCTGAATAGGATGGAGGGAGAGAGGGGGAGTAGGCATGTAGTCAGGAGAAGATTAGGAAAAATGTCCTAAATATTTAATGTCCCAATTCCCTGGGAAACAGAGACCTTGATGACAATAATTCCATGTCTAAAGAACCCTAGGAGTTTTGATCAATCTCGCTCCTGTTATGTAGAAAGTTTGAGGGCCCTGGCAAGCTGGAGATAAAGATCATGGAGGAGCTAGCAGGAAGAGGACAGGGAGATTCAGCTTCAGCTAAGTCAGGTGCATCTTTCTGGTTTACACTACTCATACACAACATTTTAATAGTTATTACATGTATTTTAAGGGTAAAATGCAGAACTGCATGCTTAGACCATGGTGGGTTTAAATTGATGATGTCACTGTAGCAGCACTGCTTACAACTGCTAGCAACTTGACAATGTTTACAAATTCCAGGGCCAGCCTTTAACCTCTTTTTTATTCCCTTCTCTCTTCGGAACAGTTCAACGACACTCCTGAAAGTCACTGGGCAAAGACTTAGTAGATAAAGAATGGCCCTTTTTTTAGGTGCTTCCTTCCTCATGATCTTCCCTGTTTCGGCCCTGGTGACCTTCAGGAGACCTTCCCTGGTACAGTGGTGATGAGGGTTTGTTCACCTTGTGTGACCTGTGACCTCAGGTTTGCAGATGGGGTTACAAGTGCAGATAATGTGTAGATTATTTTCTTTGCAAAGCTAACTGGTCCAGGTGGCATTTGAAATCTGTCCTCATGAGCATCACATCAACCAATCATAGACCAGACTCAAAGCATATAGAGCGCTCAAAGAGAACCTGGCTGGGTAGATCAGTTGGTTAAGGCGTTGTCCTGATATGCCAAGATTGTGGGTTCTATCCTGGTCAGGACACATACAAAGAATTAACCAATGAATGATAAATAAGTGGAATGACAAAATCAATCTCTCTCTTCCTCTCTCTCTCTCTCTCTCTCACACATATTAAAAAAATTTTTTTAAAATATATTTTATTGATTTTTCACAGAGAGGAAGGGAGAGAGATAGAGAGTTAGAAACATCGATGAGAGAGAAACATCGATCAGCTGCCTCCTGCACATCTCCTACTGGGGATGTGCCCGCAACCCAGGTACATGCCCTTGACCGGAATCGAACCTGGGACCCTTCAGTCCCCAGGCCGATGCTCTATCCACTGAGCCAAACCGGTTTCGGCTAAAAATCTTTTTTTAAAAAGAGAGAGAGCTTAAAGAGAGTCATGTTACATGGCTGTCAACAGAGAAATATTTTTATCTAAACCATCTATATTTAAAAGAGAAAGGAGGGCACTGGTGAAGATTGTTGAAATTATTTTCCTGTGATAGTAGTACATAATCGAAAGAAAGGATGTAAACTTTGATTCACAAAGACCATTGTCACTTGGGTCTGTTTAGCTAACATGTAATGCTATCTGTGGACACAGTCTTGTTCTTCAACAATGTATATGCTTGTATTGGCAGGAAAGAGCTTCTATGGACCTTTCTGAACAGCAGCCATTAATCTCTAGCAATACTTAGTCCCACGTTAAACATTTCCTGATCAAGAGCCTGAAAGGAAACCAGAAACAATGTGCACAAATTTTAGCAGACCCTCCTCTCCTCCTGCCTTTTAAAAGTAGTAATAATGAAAACACATTTGCAAGTCCATGGTTCTATGGGGAATAGCTGATTTATGAGGTAAATCAGCGATAAACCAAAGGTTTGTATGCTCCTAAGCAGATGTAGGAAATGGTCTCAAGGGCTGAAAAGCAACACTTGCACCAATGAAAATGAGTCTCCCTGGAGTAGTGGTGTTACTGTTTTTTAAATGTAAATGGGTCTGTCCTGTATCAACATATTATAGCCCTTGCAATGGTGAGATTTTTTTATATATGTTATATGTGTGTGTATGTATATATGTATATAAAATATATATATACACACATATCTATATACATATGATGTTTTGAATTAGCCAACTTTTTTAAAACCTGAAAACAAGTGTAAGATGAACTGTGTTCTGAAACAATCAGAATGTGCACACTTATTTTTTTTCTTTTCTTTAATGGAATGTAAATTCTTGGCTTTGAATTGACAAGAAAGTCATTTGACCTCAGATAAGATCACGGTTGCATACAGAACTTAAGCCCTGTGTGTTTGTTCTCTTTGCAATATCTGACATGACTTGTTTATAGGCGGTTGTGGCATAACATGTCAGCTTTGAAGTGCCAGGTATGCTGACTGCAAAATACCTGGACAAAGACCTCTCCTGAAAAGAGACTTACATATTCTGAGCAGGAGACACTTCCAGGGTCTCTGAAGAGTTAAGCACAGGAAACTCTGAACATTCATTTCCTTCTCTCCGGAGCTGTAATTGCTTAAGGGGGAGGGGATGTAGGCTGTAGGCTTCCTCTCTGAGACAAGATGCAGGTGGTTGGTTGTAAGGTCCCATGTGTGTCCCCTTCTCCCCCTCAGTTTCACTGCCTCATTGTAATGATCTTCACAGATATCACTGTTGTTTAACTACAGCAGAGAGGGGATCAACAACCTGGTCATTTGCCGGAAGCCGGTCCATCCTTGCTGCTTGACACAGTCGCTGCAGGAAAGAAACATCTGCACAGCATATGTTTCAAAGGACCTGGCATATATAGCATATTGTTCTTAATATGTTTGCTCTCCTTAGCGCCATGTGTTTTAACCAAGGTCACCTCTCCGAGAAAGGTTGTTTCCCCAGGTGGGGATTTTCCCCTGAGGTTAGGGAGGGGATACAACCCCTTAACTAAGTGCCAGGCGGGTAGTTAGTCACTTTAACTACAAACAATCACGCTTAATCTTTAGTCCCTGGAATGGAGATAAGAAATGCCCTAACCTTTGCAATAGAAATTGACAGGATTAAAATCAACTGGTATAAATACAGATGTAACAAGACAATAAGCATCAGATCCTAACCAGAACTTGGCTGGAGATCCCGACCAGAACTTTGGCTGGAGATCCTGGCTAGAGGTCTTGACTAGGCTGCTGATCAACTGAAGGCTGTCTCCGTGTCATTCCTTATTCGCCGACTCCGTCCACACCTTTGGGAACCCCTGGACCTGCTGGGGTTAGACCCCAACAGTCATTCCTATTGATTTTCTGCCATATAACAGTTTGTTTCATTGACAAGGGAATAATTGGCAGACAGTTATGGAATGCCAGCTAGTGAGTGGAGGGAGTGCAAGGGGGGAATAAGCCCAGAGTCCCTGACCTCAAATAACAAAGGAGATATGATCTTCACTGTCACTGCCTCACTTCAGGCATCCTTACCGCCTTTCACATGTTTTCTTCCAATAGCCTCCTACCTGGTATGCCCTTCCCACAGTCTTGTTACCAGTAATGCTCCCTATCACAGCAAGAGTTAGCTTTTTACAATGCACATTGACCAAGTCTTTCCTCTGCTGAGGACACTCAGGGGCTCCCTGTGGCTCTGAGAGGCTTTTATGCTCACCTCTGCAGCCTCATCTGTCATTGAATTACCCCAATCTGCGTCCTGTCAGCCTGGCTTGCCTGCAATCTCCTGAACATTTCCCGCCTTAAATGGTGTTGAGAGCCTCTTCGTACAGGGAGGGGGCGGGTATTCTCTTTCATTATGTATTATGCAAATGATTTGAAACAAAAGGCCCTGATGTTCCACACGTTCAAGGTGGGCTGATTCTTACATGTGCCCTGATTGTATTGATTGACTTCCGTCCTACTTTATTTTTAATGCTGTTTCTACCTCAAGTGAAGGTCGTTAGGCAGGGAGGCAATTCCTCTTGCAAACACCTACTGTTGGGCTCCTGCTTAAAAGCTTTTTCCATTACCTGTCATGACCTGCTCACGTGTTTGCTCAAGGAGTTCATGTTAGAGGACTTCCGTCCTGGCCAGGTGTTTTTATATTTTGATAGAGTATCACTCCTGTATCTGTTCCAAGGTGGAGTATTATTGTAATTACACACTCAGAAATCCTGTTGTAATTATAAGGCAAGGCAAGTGTGTGGATAAATCTGAGTCCAAACATGAAAATATAATTATAGGGTTAATGTTGATATATTTTAAAAAAATGTAATGTTAAAAATATTTTTTGTGTGATTTAAAACAACAGTTTCATTATCTTTTATGTTTTTTATTATTGAGGTATAATTGACATGTTCTAGTAACATTAATTTCAGGTGTACAATGTAATGATTCAATAATTGTGTGTATTGTAAAATGATTATCACAATGTCTAGTGAAAACTTATAAATGTTTTACATAAAAATTTGAATGGCTAATTCACAGATATGGTTGAAAAGCTAGAAAAAATATGTAAAAAATATATATTTTACACAAATAGAGCATATTATAAACACTGTTCTGCAATTGGTCTTTTCAGACATCAAATATGCCTTGTTATTACAATATTATTGACTATATTCCATATGCTGTACTTTACATCCCTGTGACTATTTTGTAACTTCTAATCTGTACTTCTTAATTCCTTCACCTTTTCACACAGTCCCCCAATCCCTCGCCCATCTGGCAACCATCAGTCTGTCCTCAGTGTCTATGAGTGTGTTTCTGTTTTGTTTGTTCATTATTTTGCTTTTTAGATTCCACACATAAGTGAAATTATATGGTATTTGTCTTTCTCTGACTGACTTCTATCACTGAGCATAATACTCTAGAGTCTAGGTCCATCCATGCTGTTGCAAATAGTAAGATTTCATTCTTTTTCTTAATAGCTGAGTAATATTCCATTGTATACATATGTGGCACTACTTTTTTATCCACTGGTCTACTGATGGGCACTTGAGTTGCTTCCAGATCTTGGCTATTGTAAATAACACTGCAAAGAACATAGGGGTGCATTTATTCTTTTGAATTAGTTTTGGGTTTCTTTGTATAAATCCCCAGAAGTGGAATCGCTGGGTCATAAGGCAGTTCTATTTTTAATTTTTTGAGGACCCTCCTGTTTTGCACAGTGGCTGCACCAATCTGCATTTCCACCAACAGTATACAAAGGTTCTCTTTTTTCCAGATCCTCACTAACACTTCTTGTTTATTGATTTATTGATGATAGCCATTCTTTCTGACAGGTGTGAGGTAATATGCCATTGTGGTTTTAATTTGCATTTCTCTGATGATTAGTGACATTAAACATCCTTTCTTATGTATATTGACTGGCCATCTGTATGTCCTGTTTGGAAAAGTGTCTATTCAGGTCCTTTACCCATTTATTCAAATTTTTGTTAATTTTTATTAATTGATTTTAGCGGGAGAGATCTGTTGTTCCACCCATTTATGCATTAATTGGCTGATTCTTGTATGTGCCCTGACCAGGGATTGAATCCGCAACCTTTGCATATTGAGACGATGTTTTAATCAACTGAGTTATTCAGCCAGTGCTTCTGCCCATTTAAAAAAATATATACTTTTTATTATTGATAGTATTACAGATACCTCCCCTTTCTCCCCCTTTAACCTCCTGCCTCCCACCCCATGTCTTCACTACCCTATTGCCCATGTCCATGGGCTATGCATCTTTGGTTTATATCTTCTTGTCCCCCTAACCCCACATCGAGGTATGTCAGTCTGTTCCATGCCTCCATGCTTTGGGTCTTATTTTGTTGGTCAATTCATTCTGTTTATTAGATTCCACAAATAAGTGAGATCATGTTATATTTGTCTTTCTCAGATTGGCTTATTTCACTTAGCATAATATTTTCCAGATCCATCCATGCTGTCCCAAAGGGTAAGAGATCCCTCTTTTTTTACAGCTGCATAGTATTCCATTGTGTAAATGTCCCATGGCTTTTTTACCCATTCATCTACTGATATTCTGCCCATTTAAAAAATTGGATGGTTTGGGGGTTTTTGTTTGTTTGTGTTTGTTTGTTTGTTTTGAGTTATATGAGGTTTTTTTTTTTTTAATTAAATCTTTATTGTTCAGATTATTACATTTGTTCCTCTTTTTTCCCCCCATAACTCCCCTCCTTCCAGCTCCCACCCCACCCTCCACCCTCACTCCCCACCCACTGTGTTCATCCATAGGTGCATGATTTTTGTCCAGTCACTTCCCGCATCTCCCACACCCCTTTTCCCCCCAAGAATAGTCAGTCTATTCCCTTTCTATGTCCCTGATTCTATTATAATCACCAGTTCATTCTGTACATCAGGTTATTTATTCACTTGATTCTTAGATTCATTTGTTGATAGATGCATGTTTGTTGTTCATAATTTGTATCTTTACCTTGTTCTTCTTCTTCCTCTTCTTAAAGGATACCTTTCAGCATTTCATATAATACTGGTT
Organism: Myotis yumanensis; assembly: GCF_028538775.1. Lineage (NCBI taxonomy): Eukaryota > Metazoa > Chordata > Mammalia > Chiroptera > Vespertilionidae > Myotis > Myotis yumanensis. The sequence goes on from NW_027223757.1 coordinate 61,822,351, forward strand.
TGGCGGTGATGAACTCCTTTAGCTTTTCCTTATCTGTGAAGCTCTTTATCTGACCTTCAATTCTGAATGATAGCTTTGCTGGATAAAGTAATCTTGGTTGTAGGTTCTTGGTATTCAGCACTTTGAATATTTCTTGCCATTCCCTTCTGGCCTGCAAAGTTTCTGTTGAGAAATCAGCTGACAGTCGTATGGGTATTCCCTTGTAGGTAATTGAGTCTCTTTCTCTTGCTGCTTTTAAGATTTTCTCTTTGTCTTTTGCTCTTGGCATTTTAATGATGATGTGTCTTGGTGTGGTCCTCTTTGGATTCCTTTTGTTTGGGGTTCTCTGCGCTTCTTGGACCTGTAAGTCCATTTCTTTCTCCAGATGGGGGAAGTTTTCTGCCATTATTTCTTGAAATAGGTTTTCAATATCTTGCTGTCTCTCATCTTCTGGCACTCCAATAATTCTGATATTAGACCGCTTAAAGCTGTCCCAGAGGCTCCTTACACTATCTTCACACTTTCGGATTCTTTTTTCATTTTGCTTTTCCAATTGGGTGTTTTTTGTCGAATCTTTTGTTTGATTATTGTGCTCCTCTGGTCTGCTATTGGGTATAATATTCTTTATTTCAGTCCGTGTATGCTTACTTTCTAATTTCTTTATCGTAGCATCGAGGGTCTCATTAGTTTTCGTGAGGTTCTGCACAAATTTATGGCAAGCCCTCAAAATTGCGATTCTTAGCTCCATATCCTCCATTTCTGTCATGTTTTTTTGTCTCCGCATCTTTTATGCTTTCTTGGTGCACCCCCTTGTGGTCTCTGTGCGCAGTCTTGTTCTAGCCAAGCCTTAATTGTTGTAGTTAACACTAGAGGGGTTTGACCACCAGGCCGACTGGCTATAGGAATCAGCTGTATGGAAAACGTCTGCCTTCTGGGGAGGCGCTAATCCAGCCTTTGCCTGAGGCGATCGGCAAATGGCTGTGCGCAGGCTTTGGGCGGGGTGGGATCAACAGGGCGGGCGGAGGGAGCAGTTATGCCTGCTCTCAGTCCCGTTCCCAGAGGCTCTGCTTCTCAGAACCCCGGCAGCCGCTGCAAACTTCGGAGAGAAAGCTGCCCTCAGGTTCCAACTGATGCCGGATAATCCCGCTTCTCCCGTTTGAGTCTGGGTCCCTAGAGACTCGCCCGGATCTGGAGCCCAGAGTCTGAGACTCACTCCCGACAGAAAACGACAACCGCGCCCTCAGCCACCAGCCCGCTTTGCGCGCGCACCTCGGTACCTTTGTATTTTCCACACTGCGCCGCCTCTGAGCCTCGGTTTGCTGTTCTCTTTCCTTCTAGTTGTAGAGTCTCTCTTCAGCCAGCCTTCCTGTGGTTCTGGGTGATGTCCGTTCAGTCTTTTAGTTGTATTTTTGAAATGGTTGTTTGCGGCAGCGGTCTCCAGTGTTTACCTATGCCGCCATCTTGGTCTCCCTCCTATATGAGGTTTTTTTTAAAAAAATTTTTTGCATATTAATTCCTTATCAGATGTATCATTGCCAAATATCTTCTCTCATTCAGTAGGTTGTTTTTTTGTTTGTTTGTTTTTTGTGGTATTTTTGCTGTGCCAAAACTTTTTAGTTTGATGTAGTCCTATGTGTTTTTCCCCTTTGTTTCCCTTGCTTGAGGAGGTATGTCAGAAAAAAATATTGCTAAGAGAAATGTTAGAGATTTTATTACCTATGTTATCTTCTAGGAATTTCATGGTATCAAATCTTACATTTAATCTGTAATCCATTTTTAGTTCATTCTTGTATACAGTGTAAGAAGGTGGTCTAGTTTCGTTTTTTAAAAAATATGTATTTTATTGATTTTTTTTACAGAGAGGAAAGGAGAGGGATAGAGAGTTAGAAACATCAATGAGAGAGAAACATCAATCAGCTGCCTCCTGCACACTCCCCACTGGGGATGTGCCTGCAACCAAGGTACATGCCCTTGACTGGATTGAACCTGGGACCCTTGAGTCCGCAGGCCGATACTCTATCCACTGAGCCAAAATGGTTAGGGCTAGTTTCATTTTTTTTTGCAAGTATCTGTTCAGTTTTCCCAATACCACTTACTGAATAGACTGTCTATCCTCTATCTTGTGTTCTTGCCTCCTTTGTCAAATATTAATTGACCATATAGGTGTGAGATCTCTATTTTTTTCATTGATCTATATATCTGTTTTTATGCCATTACCATGTTGTTTGATTACTATAGCCTTGTGGTATGGTTTGATATCAAGTAATATGGTATCTCCAACTTTGTTCTTCTTTCTCAAGACTGCTGTGGCTATTCATGTCTTTTGTGGTTCCAAATAAATTTTTGGATTATTTATTCTAGTTCTGTGAACTATGCCATTAGTATTTTTATAGGAATTGAATAGAATATATAGATTGCTTTGGGTAGTATGGACATTTTAATGGTGTTGATTCTCTCTATCCATGAGCGTGGTATATGCTTCCAATTTCTATCTTCTTTAACTTCTTTCTTCCATGTCTTATAATTTTCTCAGTACAGGTATTTTACCTCCTTAATTAAATGTATTCTTAGGAATTATTTTTCATATAGTTGTAAATGGGATTATTTTCTTAGTTTCCCTTTCTGCTAGTTCATTATTGGTGTATAAAAAATGCAATCTATTTCTGAATATTTATTTTGTATCCTGCTACATTACTGAATTCATTTATTAGTTCTAGTAGTTTTTTGGTAGAATCTTTAGGGTTCTCTATATGCAGTATCATGTCATCTGCAAATAATGACAGTTTTTCTTTTTCCTTTCCAATTTGGATACCTTTTATTTCTTCTTCTCTTCTGATTGTTATGGCTAGGACTTCCAGTACTGTGTTGAATTAGAGTGGCAAAAATGGACATCTCTGCCCTGTTCCTAATCTTAAGGGAAATGTTAGATAGCAAGAGGGAAGATGTGGGAAAGATTTGATAACAGAGAATTTATAAAATAGTAGTATATGAGAGTGGAATAGAAGAATATAATGTGATTTATTGGTAGCATTAACAACCAGTTAAGCTTAGTGATCATGAATTTAAAGTGAGATTAGTTGGCATGATAAGTTTTCTTTACCTGTGGGTATAAGCATTAGAGATGGGATTTAACCAATAGTTGGATTTAACCAAGGCTTTGGTTTGACCAAGTAAATATAAGCAACTGAGAGAAAAGACATGAAATTGAGGGTGTATGTTATTAAAATTGAAGGTGGGTGAGAAGGAAAATGAGAACATGGGAAGAGGGGAGGTGAAGGCCAGTGAAAATATACTAAAATCAATGGATTGCAGATTCTGCTGCCATCAAAGTGTTGTTAGAGTTGGGGTTCTAGAGGGAGTGAGCTGGAAATATGGGAGATAGAGTTGAGAATTGAAATTATAGTTGGTTGCAATTTATGGTAATAATGACAAGGACTAGAGTATAATATGACCATAGAAGTTGAGAGGCTGAAGTAGTGTGAAGGACAGAATTATTACGAGAAGTTCAGGGAATTGGGAGGTCATGATAGCAGAATATAAGGTAATGTTGAAATCGCCAAGGAATTTGACAAAATTTAGAGAGAGTAATAGCAATCCAGGAGTTAACATCTTCAAGAAAGAAAGAAAAGTGAATGACCCCAGGGATGTGAATGGCACCTGGCTACAAACTGAAAGGATGCAAACTGATATTGTCATGAGATTCCAAGCTAGGGAATTTTAGGGAAGAGGGAGAGAGAATGATCTGGAAGCAGTGATGCAAAGCAAGGTGGAAATCGACTCCACCTTCAGGCCCACTGGTACAAGGAGAATGGGAGGGCTCTTGGGGCAGCAGTCTTCTCAAAAGAGTGTCAGGGAGGTGGTTCTCAAAGTTGTCTGCAAATGCTGGGGCCACACTCCAGACCAATCAAATAGCAACCTCTGGAAGTAGGCGGTGGGCTTCAGTATTTTTAAAAAAAGTTTTACATGATTCCAATGTTCAGTAAAATTTGAAAATCACTGCCTTAGAGCAAGAGGGTGATGGGAACATTCTCAGAAGAGTTTGTGATCTTAGAAGGGGCTTGTATTTGAATGTGAGTTTCAAAGAGCACAGTGATAGAATTTCAGGAGATGGGGATGGGTGAGATATAGGATTAGGAAAGATGACGGCAGGGCCAAATGCAATTTGAGCTTGGGAGGTGAAGGGTACGAGTTTTCTCTGGGTTTTGTACTTGTAACTGAAGTGCCAAGAACATTTGCTTTAGAAGCTGCAGTATTGAGAATACACAATTGTTTTCTTTCTTTATGGCTTTGGTGAGTCCTTAGGAACCATAGCTAGAAAAAGGATTGCTAGACATGTCAGGAAGAGATGCTTCAAATGGTTTAGCTATGGTTAGGTTGTCTAGGGATGTAAGTCTTCAGAAATGATCTCCATGAATATGACACCATCTGTGCCACGGCCACTAGATCTTGAGCTGGAAAGAGAGAGCCTATGTTGCTGTAGTTCCATGGTGCCTTACTAAATTAGCTCCTGGGATTAAGCATGTATGAAGAGTGGCTGCAGAAAGAGGGCATTCAGACTTCATGTTTATTGGCCTTGAAGGTCCTGGAGAAATTAGAAGGAAATCTAGGGATATTCCCATAATATTATTCAAGACCAGCCACTTTTGAACATAAAATGATGAGTTCAGCATTGAGAAATCTGGCAACACAGATTGTCTGATCTCATCCACCTGCCTCTTCTATTTAGTCATCTTCACCACGCTTTCATCTGACCATTGGCTTGTGGATAATGAAGCAAGATAATGACAGCTCAGTTAAGGTTCCTAACCACAGAAACTCAGTAGAGGTCAATGCATATCAATTGTCTGAAATAATAATATCTGGCAACTTGGTAACCGCAAATAAGCTGCAGGAATTTGAAATAACTAAGGGGACCATGAGCCATTTTATTGACTCTACTATAATCAAGAAAGCACTTTCCCTGAAAGTTTCCAGCTATTAATATGAATGTTGGCCAGTGGTTCTTAGTCATTTATTATGAAAAAGCTGATGCACTGGGAACATTATACAAGATAGTAAAACAGAGGTTTTTAAAAGTCAGAACCAGTGTCATGCTTTCTGATAAAGTTCAAGCTTAGGCTGTCATAAAAAATTCCTAAGGGCCTATAAGTAATGAGACAATGATATATAACCTGCTTAACCGGTGTGATCCACTTTAAATGATGACTGATTATTGGCAGTAGTTGCTGATAAGCTTATAACAAAATCAAGTTTTTTCAACATTTTCCCTCAAGAAGACTGTAAAAAACTTGGTTGACTATAGGAACTGCATATGGGAATATGCTTGTAAATAATGCTTTACATATGCACTGATCTGAAAATTGAGGTAAAAATATTGAATTACATATTTTGAGCTCAGCAACCATATTCCTATTGCTAATAGACAAACAATGTATTTTTTTGACAAATAATATATTTGAATTTCAGTGAAATGTCAATTACTTTTTGAGGACATTGATTTAATGACATGTCAGGATTCCTTCAAGTATGCCCAATGGCATTCAAATACTTATTTTAAAAAAATTGTCCTGGCATAAAAATTGCTCATTTCACATTTAAAAAACTAATTAATTAGCATATGGATTGTTGAAATATATTTACTAGTGATTTAGTATAATGGAGAGATCTCTGGTCTGAGAATCAGGAGACCTGAGCTCTAACATATAATCAACAACCAATTAGTTTTACCTGTTGGACAAATTACTGACTTTTCTGAAACTCTGTTTCCTTAACAGTAAATTAAGTTGTTAAAGTTATTTCATACTCTAAATGTTTATGATTCCATGAATCATATGTTCTACTAAGGCTTGGAGCCATTTAGGTTGGTCAAAGACTAGAACTAACATTAATGACTTCCCTGTGCTGTTCCAAGCTCTGGGACTTCTTTCTCATCTTTCCTTCCAAAAGGTGGCTTGATGAACAAATAGCTATAGGGGTTATCTTCCAAAATCTCATTTCTACTGGATTATAAAGTCATGCAAGCACAGGATTGTGTCGTACTCATTTGGGATCCATCACAACAACCAGCAGAATAGCAATTTCACATACAGCAGGTAAATGAAGGAAGGAACAAGGAGGGAGATAACTACTGCTCCATGTATGGTGTATGCTGGTACCAGTGAAAAGAGAAGCAGTAGCTATGCCCTTCAACTTTCATCTAAAGAAGGGAACAGGACAAATCAAAGATTTTATTTAATCACTACAGGGAAAATCACAGTAGAGATCCTTATTTCAAACAAATTCAACATTGTAAAATTCTAGTTCACAGAATTATTTAATTTTTCCCTTGGAATTAAATAAATTGTTTGAGTATTAGATTTTTATCTAAATTTGGATTAAAGATTCAAGTAAGGAAGAATGGGAAAACAGAAAAAGACTAAATTGAGAGATAGACATGTAAAAAGAGAGGCAACCCAATCAATTTATTGAAAAACAAATAAGTAAATCATAATCCTTAGAGCTGGAGAAATTAGCATTAGCTCAAATGTATTTCATTCTTCTTGAGCTTTACATTACATTTGAATAAAAAATAAAGTCGTATGTATTTGAGATGTTCTATACTGATACATATATATGGAGACTTTATATAGTATAACCCCAGTTCTGGGGTTTGGTTGCCTAGATTTGCATCCTGACACCACCACTTATTAGTTGTGTTACTTTGGGCAAATCACTGAATTTCTTTGTGCCTGCTTCAGATCCCTCATCTACAAAATGGTAATAATAATAGTAGTTCCTATCTGATAAGGTTATTATGAGGTTTAAATCTGATAATGTTTGCAAAGCACTTTGCACATTTCCAGTTACTATCAATAATATTGCGGAGAGGAGAGAGAGAGAAAGAGAGAGAGAGAGAGAGCGAGCACATGTGTGTATGTTCATTAAAATTTATGAAAAACGTTTACTCTTAAGGTTTTAATAGAATTAGCCCTGGGGAGTGGAATTTGGAGAGGACATGACATATACTTTCACCTTTTTAAAATGTTGATTCTGTAATGTTGATTTTTTTATAATCAATATTTATTACATTATAATTTTAAACTTTTAAAAATATCCAGAGTAGATCTAAAGAGAGAATTTATCCAACAAAACTAATCCAAAGAGAGTGCAATTTAAACAAATTTATTCAGAATCAAAGCAGCAGAAGAAGCCATAAATAGCAATTGCTTTTGGAGGAAGTGGACAATATTTCTATGCACATTCAAATCTAGAGTCTTAGTTATTCCTTTATGTTAGATAGGATATTGCAATTTCCACCAGACTTGAAAAAGCTGAGAGATTTCCTGGATCATACTTACCACTCACCTAGTGAAGAGCAGGACTAGAGCTCAAGTGCCCTGATTCCATCAGAACCCCTCCTCTGCTTCAAGACATCCACAGTGTTGATCATTTCCCATGGAGCCCCAGTTGTAAAGAGGGAAATAATAACTCATTAACACAACCTTGAGACCCAGCAGAGTGGAAGGTGACATTTTCTGATGAACTGGCTAATTTGCTTTAGACCTGTATAAAGACATAGGTGAAAACTCTCAAAATATATCGTTAACATTCTGGCAATTTCTTATAGCTTATAAAATTTAAATATATTCATGTTTTGGACTTTTGTTGCTGGTAGACTAAAGCTTTTCACCTTGTAGATAATTTAACATGGTTAGCGTTGGTTGAGATCTCATTTTCTGGCTGCAGATTCACAAGATCCCCCAAAGAGCCCATTCAGTAATTGTGATGCATTCCTGTAGCATTTAAGACTAGGCCCTAAAAGCTCTGCTTTGTCTACTTGATCTGCAGCGACCTTTAGAGTTTGCTGCCCGTTGAAGCGAAGGTCTTCCTTGTGAAATCATAGAATAGTGCCCCAGTTCACTTTCCGTTACTTGATATCACTGAACAAAACTACCATTATCAGTGTCTGAGGAAAAAGAGATATGGTACCCTGTCTCTTTAAAAGTTTAAGAATAGCAAGCACAGTAGAGTTAATTCTTTTGGGGGCCGTGCCTTGAGAATTTTCTGGCTCAAAATCAAGCTACAGATAATTAATTATGTCAGTGAAAAGCTCCGATGGCCTGTTCTCTTCAGAGAAAAGTGACATCATCCATAGAATTCTCTGGCAATAAAGAAGAACAAAGCTGTGAGTGCAGGAAATAACAGACAGATGTCCATGAGTGCATATTTTATCTACTTCAAAGTGCATTGCAGAAGTCATGCTCTAGGGCTGTCTTCCAGCAGCAGTGGCTTGGCAAGGGGTCTCGGAGAGTCAGAGAAGTGAGTTTGCAGGAGTGGGTTCGCCGCCTCACACGCTCTGGCCTGAAGACAGAAGTGCAGCATTTTTAGGGAAGTTACTAATGAGATGACACTGCTAAGAAATGTTGGCAAGATCATGGCAAGCCAGTCAAGTTATGTTGTATGGGGAAATTGGGCCAGTTGGTGGCGGTACCATTTGTGGTTGAATGTTCGTACAGGAAACATTACCCAGCAAATTTCATTGCTTCCTTTGCTTTGTGCTCATACCATATTTTCACAGAAAACCGTTACTGACCCCCACAGCAATTGCTAATGGAAATAGTTTGAAGTCAAATAACTGTTTGCTATGAATCATGTGACCTTGGACAAGCTATTGAATTTCCTTGAGCCTTTTTAAAAATCTATAAAATGGAATTGAGAAATCAACTAAATAATACCCCTGAAAAGAATTTTGTTCACACAGGGTGCAGTGTAAGTAGTGGTTGTTAATAAATTCAGCCCTATCCTCCCCGCAAAATAGGTTTGTTTTATATATTACATGTAGAGAACCAGGCGTATTAGTTGAATTAGATGTTTACTTACACATGCAATTTTAGGCATGATAGAAAGATCAGTGTTTCAGCATTTCAGGTATCAGAGGACCAGAAATCCTGCCAGTAGAGATGTAGTCTTCTAAGTTGAAATTACCCATTCCAGGACTCTCTTTTAAAAATTATCTTATCTGCCGAAACCAGTTTGGCTCAGTGGATAGAGTGTCGGCCTGCGGACTGAGGGGTCCCGGGTTCGATTCCGGTCAGGGGCATGTACCTGGGTTGCGGGCACATCCCCAGTGGGAGATGTGCAGGAGGCAGCTGATTGATGTTTCTCTCCCATCGATGTTTCTAATTATCTATCTCTCTCCCTTCCTCTCTGTAAAAAATCAATAAAATATAAAAAAAAATTATCTTATCTGATTTTTCAAAGCAAAACCAATTCAGTATAGGTTATTTATATCATGCATTCTCAATGAGAGTGCTTTGTTCCCACCTGTGTAAAAACTGGTTCTTAGATGGGGTTAAAGAAATTTTAGATGTTACAATGGTTTGTGACCCTCAAAAAGATCATAGTAAATAAACAGATATATAGTATATCTGAGGTATTAAAATTGCATAAGAAGGGCCACTATGAAAAACCTATCTAAAAAAATCTCCTTAGGAAAATAAAACTGAAAAACTTTAAGAAACATAATTGTATGTACAGTGTGCATACAAATTTGAATATGTATTTGTTAATAAGCATTTCCCACATCATTTAACATCCTTGAAGTATAATTTTTAAAGTCTGTAAAATATTTTACCCTATGGAAATATTATATTTTACTCAAATATATCCTTGTTACTGAATATTTAGATTGTTTCTAATTTTTTACTGTTATAAACAACATTGCAATGAACCTATTTGGCACTAATCTTTGTCCTTCTTGTTAAACTTCTCAATTAAAAGGTATGAATATTTTAAAGGTCTCATGTACATCTATTGCCAAATTGTTTCCCAGAATTCATATGACTTCCCAACAAAATTATGAGAATTCCCATTAGTCAAACTCTTATAGTTCTAAATTCTGTCCTGTTTTAGGGGTGAGCAATGGTACCTCATTATTGCTTTTATTTACACTTCTTTGGTTGTTAGTTAAGTTGAACTATTTCCTAATGAACATCTTATATATCAGTGAATTGTCTATTTTATATCTTTTGTACATTTTTTCTATTTTACCTTAGGGTTTTTCTTACTGATATACATAAATTCCTTATAACTGAGGATAGTTACTCTATATCTGTTATAATTGTTACAAATATTTTCCTCTCTCTATTTTGTCATTTAATTGGCTATGATTTATTTTCCTTATAGAAGGTCTAATCTTTTTTGTCATTTCAGGGAAAATGTTTCCCTCATCCAGAAGTCAGATAACCACCCATGTATAATCATTCATTCATTCATTCATTCACTTGTCTTTAAACAGAAAATCACATAAAATGAGGTTATGTATTGATTAGTTGATGAAAATGTCATGATGAGAGGCTTGTGGGAACTTTATTTCTCCCAGGAGCAATGATTCAGTATTCTCAAATTCAGTGTTTTTGGTAACTTTACAGAAAATAACTATTGCAGGTAATGGGAATTAACTGCATTACATTTCTATTTTCCCCTCATATACAATAAGGAACCTGAAGTCATGGGGAAATTTGACAGGCATTTCATGAACATTGATGAAAGTAATAAGCCAATATCTTTTGGAATCTAAGTTTTCTCTAGTGAAAGGTAGAAGGTAGATTTTTAAAAAGCTATTCTCCTATAAGGTAGCTACTGCTATGCCCATTTTACAGATGAAGAAACTGAGGTCAGAGAAGCTACCTCACTCATTCAAGGTCACACTAGTGGTAGTGCTGATGCATGTTTCTAACTCAAGTATCCCAAGCACATGCTCTTTCTACCACATTGCTTCCCTTGGGTAGGAGTAAAAATAAGCAAAAAACTGGCTCTAAGTATACATCAGAGACTTGTTTAAAGAGGAAGTTAGAAAGCAAGTAGGTTAAGGAACCACATAACAATATACATCCTGAGTACACTAGAAAAATTGATACTTAGATGACCACCAGGAGTTCTCAAAGCATTAACTTATGTACATATGTACATTATATTTTTTAAGAGGGGAGGGACTTTATAAGTCATTTCAGGATGTTCTTATTCCCAAATCCTTGAAATTAAAAAGCTTTAATGTTTAAAGTACTAACCCTTGGTTACTTACAAAAGTAAATATACAGTATCACATTCTCTGTGGGTTCACAATGGCTGAGATTTTCTTGTGTTCTTGTTTAAAAAAAAATTGAACTCTACTTGTTTTAAGTTGGCCAAATGTATGTTATAAATATAGAATTCACTTAGGTCAGGGGCTGACGTGAATACACACAACAAATCCCAAAGGAACTCAATGTTATGTGAGTCAAATAAAGAAACTCGATGTTATGTGAGTCAAATAAACCTCAATTATAATTCTATCTGGATGATGTAGTCTTACCTTCTTTGATTGAAATATTTTCTCTTTTGGAAAAGTGTTACTCATATTTCTCAGCCCTCACCAGTCAGGTAAAAACTGAAATAAAAAGAAACGAAGTTGTCTTTTTCCTCTCCTGCCTCTGCTCCCACCTGTTCTGTGGCAATAGGCTAGAAGCCCTCAGAGGATGACCCACATTTGTTCACTAGGCTACCATTTGGCATTTGGCATTTTGCCATTTTTCCTACTGCAACCCACGCTGGTAGTGACGGCTGCCCCTGCAAGTGCCTGCCGGAAGCACAGCCAGCACTGCTCTCTCTCCTGTGTGTGCCAGTTGATGTGTACTTGAGGGCAGCTCGGGCTGGTGTCTGCACTGAGCGTGACGCAAGATACGGAGAGGGCTGCCGCTTCCTGCCCTCCCCCTTCTACTGAGACTCCAAGTCTTGAATCCTAATTTACCAGCTCCCTAGTTATTATTTGAGTCTTTGATGACAGTCCTTCATACTGGGACTCAGGCATGGGTTCCGGGGGTGGGCTGGAGGGGAGTCTGAGTGACAGAAACCGCGCTGCCCTCAGACTCACCCTTCCCCTCTGACCCTGCTCCATTGTCCTTCAGCCAGAATGGTGCCCTTCCTCCCTTGGGATGGGTTCTTTCTCAGGAAGAACCTTGATTCCTCATGCAAATCGCCTGTGGCAGGGTCAGCCTGCCAGTCAATCCTCCAGACAGGATTACATCGGAGGATTTCACTTATGCTTGAAAAATAGCTTTTAGAGATCATCTGAAAAGGAGACAATCATGTGGAAAAGTAAGGATGTGAAGAAAATTTAACCGAATAAGCAGAGTTGTATATACCAGAGACGTCTGTACAGAGAGAGATGTCTGGTACCAGATCTGGTACAGATGTTTTATCTGTCCTGGATCGGTCTAGCTGGTTTATGTTGATGGGATTAAATTTACGAACCAGGATAAACAACCCCAGCGAGAAAATAATCACCTTGTTGTGCCTTAGCAATGGCTGTTCTCATGTTTTAAAGGATTCAGCTTCTCAACTGATTCACAGAAAACTGGATTCGACTTGCTGGACCTGATCACATACAGGGGGTGGGCAGTTGAAGGGCTCTGCCCAAGGTCTTTATCAGCACAGATCAAGAAGGTTGTCGTCTTGTGGAATTTGAGAAATTACACATTGTAAAATCACAGCACTGCACGGGGGACCCTGTGACCATATCTAATTTCAAATCCGGGACACAGCAGCTGTTGTACTATTAATATCCCAATGTGTGTAAAAACGAAAAACGAAGAAAACCACATAAGTAACGAAAATGTGTTCAAATCCATGGATGACTGTGACTTTCAGCTAACTGCTAGAAAAAATATGACTACACTTTTATGATTTATTACATGGAATCCTTTTTTTTTTAAAGTGGCAATCTCTAGGCAAAGGGTTAGCAGTAATTTTACCCTTGAAAACCACCATTCTACCTTCTATCTCTATGAATTTAACTATTCTAAGTACTTATATGAAGTATAAGTAGAATCCTATAGCAGTTTCCTTTTGTGACTAGCTTATTTTCCTCAGCATAGTTACCTTCCAGGTTCATCCCCTTGCAGCATGTCAGAATTCCCTTCCTTTTTTAAGGCTAAATAACATTGCATTGTGTGTGCTAGTATATACCACATTTTGTTTATCCATTCATCTGTCAATGGATACTTGAGTTGTTTCCACCTTTTGGCTATTGTGAAGAATGTTGATATGAACATGAGTGCCTGCTTTCAATTCTTTTGGGTCTGTAACTAGAAGTGGAATTGTTCAGTCATATGGTAATCTCTTCTTAACTCTTTTTTTTTTTTTTAAATATTTTATTGATTTTTTACAGAGAGGAAGGGAGAGAGATAGAGAGTTAGAAACATCGATGAGAGAGAAACATCGATCAGCTGCCTCCTGCACATCTCCTACTGGGGATGTGCCCGCAACTCAGGTACATGCCCTTGACCGGAATCGAACCTGGGACCCTTCAGTCCGCAGGCCGACGCTCTATCCACTGAGCCAAACCGGTTTCAGCTCTTCTTAACTCTTTGAGGAATCACCACACTGACTTCCATTGTGGCTAACCTGTTTTACATTTTCATCAGCAGGGCACAAGCATTTCAATGTCTCCACAACCTTGCCAATAGTTATTTTCTGTTATTTGGATGATAACCATCCTAATGAGTAAGAAGTGGCATCTTACTGTGCTTTAGATTTGCATTTCCCTAATGATTAGTGATGTTGAGTATATTTTCATGTGCTTGTTGGCCATTTGTATATCTTCTTAGAAGAAATGTCTATTTAAGTCCTTTGCCCACTTTTTAACTAGGTTGGGGGTTTTTTTGTTGCTGAGTGGTAGGCGTTCTTTATATAGCCGGGATATATATGATTTGCAAATATTTTCTCCCATTCTGTGGCTTGCTTTTCACTCTGTTGATTGTGTTCTTTGATACACAGAAGTTTTAAATTTGGATATAGTTCAGTTTATCTATTTTTTCTTTTGTTGTCTGTGCTTTTGATGTCATATCCAAGAAATCATTGCCAAATCCAGTGTCATGAAATTTCCCCACCTATGTTTTCTTCTAAGCATTTTAGCTCTTACATTTAGGTCTTTGATTCATTTTGAGTTAATTTTTTTTATATGGTATCAGGTTCCTACCTTTCATTCTTTTGCTTGTGGATATCCAGTTTCCCCAGTATCATTTGTTGAAAAGATTGTCCTTTCTCCATTGAATAGTCTTGGCATGCTTATTGAAAATCATTTGATCATATATTCTAGAGTTTATTTGCGGGCTTAATAATCTATTCCACTGGTCTGTATGTTTGTAAGTATGGCAGTACCACACTGTTTTAATTATTGTAGCTTGATGGTAAGTTTTGAAATCAAAGTGTGAGGCCTCAAACTTTATTCTTTTGCAAGATTGTTTTGGCTCTTTAAGGTCTCTTGAAATTCCCATTTGCATTTTAGGATGGATTTTTCTACTTCTGTAAAAAAACACCATTCGGATTTGGAGGAATTTTACTTTTAAAAATTCAAGGATCATAGTGATAACAAAGGCAAGTTTTAACATGAAAAATAGCATCTATCTGTGATATTTTAATAAAAGATTTCTTTTGGATGATTTTCAGTCTGAAATGCTAGAAAAGAGTGATCTTTAATGAAAAAGTTGTATAAAGACTATTAGGCTACTATTGACCATATAGTTGTGGAAAGAAATTTCTCCAGAGAAACCCAAAGAGACATTTTTAGCTTCAATGACCCTTTAAACCAGTGATGGCAAACCTATGACCCGCGTGTAAGAGATGACACGCAAACTCATTTTTTTTGGTTGATTTTTCTTTGTTAAATGGCATTTAAATATATAAAATAAATATCAAAAATATAAGTCTTTGTTTTACTATGGTTGCAAATATCAAAAAATTTCTATATGTGACACAGCACCAGAGTTAAGTTAGGGTTTTTCAAAATGCTGACACGCCGAGCTCAAAAGGTTCGCCATCACTGCTTTAAACTAACCATGCCTACATCTTCTCCTTGTATGTTGTATTACTAGTCATGTTAACTTTGCATTCTAAAATTCAGGAGAAAATATTGGTTTTATTTCTATAGTAATAGCTAATACCATCATAAATTACATAGCTGTTTTTTCATGCAATATATTTATAATTTCATATTTACTTAACCTGGATAAATAGGATAATTCAATTTGTCTGAGATTTAAAGATAGTTTATTTCCTATTACAGCATTCTGGAATGTACTATTTTTTCTTACTCAGTTTACATATTTTCTTTTGGAATAAACTTAAGAAGAACAAAGTGACTCCTAAATTGTAGACAAGAATGTCCGATGAAAGAATGGAAGTTAACAAAATGTAATTGTTTAGATCTTTTAAACAAGGCTAAACAGTTAAGATTGTCCTGAGAATTTCAGAGCTGGTTTATGCCTCTCTGACTTCACATCACTTATCTCACTTCTCTTTATTTCCACAAATATTTACTGAGGGCCTATCGTGTGGGCAGACACTCTTTTAGTAGACAGTGTAGACACAGTCCCCCCTTCCTCAAAGCAGCTCACAGCCTAGTAAAGAAACAGACAAGTAAACTAATAAATCACTTTATCTAAATAGGTCTGGAACATTGAGCTGAGTTTCCAGAATGGGAAAGCATTCACAGATGGGCATGCCTTGGTCTTCCTGGGTCATCTTTTCTAGGGTTCCTTGGCTCACTGTAGCAATAAGACCATATTGAGGGAGTTAACTAAATAATACAAAGGAGTGATCATGTTTAGGAACTGTGACAGTCTGGTTCTCCCGTAAGCATAGAAATACTTATTCTTTTCTCCAAATGCTTCCACCATTTAAGGTCAGCAGCTATTGACAGAGAATTGCCTTGTTCGAGATGTGCAGTGTCAGATGGTAGGGGCAGGCTTCTCAAACTTCCCAACTGAATGTGCTCCCTCCAAACCTAGGCGAGTGGACCACCATACTGGGGGTCATGGTGGCATCATCGAAAAATCTGTCCCAAGCTATCTGCCTCAACTAAATGTTTTTTAAATCTTGTGTTTTTTCCCCTAAACATTCAAGTGAATATTAAAATTGCATTCATGTTTTGAAAGAGTTTTAAACTACCACCCACCCCCAGTCTTTAAGTAATCTGAATGCTTCAGGAGGACGCACCCTGTTTAGCTATGACACATGGGTGTAAGAATTAAGCATTCTAGCCCTAGCCAATTTAACTCAGTGGATAGAGCATCAGCCTGTGGACTGAAGGGTCCCGGGTTCGATTCCAGTCAAGGGCATATGCCCAGGTTGTGGGCTCCATTCCCAATAGGGGGGATGCAGGAGGCAGCTGGTCAATGATTCTTTCTCTTCATTGATGTTGCTCTCTCTCTATCCCTCTCCCTTAATCTCTGAAATCAATTAAAAAACATATATTTTTAAAAAGAACTAAGCAGTCTCTCCTACTCATTTTGGGTTCCCCCCAAATTTAAAAACCCCCACAAGTTTAGAAAACAGTTTAAATTGTCACCTGGCATAATCATGATTAATGGCATTTGCCTTGAAAGAAAGCTAAGTTTTGGAAACGTGCCAGTGAAACTCGGTTCCTGAGAACACTAAGTCCACTATGGCTGCCCTGCTAGATGCAGGGGCATTTTGGAATATCTAGTCTTCTGTCCACTTGGTGTTTGCCCTAGGATGACCAGTTCATTCCACTTTGCCTGGGACTGTTCTGATTTTCAAAAGCCCGACCGTAAGGGATCCCACTCTTCTTAGTCCCAGGCAAACCGGGACAGTTGGTCACCCTTATTTGCCCAGAACTGGCAAACACTTCCAACAGTTTCCCAGGGCCCTTCTGGTTTAGGCTTCTGGTCTGAAGTGGCAGTGATTCCTCGGTGGAGAAGGATCAGTGGAACTGGTAAAACAGTGAGAACGGGAGAAGCCTCTGGGGCAAGGAAGTCTCTGGGAATCACACAACCCTGCTGGGAACGTTGGGCTAACAGCAAATGTTTTAAGCGCTTATGGTGGTGAATTGGTTTATCTGTCTTAAAGCAGTGGTTTCTAAGGGCGACTGTGCTTTAGATATTTTAAATCTCAATTTCTGGGCTGCACCAACCGATTCAGAATGTCTACCTTTTTTAACACAGTGGGTGAATGATCTACCATACAAATCTGACTATGGCACTGTCCTACTGTTTAAAAATGCTAAGGCTTCTTGCTGTTCCATGATAAAATGCAAACTCACTGCCTGGTTCACATGGATTTTCATGCGTTGCCCATTGGTTATCACTCTAGCCTAGGGGTCCTCAAACTAGGCCCGCAGGCCACATGCAAATACAAATATTGTATTTGTTCCCATTTTGTTTTTTTTTTACTTCAAAATAAGATATGTGCAGCGTGCATAGGAATTTGTTCATAGTTTTTTTTTAAACTATAGTCCGGCCCTCCAATGGTCTGAGGGACAGTGAACTGGCACCCTGTTTAAAAAGTTTGAGGACCCCTGCTCTAGCCTCATGTTGCCCCAGCCCATGCATCTAAACCTGTTTGCCTTTGCCTAGTCTTCTCTTGGACAAGAACACTCTAGCCCTAAGGACTTCTCTATTTCTCTGGCTCAAGTACTTGTGAAATTTTGGGTCACTTCCCCCAGGAAACCTCCTTTGCTAGTTCAGTTCAGGTCCCTGTAATTCCTCTATTTTAAGACTTATCATGTTATATTGTAAATGTCTTTTCAATTGTTTGTCTATGTGCCTGTAGACTTTAATCCCTGAGGATGAAATTATATCTCCAATACTAAATACAGTGCATGATTGGGTTTAGCCCTCTTTTGAACTATGCCTCTGTGTGGCCTCCACCTGTGTCCTGTCCTGTCCCTCCATCCCTAACTCCCAGATACCCTTCCCTGACTTTGTAAGATGAAGCATACTCACCTGCTGGCCCTGGGCTTTGCAGAGTAGCTCTTTGCTGCCCCCACATGTTTTGAATCAGCTCCTCATGCAGCCATTTGAGACAACCCCTTGCTCCACCTGGTCCACTTTCAGTTCTGCAGGGACACTTTTGCTCTTGGCTTCTATGTGCCTCCCTTGGCACATAGAGGAACCATGTAGAAAAGAAGAGAAGGGTGCGATGCCTCTGTGTCTGTTTCTATACCCTTACCCTTATCTCATATTTTTTCTCCTCCATCATCAAGATTAAATAAAGATTTTTATTAAGACTCTTCTCCTTCGACCGCCCGCCCCCCCTTTCTCTCCCTTTTCTTGAGTCCTCTTAATGCATTCTTCCCTTTGCAGCTACTAAGCAGCTCCCAGAATCCCAGAACTTTAACCATTTGCTTCTGATAAAGCTTCTGTGTGAAAAATAGTAATGTTTGAGGTCAGGGGCTTTCTTACATTTTTAATTCTTTTTATACAAAAATAACAAGGTTTTCAAAAATACAGTTGTAAAGTGGTTTTGTCCCCAAAATGTAGGATCTTATTTACATAGATTGAATCATATGTTTAAAGTATTGTAAAAATTTGCTGTGATCCATAGTTATCATTTTTCTTATTGTTGTTAATCTTCACCCAAAGATATGTTTTCCATTGATTTTTTTTTAGAGAGAGTGGAAGAGAATAGGGAGGGGAGAGAGGAGGAGAGAAACATCGATGTGAGAGACACATAGATCGCCCCCCCTCCCCTGCCCCTCCACCCCCACCCTACCATCACCACCAGCAGCTCTTGCCCTGATGGCAGACAATTCAGTTCCTCCCTGTATGTCCCTGGTTTCTTTCAAGCTGCTGCCCTAATGCTGGAGCTCAGAGGGAGTGAGTTCCAGTAAATCCATGTGCAGGCCCTTTAAGAGGAACTGCCTGGGACTTCAGCAGCCCTCCATCTCACTGAGCCACAATCCTGCTGTGTGGTTGTTGTTTTTTTAATGTAATTTGCTGATTTTTGAAAGAGAGAAAAGGGAGAGGAACATTGACTTGTTGTTCCACTTACTGTTGCATTCATTGGTTGATTCTTGCATGTGCCCTGACCAGGGATTGAACACACAACCTTTGCATATTGGGGTGATGCTCTAACTAACTGAGCTGCACGGACAGGGCTATCCATTTGTTTTTACAGCCAGAAGCTAGGGGACTTCTCCTCCTGGCACTGGAATTCTGGGCTGGGAGGCCTGGTGGGGGGGTTGGGATCCCTTACTCTTTAGGGGATACCTCCACAGCTAAGATATCCCCCCTGATTTTTATCTGCTATATGTGGGTATAGGACCAACCCATATCATGTCTCTGCCCCTCCTACAAGTCTTGATGTGGCTTCTTCTTTAACTCCCTAATTGTAGGACTTCCATTCAGCCAGATTTCAGGTGGTTCTGAATAGTGGTTGTGCTGTAGTTCAGTTGTAATTTTGATGTGGTTGTGGGAGGATTTGCGTACTGTGTTTACCGATGCCACCATCTTAACCCATTGACTAAATAGGTACCACAATATTAATGATTGGTTTAGTATATTAAACCATTTTACGTAACAGCAATTTATAGCAACACATGTTTTCGTTCATTATGATAATTATTACAGCAATTAAAAAGCTTTTAGTAAGTTCATGATGAACAGTGTGGTTTAAATATATAATGCACAGTATTACATCACCATAGCATATTTTTCTTTGGTAATTAGTCTATGGTTGTTAAACTAAGAATGAAATGTGAAGTGTATGTAGCAGTAGCACATTACAATAAGTTCAAGCATAAGCACATTTTTTTAGGGAGAGAAGAAATAGGTGTCTCACATCAATTGAAAAGAAAGAAGCTATTTTCTTCAAATAGAGTAGGAAGATTTGGTCAAGAAGATAAATACCAACAATATTTACATGTTTGTAAACTGAATAATGGTTGTTCTGTAGCTTAGTTGCAATAGCTTAAACTTTTAAACTGAAATAGCTACCTATTTTCAGTTTTAAAAGCTCATTATTTACATTATCTTGTTGGGGCCTTGCATTTCCCTGTGATATAGGGAGGTTGGTGTCTCTACATTATAGACAAGGAAACTGAGTCAGGGAGACTAAGTAACTTTTGGAAAGAGGGTGTTCTGATTTAAAAATTCCTTTTTGAAAAAATGTTAATGGCAAATTGTGAAATGTCTACACTGTTAAACTATATCAGTCTTAAATGTTATATTTTGTTAGGGAAAAATATATCTTATAAAATTTCTCTTTTTTTTTTTTGCAGCAAAAAGGCATCTAATGATGGGGACCTAATAGAAATTAAATTGTTATTATTGACTTGGCAGCTACTGTGTGCCAAGTTCTATACTAGGTATTTTATATACTGATATCTTATTTCATCCTAAGAACAATTGTTTAAGAAAGTTATTATAATCCTATTTCACAGACAATAAAATTAGGTCAAAGTAATGTTAGCAACTTGTACAAATCACACAGCACAGCTGGGACTGGAAACAAATTCTGAGTTTTTGCAAAGCTGGGCTCACTCTATCATTCCATGCTGTAAATATTATTTTCATGTTAATTCAAATTTTTATTTGCCTGATAGCTTTATTTAATTTCCTCTATGCTCAGATCATGTAAGTTTATGCTAACTAGCAGGACAATTTATACACTCAAGATTATTTGATTTACATTTGAGAGTCATTCTCTGATTACCTCAATCCACAATTAGAGATAAACATTTTTTTCAGAGATGTCATTTGTGGAAATGCCATATGGGAATAGTTCTGCTGTGATTTCTTTAGCTATCTAGTCAGAATGTAACTAATCAGAATAAATATTAGGTGGGAAAACCTATGATCTTTATACCGTTCTGTTTTTAGTACCACTTATCTAGTGACTGTTGTATCTGTGGCTTCACTGCTATGTTTGAAATAGTTATAAAAGGAATCAAGACAATGTCAGAAACAGAGTATAGAATAATCATTTGGGCCGTTTTGGTGTTACGTCCTTCTTTGTGCTAAACCCCAGAGGCACTATTACAGGCTTGTCTATACACAGAATGAAGGCAGCTTTCTCAGCATTTGGTATGACAAAAAAAGAGCACTTTCTATTTCATTATTTGCCTTGGCTTCATTTATATGAAATAGGAATGATGAAGTTTTTCTCCTTTCTTTATAAAGTATAACTTTGTTTCTCTTTATAAAATTAATGATGTTCACTGTAGAAAATTCAGGAAATACATATAAGCAAGGAAGAAAGAGAGAGAAAAAATGAATAAAAGCAGCTCTAGTCTCAATACAATATTTCAGTGCCTATTTTCTAAGCCACTTCTTTTGGTGTTTTAATTTTTTTTCTAAATTACTCGAGAATATGATCAAATCTATTTTCTAAGCTTCAGTAAAAAAATTTCTCCTGAAGATTTTGAGTTCTGTGTTTATCCGGTTCCTTTACTAATCATCTATCTATATAAAATAAAAGCCTAATATGCAAATTGTCCCCTTGGGCAGTCGTTTGACGGGGAGATAGGGAGTTCGACCACTCATTATGATGTGCACTGACCACCAGGGGGCGGCACAGAACATGGTAGGCATTGGTGATGCACTGTGACTTCTCGCCAGCTACCTGGGGGCAGGGTGACAGGGACGGAGGTGTGGTAAGAATGCAGGGTGTTCACCGAGCTTGCTTTCACTCCCCCTGCTACCCTCCACTGGGATCCCAGGGCTTGCATGCTGGGGAAGCCCCTGTGCTCAGGTGCCAGGCACCTGCAAGGAGCCCACCCCCCACCCGTGTGGCCTCTTCCAGGTGAGCAGGGCCATCGCTGCAGGAGCTGGTTGGGCTCCCCATGGGTTTGCGCAGGAGCCGGTGAGCGAGGCCAGCCGGGAGAGAGCATACTGCCTGCCCCGCTTCCGGACGGTGCCGCTGGGCGGCCCAGAGGCCCCTGCTGTGCCCTGGCCCATGGCATCCAGCCGTGCTCACCATATCTCTGTGTGGGGACTTGGATGCCGTGACTCAAGCAGAGGGGGGTGTGTGGAGGCCCAGGGACCCAGGTGCTGCCCAGGGCCCAGAGGTCAGCTGGGACCTGCCCTTCCATGCCAGATACTTGCGTTTCAATCACCAGGCCTAGGGACCACACTTGTGCATGAATTTCGTACACCGGGCCTCTAGTCTATATATATAAAAGCCTAAGCGACCATCTGACCATCTGACTGTCCGACCAGTAGCTATGATGCACACTGACCACCAGGGGGCAGACACTCAACACAGGAGCTGCTGAGCTGCAGTGATGTGGCAGCTGCGGTTCTTGGGTGACGCACCTGGAACCAGAGAGGAGGGAGCCCGATTCTGGAGTGTCACCCGAGAACTGCCCTCTTGCCATCCAGGACTCCTCAGGGGATGTCAGAGAGCCAGTTTGGGCCCTATCCCCGCAGGCCAGGCCGAGGGACCATACTGGTGCACGAATCCGTGCACCAGGATTCTAGTCTACTATAATCTGTTTCAGAGAGCAGAGGAGCTGATGACTTGAAATATTTACATTTTATGAGTCAGCATCTCAGTTTATTACGCAAAAGACAGTACATTCTATATCTGCTCTAGAAGTCTTTGTATTTCACATATTAAAATGTGAGCCTTTACTTTATCTGATTTAAGAATTAAAAAAGAATTTAAATTACAGTTGACATTCAGTCTTATATTAGTTTCAGTACAGCATGCTGGTTAGATATTTATGTAACTTACAAAGTGATCCCCTCTATAGGTCTAGTACTCATCTGACGCTGTACATAGTTATTACAATATTATTGACTATATTTTCTATGCTGTACTTTACATCCCTATCACTATTTTGTAACTGTCAATTTGTACTTCTTAATCCCTTTACCTTTTTCATCCAATCCCACAACCTAGTTCATCTGATTTAAATATGGAAAAGAGACAGTTGTTTGTTATTGAGACTTCTAGGTCACCAGTGTTCCATTGTCACCATTTCTTTTTCACTTCCAAATGTAATTCATAATTTTCCTTCCTGTCATTCCATAAATTCACAGGCCTATGTTTCTTTCTTTTTTTTTTTTTTTTCTCTTAAGACAACTCATTTTCCTTCAGCTTTGACCAAAGCAAAAGATTAACCTCAGGAGTATGGAGTAAGGTGATGACACCTTTCTATGATCAAGAAAAGGAAATGCACTTGAAGATGGGAAATGCACGGGAATGGGGAAGTTTGATTAGATAATATCAAGGATTGGTATTCAGTATGGCTGCTAAGCCTCTTAACTGATTAGTGTGGAACGGTACTCTCAACTCTGGAATCACCTGAAGAGCTTTAAAAAGTACTAATGCTTAGTTCAGTGATGGCGAACCTTTTGAGCTCGGCGTGTTAGCATTTTGAAAAACCCTAACTTAACTCTGGTGCTGTGTCACATATAAAATTTTTTTGATATTTGCAACCATAGTAAAACAAAGATTTATGTTTTTGATAGTTATTTTATATATTTCAATGCCATTTAACAAAGAAAAATCAACCAAAAAAATGAGTTTGTGTGTCACCTCTGACACGTGTGTCATAGGTTCGCCATCACTGGCTTAGTTTCTTCTTCTAAAGACTTGAATGTGATTGGTCTGGGATGGCCTGGGCATTGGAATTTTTTAAAGTTCCCTAGTGATTCCAATACAGTCAGGTTTGAGAACCATTATTTTAGAAGATGCTATCAATATTCACCTGTGTGAGTACTTCCTGCCTGAAGACCAATAACAATCAACATACCTTGGGCTCCTCTCCACAGGGCCACCGTATATCGGTATGGAGTTATGCCTTGCACAGAGGTGCCTGGCAGAGGGAATAAATAGGGGCTGAAACACAGCCCACTCTTTGCTCACGAGGCAAGCTGCACTGACTCTGGGCTGTATCTCCTGGCACCTTTTCTAACTTGCACGAAGACACTGTACAGCCTCGTCTGACACCGCATCTGTGTTTATGTCCTTGCACCCTACACGGAGACACATGGCCTTTCCATTGGACTATTTGTGACTTTAACTTTCTCACTAATCCCAAACCACTAGGTTCTTCAAAATGAACATTTTCCATTTTTGTCTTGAAATGAGCACATTATATGTGGCAGAAACAACATGGGAAAATCTGCAAATTCCAGTCCATTGACGTTTCTGCAATAAATTAGTCTTTAACCATCTGGAATTAGATTTTTTTTGGAGACTATGAATTAACAATAAAAGTGAGGAACCTCAAGAATGACCAACTGTATAATGGTGCTGTCAGGGCTAACTAGTCAGCACCCCCATGTTTAAAATACCATGAGGTTTGTAACTTCATAGCTATAGTTAGCATTACACAGGGAGAAACTCTATTCTATTGTCACAGACTGAACTCTGTTGCCAACCAGTTTATTCTTTAGTGTAAGTTAAAATGTAGTCAGGATACTTCAAACCCATCACCATTACTGGAAAAGCAAGTCTATGACTAGATGGGAGTACATTTAGCAAGTGTCAGCTTCATTATAACTAGAGGGATAATCACCACTAACCAGTAGAAAGTACATCCAGATGTATTTGCATTATGTGATGGGGACCATAGTCAATATGATTTAAAACCTATAATTATGTGATTTTCTCAAGAGTTTCAACATGATGCTAACGTTTTGCTAAAAAACAAAAACAAAACAACTCTGACCATACCAATCTAACTTATCTGATTTTCGGTCTGTATGTTAAAGGAGTTCAATTTCACCTTCAGTGTGAACACATTAGTTTGAAAAGCCCAGTCCAGCAACATGTGAATTCTCAACCATGTGTTTCTGTGCAAAAGAAATCACTTGATGGGAAACAGGAAATCACTAGTACAGGCTGTTTTTGTTAATTACACATGGAGTTATAACTAGAATGGGAAGAGCAGGTTTTTATTTGAAATCAGATTTGAATACTACACTGAGCATAAATAGAGAACTTTCAATTGTCATTGATCTTCTCTGCACTGAAAGGGGGTAAGTATCCCAGGGTCAGTCCTACCCCCTCTTAGAATCATTGCTATTTAGAAAAAGCAATTTTTATATAGTTAATATTAGCACAAATCCTTTGCTGCCTTCCTGCTTCCTAGCAACCTGAAGCAGAGTATATGCTTGCCAATCTGCTTTCGGTAGAAATTAAGAACAGAAGACCCAGTGATTTTGCCAATCGCCCTGGAGAGGTGGGGGATGTATTCAGTAAGCTCCGTGCTGATTTTGTGAGCCCGGCATGTGATTTATGTTGCCAACCGTCTGACCCTGCTGCACTTTCTACCACAGGCCAGGGAAGATGTGATCCACATGCTGAAGACGGAGAAAACCAAGCCTGAGGTTCTGGAGGCTCATTACGGGTCTGCGGAGCCAGAGAAAGTGCTGCGGGTCCTGCACCGAGACGCCATCCTCGCCCAGGAGAAATCCATAGGAGAAGATGTCTATGAGAAACCAATTTCAGAGGTAAAAATATGATACCAGCAATCCCCTCAGAAGGGAGCCTCGGAGTGATAGCTTAACATCTTTGCATTTTACATGCTGTCACATTTTCTTTCGAAGGCAACGCTTTTATGATACAATAATGTAGAATTAAGCTGAATTAAATAGCTCACGAATTATTGTAGATACATTTCAATAATAAGAATTTTAGAAGCATTTCCTGGAATATACCTAAAGCCTGAAATGTATTTTTCATGTGATTATGATAGTTACATGCTCTTACAGTCTGTTATTCTTTCATTTCTCTAAGAGATTATGTGTGTAAAATGTGAAGTGCTTATTGGTTTTAACATTGGGTTGTCAAGATTATTATCAAATTGATAATGTAAAATTAAATTGATTTTATTATTGATATTTATGGTTTTAAAGCCACTGTGCTTTGGTATCTTATATCTATTCAACTCTGTGATAATTAAAATGATCTTATATGAGTAACTTAAATACAACGGTGAAGGCAAAATCCCAATGAAATGCTTAAGGCAATTCTTTAAGATGAAGTGAAATCTATTAGGGCTGTAGTTAATAATTATATATGAGATTTTATTGGGAACTATTGCCATTGTTATTAATTACCCATGATGCTACATGTTAAAAATACTGTCACATTGTAGTAGAAGTTTGATGCTGAATTAGGGAATCAGTTGATCGATCTAGCCATATTAACTCTTCAGAATTCATGTAAAAAAAATTCATATATGTGAAATAAGTATCATAAATGAAAAAGAACACAGAAATTTAGTCTGAAGCAATTTATTATAATTTAGCTTTTAACTTAGTCTAGTCTTTGCACAGCTCAGTTTGACAGTTCTCAGACAAGATCTGCTTTACACAGTATTCACAACAGATTGATGGTCTTATAATTTTCTATTTTCTGCAACAAGGATAAACTGAAGCTCTGTTCTCATCTTTTCCTAACATGCTAAAAGATGATAGGATGCAGTCAACAGGCTGGCTCCACTTTACTGTTTGAGATCCATGGTTACTAGCTGCCTGTGGCCTTGGTCATGTCACTTCAGCTCCTTAAGCCTCAATTTCCTGCTCTGTCGGGTGGGAGAAACAACAGTGCACATATAATACAATTGTGAGGATTAAATGAAGCAATTCCTGTAAAGCTCTTAACAGCATGTCTGGTACATGCTAGGTACTCAACAGATATAACCGTTGGTATTTGCTTGGATCTGAGGGTGATATTGCTCACACACTTAATTAGTTCCAAACTTGGAGGGATTTGAGGAGTAAATGACATATAGAGGTCAAAATACCAATTTTATGTTATTGTAATCACCTGGATTGGAGAACTCAGCTTGGATAAATGGTATCATTTGAGCTTCCTAATTCTTTTCTCCCAAGTTACAGCTTGGAATGACCCCTCAAAGAGAGGTAGGTCTGTAGAGCACACGTACTTACCCAGAACCACTGCCTCCAGTGCACCGAGTTTTATGGACAGTACACAGAGCAAGGAGTTTCTGACCCACCTTCAGAAAGTAGACCTAATCCAAATGCTCCTACCTCATGGACAGAAGAGCAGAATAGAAAACCACCCACCCTGTGGGTTGTCCTTTTGGAATTGGCTAAGCTGGGCATGAATCTTGGTTCCTTTCTCTCCTCAACTCAACACACTAAAGAGTTATTCTTCCTTAGGGAGGAGTGAGTGAGGAGGTAGAGAAAAGGACAGAAGCTACTTTTCCCAAAACTGCCAAAATGGTGAGGTCCTGCTTTGTGAGAGAAATCGAATGCTAAAGGGGGGAAAGATTTATCTTCCACTATCTACAGATATTTGGTCTCTGAAGACTTCAGGCTTAACAATCAAGTTCATATTATATCCAGGGGCAGGAGTCCTGCTTCCAACTTCATGAGGCAAAAATCCCAATACATCACTGTTCCATTAACCTCCTGGGACCATGAGCTCTTAAGAGTTCCTAGAAGCCATGCTACACCTCAAGCCAAAAAATTGCTGCTCACTCAAATATCCATACCAAATTAGACACAGCTGGGTTACTCAATAGCACTCGCTGATTATGTAATCAGTGCTGGGGGACAAGCTGAGCAACTCCAGTGGCCTCACCCCAGGACTGTAGCTGCTCCAAAAACCCACATGGATAGAACACATTAAGGCTAAGGCCCACCTCCTGTCCAGGCTGCCCCAGAACACCAAATATCAATATGTGCTGTTTTTTCTCTAGATGACGTTAAAATGTCTATCTGGGTATCTCGTTCAACTATCAAATTAATAAAGCTCCCATCTGCCCCTCCCAAGTTCCTTGAATGGATTGAGGAATAACTACAATAGTCTGATAGATGACTTCAAATATTTAGCTTTATATTGACATAAATAAATAAATGACCTCAGCAGGCTTTCTATGCTTTCCCTCCTAGACTTTGGAGAAACCACTTGAGAGAGAGTTGAGCCTACAGAACACGTATATCATCTTGTGGCAGGCAGAGTAAAGAATAAGAAAGGAGAAGGTTGAGCTGCTCGTTTCCAGTTCCTTATCCCAAATACAACCTTCAAATAAGTCACCCCTCCTTCCTTAGTGAGGAGTGGGGGAGGGTATGAAGAAGTGGACAGAGGCTGCTCTTTCCAATACTTTCAAAAGCATGGAGAGTCCTACTCTATCATAAAGGAAAAAGGGGAAGGAGTCACTCCTTCTACATTTCTGGTGATGAGGAGGAGGTTTCAGCAATGCTTGACAAATTCTAAAAAATATGGCAAAAATCACATTTGTAAAAGAATGGGAGAGTCCTTGGGGAGAATGTGTTGTAATATGAAGCTATGAGAAAAATCTCTTCTGTAGACTGTCCTGTTAAGATGGCATAAATTTACCGGAACCCATAAAGATACAATTTGCCAATCTGAGATATGTGCGCCCTACAGGTTCTGAAACCCTCCCTGTATTTATCATCTCTTGGAAAAGGACTTTTTATATTGTAGGTCTTTTTATATTTTTCCTAGAAATGCATTTAATTGCAAACCTTAAAAAGAGATGGTGATGCTGATAATCACCTTTCAGGGGAGAAGTTTGGTACATGTACATGCTGAGCTCTTATTTTTTCTGAGATCAGGAGGGATATTATCCTCTTTCTTTCTGGCCAGAGGGTTTTGTACCATCTCATGAAAACAGGGAAAGAGTTTGTTCTCGTGAAAGTTTAGGAGCCATACATGTGTTCACAGTAGAAGGGCCAGAAGGCCGGAAGTTACTGCAGTCTTACTATTGACTAGCTTGTAAAGCCAAGGGCCCAGAGAAAATAAAGGCATGGGGGAAATGTTCCCCCCTTCAGATAATAAATTACTAGGCCAATGTAAACAAATTATTTAGAGTCATATGCAAATAAAGTAAAATATTAAACTCTTTCCCATGTTTGCTTACTCAGCTGGACAGACTGGAGGAAAAACAGAAAGAAACCTACCGGCGCATGTTAGAGCAACTGCTGCTGGCGGAGAAGTGCCACAGGCGCACGGTGTACGAGTTAGAGAACGAGAAGCACAAACACACTGACTACATGAACAAGAGCGACGACTTCACCAACCTGCTGGAGCAGGAGCGGGAGAGGTAAGAGCACACGTGTCACCGGTCACCGCAGGGTGCCTGCAGCCTCATCTCTGTCACGCCTGGCAGGGCCCAGACTTTGCTCCACAGACCGGTGGCGAGTCTCCTTCTGATTTCTGAATGGTTTCTGACCCTAGAGAGTGAGACAGACTTTTACCTGGAACTATTCATCTGAGTATGTTTGAGGGTGCCTTTAAGTAGGACTCCACATCCCCACTAGGATGCTGAAAGCCAAATACGATAAAGCTGGAAACCAACTCGGGAAGTTTATATTTGAACTTGATCAATGAAGCACCTACATTTGAAAAGCCTCTCTACTAATTGCCTTCTATTTGAAATAATCTACTTGCTCTCTTTGGGACTGAAATCCATTTATTCAGGAAGGCAACTTTTAAAATTTAATTTAAAATGAAACCTATTCATTTTTTAAAATATATGTATATTTTTTTATTGATTTCAGAGAGGGAGGGAGAAGGAGAGAGAGATAGAAATATCAATGATGAGAGAGAATCATCCATTGGCTGCCTCCAGTATCCCCCTACCAGGGAATCGAGCCTGCAACCCAGGCATGTGCCCTTGACTGGGAATCGAACCAGGGACCCTTCAGTCCACAGGCTGACGCTCTATCCACTGAGCAAAACCAGCTAGGTCCCTATTTATTCTTAATACCAGTATAGAAAATCTTAATATATGGTTATATAAAAATTACTTAATGACTAGAACTACCTGCTTTTCTTTCCAAGGGTTGAAAACTCTTAAGACAATGTAAAAAATCAAAACAAAACAAAAACTTAGTGTGTTGAGCCTTGCTTATCTAAATGTATTTGTTTTAAATATATTTTTATTGATTTCAGAGAGGAGGGGTGAAGGAATGAGAGATAGAAACATTAATGATGAGAGAGAACCATTGATCGGCTGCCTCCTGCACACCCTCTACCAGGGATCAAGCCCGAAACCCAGGCATGTGCCCCTGACTGCAATTGAACCTAGGACCTTTCAGTCTGCAGGCCAACCCTCTATCCACTGAGCCAAACTGTCTAGGGCAAGCCTTCCTTATCTACCCTTGTAGGTAGTTTTTTTTTTAGGGATTGCCACCTTTGAAGCCAACTGCAGATTGACAAACTCTATGTTACCCCTTTTTATTTTGGCATCTTTTTTTTAACTTATTTTCTCCTTTTCCTTCCCATAGCAGAGTAGTTAAGTCTGTGAATTTCACAAGCTTGGAAATCAATGACTTGAATCCTGATGATTTGAGTTACGGAGGGTGTCTGCTTCTGTGTATGGGTCTTGCAAATTGAGAGCCACCAGGATTGAAATGATAACAGGGGATGGAACAGCTTTATCAATCCCAGCTTTATTATCTACTTAGTTACCAAAAAGAGATCTGGTCTCCACAGATTAGTTTACTCACCAGAAAAAACCATCACAATAAGAGAGGAAATAAAACATGAAACAGAACAGGTTTGTGTTAGCTTTTTAAAAAAAGTATTGGTAATGGTTACTTATTATTAGACTTGGCCTGTTTCTCAGGGAAGCAAAAATGGAAAAGAGAACAATGGCCGTACAATATCCTCACTTGATGGTTTCTCTAAGCCTGTTTTCTGCTTCTGTACACTCAGGTGTATCAACTTCACGTTTGAACAAATAGATGATCTGATTTGACATTTTGGTAACCAAGCAGTGAGAATAAACTCCACCTCCTCAATCTCTGTGAACTTTCCAACCTGAAGCATAGGTATTGCAAACAAGGTCCTAATGAGAGTATACATTACATATCTCTGTAACAGGCCCTGGTTACATATCCGGTGGCAGAATGTGGTCAAGTAAAAGAGTACCAACTTGTTTGATATTGATTTTTTTTAAAGTTCTGAAATCAAACAATTTTAAAGAACACCTGTGTGGATTAAATATCTTCTGATCACTTTGTAAATTGTTTCATTCAGAACCAGATATGTCTTTTCTAAAATGTCACACCCCAGTCCAATGCCTGAAGTGGCACCAGTTCACTTAGACTTGTTGGTTTAAATGCAGCGTGTGGATGGAGAGACTGTACTTACCCAGGCGGTTTCTTTTGCTTTCCTTTTTGTTCTCCTAATTCCTGTGTTCTGTGAGAGTCACTGAAATGAAAACAGGGGATGGAGAGCTTTATAGTTCAAACAGTGCTCTTATATCAGTTATACAAGGAGCCTATCCCAGACGTGTTTATCTACGAATTTCATGTTGCTCAACTAACTCTAGATAAACAATTACAATCCGTTTTTTGGGGGTAATTTTACTAAGACAACTTCAACAAACTAATCTTTTGAACAAAGTGCTATGTAGAAGGTTTTTAAAATCAAAGTAAAATTTTTAAAAATTACCTTAAGATGCTTTTTATACTTTGATCAGCACAACTGGGATATGTCACCAAATTTTCATGTTTTAGATAAGAATTCACTAAACAGCTTTGACTTTCACTTAAATATCAAACCACTTTAAGGTTTTGAAATAGTATTTTTTGACTCAACAGGTTATACTTTAGTGTTGTGTAGTTTTTACTGTCAACGTTCCCCCCACCCCCAATCAGTCCCCTGACTGCCCACCAGTGTGTATGTCACTGTGGGCACACCCTAACACACTCGTTTTGTTAAATTAAACACCCACTAGGACGCTGGTAACAAGTTGGCATCTCTGAATTTCTCTGCGGTCTGAGGCGTCCACCATGACTGGTCTGTGGCGTTCGGGGGCAATGAAGCCTGTAGGATTTTCTCAGAGGTCAGGCTTGGGATTCTTACTGCCCTTTGGAAACTGCCCTGCTAAATCTGCTTTGAGTTAAATCCTCTTTTTGAAGTAAGCGGTCATAATTAGTTCTACTTAAGGGGGCTGGCAGTTTCCTGACCCCAAGGCTGGCTTTCCCATGGGCCACATGGCAAGGAAGGTCCTCCCTACAAAGACCTCAGACTGGGCCTGGCGCCTAGTTCCTGGGGGCCCAGGTGCTCTGGCAGCCTCTGCCCAGGCGCCTTGAGGCCTGAGGCCTTCGCGGTGACACCTGCAGGGGAAGCGAGCTGCAGCTAATAAAGAAACAGCATTTCTCAGCACTAGCTGGAGTCCCTGCCTAGACTGTTCCAAGTCCTTTGTTTGCTTCTTGGTTTTGCACTCCCTTTCCCTTCTCTGCAAAAGTCCTGTGTGTGTGTGTGTGTGTGTGTGTGTGTGTGTGTGTGTGAGAGAGAGAGAGAGAGAGAGAGAGAGAGCCAGCCAGAGCCAAGAATTTCCCTTCAAAACATTTAACTTTGTTTTTTCTGTGACCATGAGTAAAGGAAGGAAGTGACTTGAGATAAGCCTAAGTGGTTTGCTTCTTATAAGCACCCCTCTCCTCCCCTTCTCACACTGGGCTGTGACTCTGCAGTCTTTCTCCACCCCAGTCAGCTTTGCATTTGGTGGTGGTGGGATGATGGGGGAGGGGTCAGAGCCAGGGGACTCTACCAAAGGTAGATCTAGGCTCCATTCTCTATAATATATTGCTCTGTAAGGGGTTCTCACATCCAGAGAAATGGTTAAAGGTAACAAAAAAGAACCCAGGCATACAAGATCAGTAGCAGGTGTTGATAAGCAATCCAGATTCAGATAGTTGATGAAACCAGGAATCCAAGGCTCTGAGCATTGCAACGGAATTCTGAGATCAGCCATTTCAGGTCCCTCATTCTGCAGGTGGAGAAATTGAGGCCCATAAAAGCAGGTCACTGGTCTAGCACTTTTATGCAAATGAGTCTTTTTGTGCAAAATGGCTTGTTTTATGTTTTCTTTGTGTGTGTGTGTGTGTGTGTGTGTGGCTCCCCACCTCCATGCTCTTATGTCCAAACTATGACACAACATCTTTAAAAGGCAGAATGATGGATATTGTCCTAACAGCGATATTAGGACCAGTGGTGTCTCTAGACCAGAGTTCTCAACCTTCCTAGTGCCGCGGCCCTCTAATACAGTTCCTCATGTTGTGGTGACCCCCAACTTAAAATTATTTTCGTTGCTACTTCATAACTGTAATTTTGCTACTGTTATGAATCGTAATGTAAATATCTGATATGCAGGATGGTCCTAAGCGACCCCTGTGAAAGGGTTGTTCGACCCCAAAGGTGTTGCGACCCACAGGTTGAGAACCGCTGCTCTAGACAGTTGAGATAGGAGAAGCTTTGAGATAGCATCTGTTGGAGAAGCAGCCTGGGGACTTGTTTTGAAGCCAATTATGACTAGGACGCACAGTGTTCTACTTCTGTTGCATTCTGCTTGGGGTAGTTTTGATGCAAGGCTGGTGATGGTTATGGGAAGGCTACATAAAGCCCTCCTCCCAGTACCTCCTTGTTATGGCCACTGAGCCGGACCATGCAAGGGTAAAAACTATAGAAGCAGAAATTATTTGTCACTTTCCAGGGGTTGTTTAATTCATCTTGAATAAAAATTCCACAAATTAAGTGCCTAAAATGGGCAACATATTTTTCTGGGCTTCCTTTGTTCTAAGTCAACAGACTGTAATCATAAGTTATTACCATCATTTGCTCCATATTTATGTTTATCAATAGTCACATTCCCAAATTAAAAGGAGAAAATAGCACAAAAAACTGCAATGGCTTCACTGGCATCCTATATAATAAAAGGCTAATATGCAAATCGACCGAATGGCAGAACAACTGGTTGCTATGACGTGCACTGACCACCAGGGGGCACACACTTAATGCAGGACCTGCCCCTTGGTGGTCAGTGCACTCCCATAAGGCTGGCGAGCGCAGTAGCAGTGGCAGGAGCCTCTCCTGCCTCCACGACAGCACTAAGGATGTCCGACTGACAACTTAGGCCCGCTCCCTGTGAGGAGTGGAGCAGGCCAAAGCCATCAGTCGGGCATCCCCCGAGGGCTTCCGGACTGCTAGAGGGCACAGGCCAGGCTGAGGACCCCCCCCCCCCCCCCAAGTGCACAAATCTCATGCACCGGGCCTCTAGCTGTTAATAATAAAGATGAAAATATCCTTTATTGCATTAATTAAGATTGGGTAAAGAAAAGCTCTCTCTAAATGTTATATTCTGTTTGGTCCATATTTTAAGCCAACTTGATCTTTAAAGGCATAATCCTGGACGCATGAGATTACCTTTAGAGCTTATACTTTATTCCTTGTCTGAACTGCAAGACTTGTGATTTTAATCTTAAACTTCACTAGCACTACTTCAAGAATGTCAGAATAGAGCAAGCACAGTTACATCAAAAAATGGTCTTTAACTTAAATATTTGAGAGAAATGTATGTGTGTTTATGTGTGTAAATGCTATTAGAGAGTGCTGTCTAAATCTATAACTGTAGATATAGATTTTAAAGCTTTTGGATTCTATAGACTCAGCTGAAACTGCATAAATAATTACATCATCATATAATATTGCAGCAAGCCTTCCAAGTATAATGTGTGTGTGTGTGTGTGTGTGTGTGTGTTTGTGTGTGTGTATTTTAAGTACAAATCAGCATCTCAAAGAGAAATTTCTGAACTTAGGAAGCAGAGAATACAGGAGCAGGAGCTTGAATGGAGGGGAAGCTTTCGTGCCCCATTTGGTATTGTTTAGATCAGTGGGCAGGGGATTGGGTGTTTGCCTGGTGTCCTATGGGACAGGCTGAACTATTATTTTCCTGTGTAGGGGAATGACCAGTCAGACAGACCATGTGTTTGAAAACTGGCTCTAGTTGCCTGGGATCTTGGGAAATATCCTTGGCTCACTTTATAGAAAAAGATTCACATCTGTTTCCTGGGCATAATTTCCTGAAGTTTCTTGGATTTAGATGACTTATCTCTAAAATATGACAATGAAATTGATTTTTTCTCACTGGTAGCTTGGAGGATCACAATAAATCACTCTGTAGAAAAAGATTGTTGCTGATGTGTAAATGATCAAGTCTTATCAAGCAGAAAGTAATCAATAGGCAGAGCATATCAGCAGAAAACAACTGAGCCCTCTCTGTGTTAGAGCTCGGCTAGATGGTGTTTAGTAGCAGAGTTAGCTCTTTTGTTGACCTCCCCAATATGCTAGACACATATACATCTTGCTTAATCCTTGTACAGTAGAAAGGAAAGCAGACAGGTTACATTCCTTCCACCAAGGTCACTGCCAACAGTTAGTTGAAAGAATCAATGTTTGAACTGAACTTCTCACAGTAAAAAATAATAATGATAATACATTTCTGCTTCTAAATTCATATGTTCTGATTAAAACGAACACCTCATTTCCTTAATGCATGTCAGAAGAAAAGATGTCTTGGAAAGTTAGTGACTTTTTGGACTGAACAACCATTCTGTTCAGGATTCAAAATCACAGACATGGTCATGAGATATGCCACCTACTATTGTTGGTGGAGTTCGGCAAGCCGGCTTTCCTTGTGGGTTCTTGTCCTACAGAGTTTGAAGAATAAATTCATG
Source organism: Myotis yumanensis (assembly GCF_028538775.1). NCBI lineage: Eukaryota > Metazoa > Chordata > Mammalia > Chiroptera > Vespertilionidae > Myotis > Myotis yumanensis. The sequence continues at coordinate 61,857,561 of NW_027223757.1, forward strand.
GACTAAAAGGCTTCTTTAGTGAAAATGTGGAAGTTTATTGGAAGCATATACAAACTCTGCTTGGGGAGGGGTTCCCAAAGGGGAAAGCCTGCTCTCTCTCTCTCTATAAAATGGGAAAAAAATCTAAATCGAAATCTTTTCTGAGTCGCTTTGTCTCCGGTTTATATATGCTGGTAGCTTCTTTGTCTGAACATGACCCTTTCTAATTGGACCTTTCCTTAATTTATGTTCCCCGTGTTTACCTAATTGGCCATTTTTCTGCAGAGAATCAGTTTCAAGGTCCAAAGCCCACGTGGTGCCCCCCTCTTTCTCTTCCCCTCATCTTGTAACATTCCTCTTTCCTCTGTGAAAGTAAGATAAGCATTCTGGCATCTTGGAGCTATCTCTGCCCTTCACATATGCATTTGTCTCCCATGGACCCCCCTTTTCCCTAAAACTGCCTGTCCTGTCTCTAAAATTCCTTTCACTATCAGTATCCTACTGATAAAAAAAAAATTGCTGGGAATAAAGTTTTTTAAGAAAGGAGAGGGGTTAGAATCAGAGACTCGATCACAGAAAGAATATGTTTTATAGTTGATTTTTCTGAAAGAACACTAGGATCAAACTACACCTTTCAATTGCTCTTACCCTTGCAATGTACACTTCCTACTGGAAAATGTAATTGAAATGAAGGAGGCTGAGTTGGTGGCATTACCCCTATCACACAGCTTGGGTGTTTTTGTTGGGGGATGGGGTAGGTGGGAGTAATGTAAAAAAAGGTGATGTTACATCTTACTTAAAGGGACCAGGCAATGACTGACTCAAACACAGATTCTTAGGGTTGGGTGTTTGGAGTTAAAGGAGAGTTGATCCTCCTAAAAGACCCAGGATATTAATATATCTACTATCAGTACTGTAGTACTAGGAGCATGTCACTCATCCTTAACTAGGCACTCTATGGATTAAATATGAATAAGCCCATGAAAAAAATGGCTTGAGGTTCATTTCACTAGATTCCCACCTGTACAAAAATGCTGGGTCTGAGGTAGACGTGATCTTTTCCCCAAGCTTCATAGTGACCTCATTCTCAAGGTCATTGAGTTAGCAGCCTTTCATCTAAGGCTCTTCAGTGTCTTAGTAATAGAACTTTAAAAGCTATGCCTAGGAAAACAGGTTATCTGATCAACAAAATGTTTTGATTAATCAAAGGTTATGATATGAATTAATTTACTTTTACTGTTATGGAAAATATTCCTCAGATGCATTTTATTTTCCTTAAACTGTTAAAAATATACCACAATATCCAGTTAAGTCATATTTGATGATTCAGCATCATGTAGTGATGCTACCTGCCGCCTATACAACTTCAGAAGCTATTAGATTATATTTAAATCTAAATGTCAGTTATGGTTGCATTTTTATTATACATAAGGATGGTGAAGATGTTTTCTAGATCTTAGGCTTAACCTAGTTGAGAGTCTTAGTTAATTAGATTCAGTGTATTTGGACTTTAAGAACAACAACAGAATCTGAACCAGGAAGGACTTTAATATTATACAGAGAGGTGGAATAATAATCAAAGAAAACTGGCCACAAGAAAGAAAAAACATTGAAAAAGAGGGCTTGAGAGACAATGGGCAAGAAACACACTTTACTGTTTAAGATTTTAATATATAAGAAAGCCTCGATCCTGTTATTTGATACCCCCTATTCTGGAAAAGTCTAGGGGAAGTGAGAATGGAGGATGGTATTTGGAATTTAAGTGAGAACCCAGTAGTGGGAGATGGTCAGGTTATCAGTCTCTCTATCTGATAGAGAACCAATCATCGAGTTGTTCTCTTTCAGGAAGATTTCAGGAAATTGTCAGGCAGTTCCTGAAACTCTAAGCACCTGATTCACTGAAGAGTAATCTTCGGAAAGAAACAGAAGAAGCTTCAATCATATAACTGTCATTCTTTTTGTCATATGACTCTGTAAATACTGGTCACAACCAGTTAGAGCAAATGTTGACACCTGTCACAGACAAAGTTCACAAAGGTCTCAATTCTAATGCTTCCAGGACCAAGGCCCTAACCGAGTGAAGCAGATCCAACCTTTCGACACACATTGCATGAGTGGTAGGGACTGCTAGGCTGGAGAGAGCAAGCTCTGACTACCAAGAAAACTCACAATTCAGCCCAGGCTGATTGGACCCATTTTATTTTATTTTTTTCTGATATTTCAGTTACAGTTTATATTCAATATTATTTTATGTTAGTCTCATGTCTACAGCAAAGTGGCTAGACAATCACATACAAAATGATCCCCCGATAGTTCAAGTACCCAATTAGCACCGTGCATACTTGTCAAAATATTATTGATGGTATTCCCCAAGCTGTACTTTACATCCCTATCATTGTTTTGTAACTACCAATTCATACTTCTTAATTCCTTCACTTTTTTTTTTCACCCAGCCCCACCCCCACGCACACACCTCTCACCTCTGACAACTATCATCTGTTCTCTGTATCTATGAGTCTGTTTCTATTTTGTTTGTTGGTTTACTTTGTTCTTTAGATTCCACATATAAGTGAAATCACATGGTATTTGTTTTTCTCCCTCTGACTTATTTCATTTAGCATAATACCCTTTAGGTTCATCCATACTGTCACAAGTGGTAAAGTTTTATTCTTTTTTACAGCCGAGTAATATTCCATTCTATGTATGTACCACAACTTTTTTATCCACTCATCTATTGATGGCACTTGAGTTTCTCCCATATCTTGGCTACTGTAAATAATGCTGCCATGAACGTAGGGGTGCATATATCCTTTCAAATTAGTGTTTTGGGTTTCTTCAGATATAAACCCAAGAGTGGAATGGTCTCTCCTCCTGGCTTCCAGATGGCCACCTTCTTGCTGTGTCTCATGTAGCTTTTCCTCCACACATGACATGGAGAGCTATTTTATAAGGCCTCTTCTTTTTTTTTTTTTCTTTTTTTTTTTAAATATATTTTATTGATTTTTTTACAGAGAGGAAGGGAGAGGGATAGAGAGTTAGAAACATCGATGAGAGAGAAACATCGACCAGCTGCCTCCTGCACACTCCCCACTGGGGATGTGCCCGCAACCAAGGTACATGCCCTTGACCGGAATCGAACCTGGGACCTTTCAGTCTGCAGGCCGACGCTCTATCCACTGAGCCAAACCGGTTTGGCAAGGCCTCTTCTTATATAGCCTCAAATCCTATTGGATTAGGACTCACCCTTTATGACTTCATTTAACCATTACTACCTTCAAAAAGCTGTACCACCAAATTCAGTCACATTGGAGGGTTAGGTCTTTGACATATGAATTTGGGAGGACACAATTCAATCCATAGCCAAGGGCATGGCAAAACTTGTTATAAGGGTTCTCCCTCTTATAATTCAGGAGAAATAGAGTAAAAATTAGTGTCTGATATGTTTTGACATAGCTTTAGTATCTTGCAACACTAAAAGTGTATTTAGACTTTCCCCATATCCCTAAAAGGCCATGGGAATAGATCGGACAGGACTGGACAAGAGGACAGAACTGTGACCCACTTGGATCAGCAACCTGAGCAAATTGATAGCTGAGACCAGGGATCACCATGTGCCTCTCAGAGGATGCCAGTGTGGAAGGATGATGACTAGATGACCTTCCACCCACCTTCCTGGTGGTCCCAGAACTTAGTTCCAACTCCAGGACTGGGGTTCTGAAGCCCTAAAATTAACTCAAGGACTTTGTCTTAACTCAAGATTCTTTAAGTTTACAAGTGGAACCAGACTTGATTGAGCTTACTCAGATTTAGCTAAGATAAAGTGGAATGGGAGTCTATAAGAGAAACTATAAGAGATACAGAAAAATGAAAATCATTGTGTTCCCTGCACATATTGGTAAAATAATCCACATATGTATATGCTAAGGAGGAATAAAGTGGTTTTGTGGCTTATCCCAGAGAACTGGTGGTGTGCTTACAATGTTTTGTGATCTTCAGAGCTAAGTCTAACCTCTTCAACTGCAGTTAACTCCTTCTTTAGGTTACTCTAGCCGCTTGGTGCTGAACCCCCCTCAAAATCTGTAACCTGAGACTATTGTTTTCTCAGTCTGCTGCATTTCATTTGAAGCCAGATAGCTCTGAATTCAAATTCTATCTCTGCCACTCACTGGTCTGGAACTTTGGACAGGTTATCTAATCCCTCAGGTTCCTGGTTTCTTTGACTATAGTATAGGGATAACTGAGTACCTATCTCGTAGAGTTGTTTATGTTCATGAGTTAATGAATATAAACCCTTTCATGGGCATAGCATATAATACCTAAAATTGATCATTTCCTCTGCTAATCTGTGTATTATACACTAAGAAGAAAACTGCAAGCTTCACTAAATTACAATTTACATTTTATCAAACTAAGACATTTAAAAAATGCAAAGTATTGAAAAAGTGAATTCTATTATAGTTGATATTGTATTTAGATTGTAGGTGGACTCAGAAAAACTGAAAAAACTACTACAAACAATTAGAAAATTCAATAAAGTGAGTTGTCAAGGTATAAAACTATATAGAATCTATATTTAAAAAATCAATAGTTTTCATATTTTAAATATAAAAATAATATAAACTATATTAAATATAAACTCTCACTCTATTAATCTATGAGTTTGATCCTAATAAGAATACCATTTTTTAAATATGGGAACTAAGTGAAGTGATTCTAAAGTTCATGTAAAAATATGAATATGTTTTCATAGTCAAATATGAAAAAGTATGAATAGTCATATTTTGAAAATAAAACGTAGTAGATATGTTTTCTACCAGAAACACAACTTACTTAAAAGTTACAGTAAGTAAAATGTTGTGGTGTTGGTATATGGATAGAAGATCAATAAAGTTGATAGAAATTCTGGAAATAGATTATAGTAGATATGGAAATTTAAAGTAGATATGGTAGTCCATCTCAGTTTAAAAAGTTGAGGCCTTAGTAATGGCTATTATTATAGTTATTTTTATGTATAGTACAGATAATTTATTTGTAAACATGGGGGACAACTGGCCATATTTTAGTTAGCATCATTTCCCTCTGGTCTTATGTGGTTTCTACCATTTCAGGTGAACCATCAATATGGTAGTTGTGGTTTATGCTAAGGGAAGACTTAGCATTGACTTTTTAAGTTTCCAAAGGACTTAGAGGTCCGATATAACAAAAATTATATTTGAAGAATAAAATATAACTATAAAATATATAGCTGGAAAATGATGACTTTCTATTTATAAAGCAATATTATGATTTTTAGACACATAAAATTTTATGGGAAGTAAATTGCATGATAACTATAGGCATCCTGTCGAAGAAAAACTACTGTGGTAACTTTGCAGAGGTCATAAATACTGCTATTTTATATAGTATTTCTATAATTTGCATATTCAAAAAATTTATAAATTAAAAAGAAGTGACACAACGCATTTTATATCTTGAAAAGAATATAAGTTTAACCCAACTTGGACTAAAGCTAAAGTATTGTACCTTATAGTGTACCAAATTGAGGGGTTATTTTAATGCATGTATTTTTCACAGAAGTTATTGTGGGTTAAGTGGAGTCCAGATACAAATTCATTTCTTTAGACAGTCTAGTGCAGATTTACTTTATATTTCTTAGATAAAAAGTTGATTGTAATTGATATAGCATGCTGGGGTCCAATCCCAGCGGGTCCAGGGGTCCCCAAAGGTGTGGACGGAGTCGGCGAAGAAGGAATGGCACGGGGTCAGCGTTCAGTTGATCAGCAGCCTAGCCAGGATCTCTAGCCAAGTTCTGGTCAGGATCTCCAGCAAAGTTCTGGTTAGGATCTCCAGCCAGGTGCTGTGTCCATGTTCTCTTGCTAGGTTCTCCAGCCAAGTCCTGTCTCTAAGTTCTTCTCCTGTTGTCTTGTTACATCTGTATTTATACCAGTTGATTTTAATCCTGTCAATTTCTATTGCAAAGGTTAGGGCGTTTCTTATCTCCATTCCAGGGAGTAAAGATTATGTAGCTTAACTACCCGCCTGGCACTTAATTAAGGGGTTGTATCCCCTCCCTAACCTCAGGGAAAAATTCCTACCTGGGGAAACAACCTTTCTTGGAGAGGTGACTTTGGTTAAAACACATAGCGCCAAGAAGGGGAGCAAACATATTAACAACAGTATGCCATATACGCCAGGTCCCTTGAAACATATGCTGTGCAGACGTTTCTTCTCTGCAGTGACTGTGTCAAGCAGCAAGGATGGACCGGCTCCCGGCAATAGCATATGTACACAAATAAAGTTCATGCTTATTTTTACTGTTAACCAGAGAGCCCTCAGTAACTTGAGCAAATGGAAAGTTTTAAGAAACAATGAAAATTAGGAAATAACAAGTCAGAATCATCTGGAGATAATGGTACTTCAACAGGCAAATTTTAAGTCAATAATTTCAGCCTCAGTGTCTACCCAATGAAATACAGTGAACAACTAGTGCCTTGTACTGAAAAATTACTTTTTAAAATTCTTTCTGATATATCAATACACTGATACTATGAATCATGATCCAGGCAATTGTAATGCCAGGCAGTTGATCAATGCTGACCGGCACTCTGTATGCCAGAAAAAACAAAATCAAAAGTCTCCTACATCTTTAAAAAAAATTAATTGAAGCATTAGTGAGATGTATAAGTTCCATAGAAAACAACTGAATTCAGTTTGCAAAAAAAAAACTGGATTAAGAATGAAAATTTCCAACAACTTATTAGGAGTTTTTGTTTCCCAAATTCCACGCTAGTTGAGTCAAGCTTTTAATTGCGCTGAGGTTGTTTCAGCATCATGGACAAAATTAGGTATTCAAAAGTAATAAGTGAGATTATTCTTCTGAAATGAAGAAGTTTGGGAACGCTGCCCTAAATTGGCAGCCATTTGTTATCACAATAAATACCAGGCAAATGTTTTTGCACAAATTCAAACACCAAGAAAGAGTTAAGACAGGAAACTGCTGGAAAAATGTGTTGTCTCTTACCACCATAGAGAATAACTCCATTACACTGATATTTCCAGGATGGAAGAAGGTACTCAGATTAGCATTACAAATCCTGGACTCCAGGGAAGGACTTGGAATTGGGGAGGTGGTGTTTTCAGTGTTTGGAGGTTGCTCCTTTCTGGCTCCTTGACTGAGTGAACACTCTCTTCCAAGAATGCTTGTGTTTGGAAAGTACTTCATGCTTGTGGTGGTGAAAAGTTTGAACAGAAAAGATTAATCAAAGTTTGGGTCTTTCATGCTCAATGCATAACATATTCGGCTCTTGAATGTGAATTCTTAGCCAAGAAACTATTCAAATAATATTCAGGGGCTGAAATGTGAGCTTTAACTGCAAACAAACTAGAGGTCAATTTTACTTAATCTTCACTTATTCCTCTGAAGTTCAGAAATGCTATGCCTTAATGATTTTCTTTCTTTCTTTTTTTTTGCACAGCTCCTAATATCCTATGAGTTTACTGAAAATTACTTTTATTTATTTTATTTTTTAAATGCTTAAGGAAGTACAAGTCTGATCTGAAATATAAAGGAAATTGGTGAACTGTGGCTGCTCCATATCCATTGTGCTGTTAGAAGATGGTTAGAATGCTTTTAAGAAACAATGACTTGGTCTACCTAGTCTTTGTCATTTGTTACAACGTCACCAAATCTTTGTATTCTAACTACCGAAGTGGTCTTACTGTGCCCACTTGTCTACACCCACTATCTGTCCCTCCAGTACTTTCTGATTTGCTCAGCTTTCCAGTGCTCACGGATTTGCCTGACTTCTGGAATTTTTAACAGTTGAGAAATTCGGTTTATATTACTCCCAAGGAAGGAGGCATAATTGTGTGAAGAACTACTGCCCAGACTTACTCCACCATTACCAAACCCTCAGGGAGATCCTGGAGGAACATTCTCCTGCCCCAAGTAAGGAATGCAAGTACAGTGGTTCCAGCACATCCACTGCTTTTCTCCTCCTTGCTTGTCTAATCCAGACCACCATAATGCATCTACCTCACACAGTTATGGAACATAACCATTTTTGCTGCAAAAAAAAATGTCTTCTGAGATTAAAGCACATTGAATTGGCAACATCAGTAATCACCCACATATTGAGAAACTTCCCTCTCACCGTATGCTAAAAAGATCTTTCTTAGAAATCTTCAGGAAACATGTCCTTTTTATCTCCTGTTTTCCTGATCAATTTGAATAAGGAGCAATTGTGAGAAGACTTGATTTTAAGAGCCACTTGTTCGGGTCATGATGTCCTAGATGCTCGTAGGATGATGGGAGCCTGGACACTCTGGATCCAGCACTCTATGATTGTCTTAGAAGAACCTCACCAACAGTGGGTTTAGGACTTGGCCTTGTGACCTGTTATCACAATAATACTTTCCAGGTGCATAATATTACATTGGAGTACACATTTCAGATAATAAAAGCTAAAAAGTTTGAGAGAAGAGCCTCCATTTGGTTTTATGCCATTCATAGAAAAGAAAATTATGTATACTTTTAAAATATTTATTTAGCTCATTGAGTAAATAGTAATTGAGTGAGTGTCCATACTTGACCAGCTCATTGAGATTTTTAATGGGTTTCTCAAACTAATGTGTCCAAAACAGAACTCTTGGTTACTTCCTGTAAATCTATACCTCTCAGTTGTGCCTATCTCAATTAATGGTACTTCTATCTAATTACTCAAAAGACCATCAATCACCCTTAGTTCTTATCTTTCTCTCAACTTTCCAAATGTAACCACCAGTAAGTTGTATTGATTCTGCTTTTAAATTACATCTGGAATTTGTTCATTTTTCTCCAGAACCATTGCCACTGCCCTTGTCCAAGATAAAATCTTATCCAAGCTACCATCACATTGCTTGTCTGAGCTACTACGATAACTTTCTTTTTTTTTTTTTTTTTAATATTTTATTGATTTTTTTACAGAGAGGAAGGGAGAGAGATAGAGAGTTAGAAACATCAATGAGAGAGAAACACTGATCAGCTGCCTCCTGCACATCTCCCACTGGGGATGTGCCCGCAACCCAGGTACATGCCCTTGACCGGAATCAAACCTGGGACCTTTCAGTCTGCAGGCCGACGCTCTATCCACTGAGCCAAACCGGTTTCGGCTACGATAACTTTCTTTAGACATCTTGTTTCCACTCTTGTCCTCTCTGTCACCAAGTACAGTCTGTACATTTTAAGTCATGTAATCAGATCCTTCAGAATAAAATCCAACTCCTTACCACGGTGTGGCAAATTGGGCTAAGTCAACGTGCTGTTTTCCAATTGTCATCTCTTATTGGAAGATATTGATAATTCATGAAAAATGATATGTCATGATGAAAACAAGTCTCCCTGAATTTTGCCATACATACAGTTATGAGTTAAGCAGTACTTGTAGACTTGATGAAGCCTGGCCTTTAGACATGCTGACAAGCTCCCAGCATGAAAGGATCAATCTGGCAGGTGCAGCAACATTCTAGCTTCAGGATCAGCTGATTTTCTGGTTAAATCAGGTGATAGAATTCACTGCTAACTTTGGGGGACAAAGAACCAAATGGAGGCCTGGGTCTAGAGCAGTGGTCGGCAAACTCATTAGTCAACAGAGCCAAATACCAACAGTACAACAATTGAAATTTCTTTTGAGAGCCAAATTTTTTAAACTTAAACTATATAGGTAGGTACATTGTTATTAATTAATTAGGGTACTCCTAAGCTGGCCTTGGCTAAAAACGCCCTCAATCTGATTGAGGTACGTTCGCTGAGGTCGATCCCTTCCAACTATCCCATCCACACTTGTCTTGTATACTTGTTTCATCTGTCTCCTTTCCGAAAACCGACTTCTGCGCATGGGGCGTGAAGTTTTAATCGCACTGTACATGCGTACCCGCACGTGGTATTTTGTGGAAGAGCCACACTCAAGGGGCCAAAGAGCCACATGTGGCTGCTGACCACTGGTCTAGAGCAGTACTCCTAAGGACATCAGGCTGCTGGGCTTACCAGGTTATTATATATAATTTTTACAGGAATGGAAGTGCCATATGTTTTTAATCACTGATTTCACCAATAAAAATCTGATTTTTAACATTCCTTATGCTAATTAGAAGAACTTCTGGTCCTTGTATTTTGTCAGAGCTACTTCTGGATTATATACTCCTGATAAGGATACTTCAAATGTTAGCGAAGTACCCCTGCCAGTCATTCAAATGGACCTAGCATCTCTCTTCCTTTGCTCTTCATGCTCTGGTCACACAGGCCTTCTTTCCGTATTCCCACTTCAGGGCCTTTGTACTTGCTCCCCCTTCCTCTGTTCTTTGCATGGTTGGTTTCTTTGATTCTTCGTATTCAAGTGTCACTGTTTAGAAAAAGCCTTTAAAGACACTTCCTTTGAAAACATTCTTGCTCCCATTTCTAAGGGCTCCTATCACTAGAATGTAAACTCCAACAGGATAGAGACCTTGTCAGTCTTGTTCACACCTTATCCCCAGTGCCTAATACAATGCCTGCTCCTTGGGGGGCAGCCAAATAGGAATGCGTGAATAGAATACAGCAATCTTCAGGGAAATGTAAATCGAAACCACAATCTCACCTCCCACCTGTTAGATTGGCTATAGTCAAAAAGACAAGAACTAATAACTGTTGGCGGGAATGTGGAGAAAAGGGAACACTGGTGCACTGTTGGTGGGAATGTAAATTGGGTTAGCCTCTATGGAAAACAGTATGGAGGTTCCTCAAAAAATTAAAAATAGAACTACCAAATGATTCAGTCACCCCATTTTTTGGATTATGTCCAAAGGAAGTGATATCAAGATATCAAAGAGATACCTGTTGCAGCATTATTCGTTATAGCCAAGATGTGGAAACAATCTAAGTGTCCTTCAGTGGATAAAGATGTGGTTATGTATACAATGGAATATTATTCAGCCATGAGAAAGAAGGAAAGTTGCCATTTGCAACAGCATGGATGGACCTTGAGGGCATTATGCTAAGTGAGAAAAACCAGACAGAGAAAGACAAATACTGCATGGTGTCACTCACATGTGGAATCTAAAAAAACACGAAGTCAACCTCATAGAAACAGAAATTAGAAAAGTAGTTGTTGCCAGGAGTCGGGGAATAGAGAGAAAATAATAAAATACAAACTTTTAGCCATAAGATGAATAAGGCCTGAGGATCTAATGTGAACCATGGTGACTACAGTTGATAACACTGTATTGGATAATTGAAATGTATTAAGGGAGTAGAACTTAAGGTGAGATGATGTGTTACTTAACTAGATGGGGGCGGGGGTCCTTTCTCAATGTATATCAAGTCACTACAGTGTATACTTTAAGTACTTTTTTACAATTTTATTTGTCAATTATACCTCAATAAGGCTGAAATTTAAAAAAAGAGTGAATAGAACAGGGGTCCTCAAACTTTTTAAACAGGGGGCCAGTTCACTGTCCCTCAGACTGTTGGAGGGCCAGACTATAGTTTAAAAAAAAACTATGAACAAATTCCTATGCACACTGCACATATCTTATTTTGAAGTAAAAAAACAAAACGGGAACAAATACAATATTTGTATTTGCATGTGGCCGCGGGCCGTAGTTTGAGGACCCCTGGAATAGAAGATACCTTCTGAAGACAGAAAGACACAAAGGTGTGGTCTCTGCCCTTCTAATAGTTGGTACATTTCTAGTTACCGTGACTCTAAGGAGGATTCTATCACCCATTTAAACATCTTCTCTAGGTTCCAAGAAGCTCCTAATAAGTAATGTCAGTTATCTAAGGAGTCTTAACTAATTATGCTAAGCGCAGCTATTTTAAGAGGGTCTTAATAGAAGGGCCTTGTTAATTTTGAATGTAACTATTTAGTGATATTAAGCAGGAAACAAAAATACACATCTGTGACTGACATGGCATTTGTTTTAAAGAATTTTCAAAGGTGATAAAACATTTCCTCTTGCTATTATCATTTGTCTTTAAATATTGATTTAATATGGTTTTGAACATAACCAGTGCCTTCCTGGGACGCTAACTCAAGCTTGAAGCACCAGAAACAGCTTGTATGCAATATGCCACTGATAATCAATCCTGATCCCCAACCCCAAACCATTCTCTCTCTTTTTTTAATTGTTTAAAGTATTACATATGTCTCCTTTCCCTGCCGATTGATGCCACTCCCGCCCCCTCAGGATTAGCCCCCACCGCCCCAGTGTCCGTGTCCATCGGTTCCATTCTCTTTTTTAACATGGGTTTTTAGTCGGTGTCAAAATTAGGCCACAAATTTGTATTATTGTAAAGTGCCAACCATCATCAAAATGAATAAACTGTGCACAAATATATTAATTATTTATTGTGGGCCCACAATGTCAGACTGTGGCCTTGACTTGCTAACTATGCTAACTAACGATGCTAACTATCAATGCTAATTATGCTTAGTAACTATGCTAGCAAACAATACTGACTACACTAGCTAGGGTAACTTATACTAACTATGCTAATAAACAATACTAATAAATAATGCTAACTATGCTAACTATACCAATACTAACTATACAAATTGTACTAACAATGCTAACTAATAAAACTAATAAACAATGCTAACTATACTAACTATACCAATACTAACAATGCTAACTACAAAATATTAAAAGAGCATAGAAAATGTTTAAAAATGAGAACAGAACAAATAAAAGAAAAATTGAGAAAAAGAAAATTTTAAATGTGAGAGAAAAAGAGAAAAATGAGAAGAGAGAACAATAAGAAAAAAAGGAAATAGTAAAAGAAACACACAAGAAGAAAATTAAAGAGAGTAAAGAAATAAGAAAAAAAATAAAATGGGGGGAGGGGGGGTGGTGGAGGAAAACAAGCTAATGAGTCCAAATCCAACAGGTCACCACAAGTCAGCTTCCTGAGCTATAAAGGGCAACAACCTCACCCAGCCGGGCCTTACACAGGAGTTATTTGTAATGGGACCTTATGCGGTCCAAGCAAGAAATGTACCAGTCTCGGCTGGGGTCGAACCACAGTGGTTTTTCTCACTTTTTGGTCTTAAGACCTCTTACTCTAAAAAATAGAAGGACCCCCATAGAGCTTTTTGTTTATGTGGAATATGAAAGATTGACATTTACTTTATTATAAATAAATAAAAAAACACACACTTTTAGGAAAGAAATTTAGGTAAAAAAAATTTTTTTAAAGACACAGTACTCTTCAGCTAAAAGGCACTTACCATTCTGTAGCCCACAATGTATGTTTTCATTTAGATAACACATAAATTAACCAGCACAGCGCTTGAACCGTGAATCCCTTCCTGTTGGCTGAACCATAGATGAGGAGTGGGCTCCCTATTAAAATTCCAGCATGTGCTGAATACAACTGTGTAGGAGTGAGGCCCATTTGACATTTTCTGCGTATCTTTTTTTTTATTATCTCATTCTTTGTCCTCAACTTCAGCCTTCTCCCCAGTGCATTTGCCTCAGTATAGAGCATAATTCCTGTTCATTTGCTTTGCTTCTTAAGAGCTGCCTTCCCTTCCAGTCCTGGGCAGCCCCACCCCTTTTCACAGACCAAAGTAAATCTGCACAACAATGAACCATATAAGGGAGGAATGACATCATCAGTTATTGGTCCCAAGCTGTTTTGCACAACATTCACCTTTCATTGTTGTGATGACAGGGCTGGAATGTGACGGTTAATTCCCTGTGGAGTAGGGGGCTGAGCAGGGCCTGCTGCTGTTGAACAGACTTCAGTACCCCCCTTATAAAAAAACAAAAACAAAAGCTACCATGCTTCCTAGTAATAAGGTAAGGAAGTCAAGATCTGCTTTGATTTAAGCAACTGTTGGTTTCTCTAGTCCATGCGCATTTCATTTGTTAATAGGCTTACTTGGCAGTCAACTCATTTCGAAGTGTTGCTGCAAAGAGCATCGTGGAATCTGGTTTGGACATTTGCAGAGCCTTGACTAATCTGACAGGGGCTGTGAGAACTCCACAGTCTCTCAGTTTTCGGCTATAGGTTTTACTGAGTGGCTGGTGACAGCCCTTGAAAAAAGTGATCAGCTTGTTCCGACTTTACTTGACATCTCAGAATCCTTGCTTGGAACTGACCAAGATGACCTTGTGGTGGGAGGCATGCTCCTGTTCTTCTCTAGAGGTGAAAAGTAATTAATTCTACAGAAACTTGGGTAGTTTGTTTAAATAAGAACGGAAAAAGTTCACATCTTGCTGCTGTCAGTTCTACTAATGTGTTTGGAAGGCTTTTAACAAAGCAGCCTTCCGTGGACTGGAAATGTATCTTCTACTTTTTGATTACGTGATGGTCAACAACGAGTGTGAAGTGAAAAATACTCTTGTTAAGGTTTTCTTTGTTGTTGTTGTGTGGATTTGCTGCAGATCTCTTTGCATATGCGGAGAAGGCTTGTAAAAGTTGGCGATGAATTAGAATGCATAGAGATCCAAAGAAAGCCGCATTTGTTCTGAAACAGTGTGGCAGTGATGAAGAAGAAAGCAGGGAGTAGGTTTGATTTCAAAGTGAGAATGGGATTTGAGTTTGGACTCCAACAATCGTGCAAAAAGTTCAACTTTAGTAATTTTTCAAAATGCCATAAAAACACTGTCTGAATTCAGCAGGGTGTATCAGAAACAAATAGCTTGCATTTAGCGCTCAGTAGAGCTGGAGGAGTTTCTTTCACAAAGGAACTTCACTTGGCCAACACCAAATTTTTAGAGCGTGATTTTAGATTCACATGACCTGTTTTATAGACATTTGGACAAAAGGGCAGATGGTATGGTTTTTATTTGTGAAGACTTAATGTTGTGTAGCATTGATTGTTTTGTCTCTGTTTAAACGACGAAAATCTTGAGTTCAACTGTGATGAGCATCATGTGGCTGGATGCACTTCTGTTTACTGTAAAACTAAATATTCTTGCCACAGCAGAAGGGCACTCACATGTCCCTCCCCCCCTCTAGATTAACAATAGTCAAGATCAATACAAAATTAAGTCTCCGGTTTTGGAGTTTTGTTTATTGTTTTGACATTTTATTTTCAGCATTAGATTTAAAGTTGTTCCCAAACTGGGTAAAATAATCATTAGATAAATGCTAACATAATTTTAAATGTATATAGTGACGTTTCATGTATGCGTATATATAATAGTTTTTTAAAGCCTGTTAGATATAATAGCAATAGATTCTATTGCCATTTTAAAGAGGGAGAGGGTTATTTTTCTGAGTAAATAAATGCACTAATATCAGTGATTTATGTACTGAAGCTAATTTGCGACTTATTTCATGTCTATATTATTTTAAACAAATATTATTTATGAAAACAAATTTGACCAAGAGACAAATGAGCTTAATAGCATCTTGACAAAAGACTTTAGAAAAGGATATATTTTCATATTGTGAGTCCCCATCCAATAGAAGTTTAAAACATGACTTTTTTCCAGCACTCAATAAATGCATGTTTCCCGAGTAAAGGTATAAATTTACACCTTTGTGGATTGTTTCTACTTACTTGAATAGTCTCAGGAAATCTGATTCATGATCCCAGCTCCTCCTCTCATGTTCTGTGTGACAAGTGCAGCCACAGAAGAGAGGCCTCTCTCTATATGTGTGTGGAAGGACACCCTCACACTGTTGCAGGGACCTAACAACCCACCTGCCTCAAATATCCTCCCTGCTCCATGGCTTCCCTAGTGAAACACACCCCCCCTTCTATTTAGCTTATTGTCTGAGAGAGAGAGAGAGAGAGAGAGACCCCAGGGATAATGCACAGGTGTTAACCAGATAATCGGGTGTGATGAACCTGGGTGACACATTCTTTGGGATTGGGATAGGAAAGGTCTCTGGGTTAGAGTGAGGGAAGCAAATGCCCACGCCACCCATTTAGGTGGCACATTTATCTGGTTCCTGGCTTTTTCTGTTCCTCATGAAAATTGTTCAGTAAATTTATTCACCTGGCTAATTCTTTATAAACAACATAAAAAAGAAAGAATATTTTCTTTCTACTGTTTTTAAAAATATTGCATCTGATCAATCTGAGAGTGTTTGGAAAGTACTTTGGGCAACTTAGAAATATGAAAACACAATAAAAGGTGTATTATTGTGCATAGAAACTACCCATCCATGCCCACAAGATAAACATTTTCATGTTTCAAGAATAAAATGTTATTTTCCATTATACCAGTAGATGCACTTCCCTCGCTATATTTTGAAGAATTTATTCTCATCATTGGAAAAATATACAAATTGGCAGTAAGTTTTAATTTAGGATTATTCTTAATAGTAGTATCTAACATTTATTAAGTACTTAGCCCTGTACATATAATTCATGTGATTCTGACTGTGACCCTGGGATAGATACTTTATTATTATCCCACTTTTGCAGAGGAAAAAACTGAGGAAGAGAGAAATTAAGAAACTTTCCCAGTGAGTAGGTGCAGAACTAGACAAATCAGAGAGCCTGTCTCTAGCACCTACTTTGAATTACTACACTGAACACTGAGGGATAAATTCAAAATGACATGTGTCAAAAATATACATGTATTTTTGCCAATGAAAATTATTGGTATGATGTAGTTACTAGAGATTAGTTTTCTACACAGATTATTAGATATGATTTTATATTTGATCCTGTACTGTGAGTCATCTGTTTATTTACCTCCTGAATATTCCCATTCAGCTTTTAGTACTTGTGAACTTTTTCCTTTAGCAACCAGAAATGTTCTAGCTCTAAAAAACCTACAGTGCAAAATGAAAAAGGTAGAGAGCCAGGGTTCAGGATCGTTGCCATGGGAACCAAAGCAAGGCCCTTTCCTGCTGCCCAGCCTTAAAGTGGGGACAGGTGAAACCTCGGGTTTGGTCTGAGGGAGAGGAGGAACACCATCTTGCCTCCCCTCATTCTCTCTTCAGCGTCACATGTATTCTTGTTTCTGCTCCTCACCATAGCAATTCTTTTTCCTCAGCTCCTCATTGACCCACTCTCAACCATCACTACCCGTGTTTCCTCTCTTCTTAGGAGAAATCATGATGCATATAAAGTTGTGTGTTGGGTGTAGAGAAGGGAAGTGGTTCTGAGCCCTGAAATTTACATATTGCATAATCTATTCAGGGTTACAGCAAAAACTCAAGGTGACTCAAATGGGGTGCTTTGACATCTTTATATATGTGTGGTTGGAGGGTCAGGAAGCTGAGAGACACTGCAGTTCCATAGAGCCCTAGTAATTGGTGTTAGGGTGGGTGGGGATGAAGTGTGGGGCTGTGTACTTCTTACTACCTATTAACTTGGGGAGAGGGAGTAGTTACCAGAACTCTCAGGAGTAGCTGTAGCCCTGTATAGGAGAGGGCTGCCTGACAGGAAGTATGGCCCTTAGTAGAGGAAGGAAAACCTTAATAGAGGAATGAAACCAAATATCCAGGACTCAGGAGGGAATCAATACCCCAATCTCCAATCTCCTATCAGTGCCTGCTATTGATTAAACCAGTGGTTCTCAACCTTCCTAATGCCTTGACCCTTTAATACAATTCCTCATGTTGTGGTGACCCCCAACCATAAAATTATTTTCGTTGCTACTTCATAACTGTAATTTTGCTACTGTTATGAATCGTAATGTAAATATCTGATATGCAGGATGTATTTAGGCGACCCCTGTGAAAGGGTCCTTCGACCCCAAAGGGGTCGCGACCCCCAGATTGAGAACCGCTGGATTAAACCAAACTGGAAGCTAGAGGACCTTGCTAAATACAATGCCTAGAGGTCAGCCTCCTGGAGCAGAGAGCAAAATTGGGATAGTGGAGAGAGGAACTGGAGAGGTAAGGGAAACCATTTGGGAACAAACATTGCAAAAGCCTTGAGCAACTACTTCTTCTATTTACATCCCCATGCTTGGTTGTCCCTTGGTAGACTATATTTAAAGCATAAATGGCACTTTTTTATATAATGTTGCAATTTATTTTTTTATTCTGAGTACCTAATACCCTATCTGACAATGCGGGGGGGGGGGGGGGGGGTATTCGACCTATTTTTGTTGAATTATTGAGTGACTTAATGTGTCATGGTCATAGTTCTGTATGAGTCAGGGAGCTTCATACTAGAGTGTGTGATCATAGAACTCCTTCTCAAACAATGATTCTCAAATAGGTGTCTCCTGATGGGCAGCAAGCTATCAGAAAAAAAATAATTGTTTCTATGGTTTTAGGAGCAAATGACAAACAATTCCCTAGACTTTGATTATTATGACTAAGAGCTATTTACTAGTAATTTACTAAGTGATGTCTTTTTAAATGTGGCATTTGTTATTTTATATTAGCATGTTCCTAGTTTTTCTTAAAGATGAATTCAGTATTTTACTGTGGCATCTGGCTGCTACCAGATGTTGGCAAACACTTACTGAGCATGTGCTCACCTGGCAGTAGAAAATCCTACAATCTTCAAGAAGAAAATTTGTTATCTACCATGTGATTTTCATGGTTTTCAGTTGCTGTCATCTGTGACTTTAAAGATAGATTAGTATTGTTTAAACTTAAAAATCAGTTGTTTATTGTGGATTATTGGGTTAAGCAACAGAGGGTCTACAATGAATATCCTTGGTTTATAATTTTCAACAACTGGACTTCAAAGTACATCATTAGTGTGCCGATTCTAGAGCAGAAACATATCTAATCCCCTCAAAATCTGATGAAGACTAAACTTTCATTTGTGATAATTTGCCTGGAATGTGTGTGTGTATGTGCTTGTGCTATTTCAATTACTTGGATTATAGTATCAAAGTAAATGTAATAAGATTGCTAGATTATTTTAAAATTTATAGGCTATAGTATTATAATATACTAGTGGCCCAGTGCACAAAATTCATGCATGGGGGGGGGTGTCCTTCAGCCCGGCCTGCACCCTCTCCAATCTGGGACCCCTCGGGGGATATCTGACTGCCAATTTAGGCCCGTGGGACATCCCTCTTGCAATCCGGGACTACTGGCTCCTAACCACTCACCTGCCTGCCTACCTGATCACCCCTAACCACTCTGCCTGCTGGCATGATCGCCCCCAACTGCCCCCCCCCCCCCCCATGCCGACCTGCTCGCCCCCAACTGCCCTCCCCTGCCGGCCTGATCGCCCCTAACCACCTCTGCCCCGCCACCATGCCTTTGTCTGGAAGGATGTCCGAAAGGTCTCCCGGAAGGTCTCCCAGTCTAATTAGCATATTACCCTTTTATTAGTATAGATAATCATGTGTTTAACTGTAGGGTCTTCTCTTATGAAGTAAAAGCAGTTCATAAAAGCTGCTGGCAAAAAGTTTCCTGATTTTATTTTATTCTCTTTCAGTTTTTATCACCAAGTTCTTTTTTGTTGTGAGAACAGGTGATATAGATCTCGGCCCCACTACACGGGAGCAGGGTCAAAATGTTTGAAATCAGACACTCTGTAATACTGCTCAAAAGTTTGTGTCTATTATGAAGGATCCACTCTTTTTTTATATACATAAAATGATTATCTAGCATTCAGTGCTCAGGCTGGGACTAGGGTGAGGCAAATGAGGCTCTTATCTTGGACAGGAAATTTAAGGGGATTCAAAAAATCTCACTAATCAAGATATACAATATTATAACGCAATATTTAAAAAAATAAAAATTAGTGCAGAAACCCCATAATGGACAAAACATGAAAATTTCAAATGAGAATGGGATCTTACTCTGCAGCTGCACAACCCAGCCTTATCCACTGCACCCTAATCCCAGCCCTGTCCGGTACATTGGGGATATTGGGTTAATTCTGGATAATTATTATGATAGTCTCCATCTTGAGGAACTGAGGTGATTTATGAAAAAGTAACACTTCTTTCTGAATCATTTGGTGAATCCGTGTCCTGTCATGTTACCAAGATGCTTAGCTCTGCCCTATGCTCTAGTTGGGAAAAAATGCATTGTGATTCAAAACTTCTAACTGCATGCAAACTTGACTCTTTTCAGGTTCATTCATCTTTAATTACTATCATACCCTTGCTAGTTTTTACCTGCCTTTTCTCTTGAAAGACAGAGAAGCAGACATACACATAGGGAGAGTTGAAGAAGAATAAATACAGTGAAAGAGAAGGGAAATAATGAGAAGGGATATTAGCACGGTCTGGCTAAGAAACAAACCCAGGCGTTCTTTAAGATGACGTCAGTGAGAGTTTCAAAATGAGACCGAGATGGTGACAAGTGGCAACATCTAAAGGAAGCAGAGAGAAAATTGCTCCTCTAGGGCTAATGCTGGTAAATTTGGAGAAATGATTGAAGAAATGGGAGTGTCAGGAATGTTGGGGTAAAGAACCTATGAATCTTACATGGTGTACTTTTCAAGGAAGAGAAGTGAGAATGAATAGAAGTGTGTCCCTTATTGACAACTGTTCTAGAGAAGGTGTTTATCTCAAGGGTGGAAACCGGGATAAGGTTATAGAAACCCTCACTTCCCCTGTTCCCCAACAAAACAAAATTGTCCTTATACTCTGAAAGGAAAGGTAGATGAACAAATATCTGTGGAACAGAACAGTGTGAAGATGCCTGTCCTAGGATAAATTTGACAAAGCATCAAATCAATCCCAATGAGGAAGAAAAACATCTCTAACAAGCTTAATTTCATAAACATGGAAAGGAATGAAAGAATCACCCACAATCACAGACAAATGTGAGACTCATTGGCACTGTAAGGAAAGTAAAACTATCAGCAGACACCAAAGTTGCTGAGACTTGGGGGTAGAGAGAGTGGGGAGAGAAGCTAAAGATTACAAAAGAGGATTTAAAAACTTTATAATGGAAAACTTCAAACATTTACAAAAATAAAGAGAATAGGCCCTGGCCAGCATGCTCAGTAGTTAGAGCACTGGCCTGCAAACTGGAGGGTCGTGGGTTTGATTCCTGGTCAAGGGCACGTACCTGGGTTGCATGTTTGATCCCCAGCCCAGGTCAGGGTGCAGGAGGCAACCAATCAATCTGTATCTTTCACATTGATGTTTCTCTCTCTCTCTCTCTCTCTCTCTCTCTCTCCTCCTCCTCTCTCTCTCTCTCTCTCTTCCTTCCCCCTCTAAAAACCAAAATCAATGGGGAAAATATCCTGCATTGAGAATTAACAACAAAAATTAAGAAAATAGTATAATGAACCCTTATATAATGAACCATCACTTAATTTTTATAATTAATCAATTCATGACCAGTCTGATTTCACCTGTCCCCACTCCCCTGGATTATTTTGATATAAATTCCATACATATAATTTTATTCATAAATATTTCAATATGTATTTCTTAAAAATAAGGATTAAAAAATATATTACCAAATTCTTTATCACACCTAAAATTTTTTTTTAAATATATTTTATTGATTTTTTACAGAGAGGAAGGGAGAGAGATAGAGAGTTAGAAACATTGATCAGCTGCCTCCTGCACATCTCCTACTGGGGATGTGCCCGCAACCCTGGTACATGCCCTTGACCGGAATCGAACCTGGGACCTTTCAGTCCACAGGCCAACGCTCTATCCACTGAGCCAAACCGGTTTCGGCTATCACACCTAAAATTTAATAGTAATTTTTAATATAATTTTTCCAACTGTATCATTTAAAAAATATTTGAATAAGAATCCAAATAGATTATAGTTGGTAGATATGTTTTCTAAATTTCTTTTAGTCTAATTTTTCCTCTCCCCCTCTTTTTTCTTGCAGTTTATTTATTGGGGAAAACCACACAACTAGTTTTCTTTTTTATCCTATATAGTTCCCCACATTTTGTGGGGTTTTTTTTCTGATTGTGTCATCACAATGTCATTTAGTATGTTTCTTGCCCTTGTCTTTCTTATAAAGTAGTAATTAGTTATAGGAGCTTGATCTGGTTTGGTTTAATTTTTTTGGTAAGACTATTTCTTAGGTGGAAGTATGTAATATGTATACAATGTCTGGCTATTTCTCTTTTAGGAGACATTGCCTATATCCATTAGTATTTCATTGAGGACTGTACAATGGTAGTATTCAATATTTACATTTTTATTTATTATAGTGGCATTCTATGATTATTTATAAACTGGGCTATTTCAAAAAAATCAAAGAGCTTTAAAGTTAAGTGGGAATATGCTGATCTCATACATATATCTATATGATTTCAACTATAAATAAAAGGTTAAAATGTTGATCCTGCCCTATCTCTTTATTGTATCTATTTTCCTATATCTCCTCCCTTTAACAGTTAAGATCTCAAATAATTAGTCTAAGATATTTGTCTCCATTTTTTTTCTCTTGGGTTTTTGTCAGCTAAAGCTTTAATCTGTATATTGTTCCCTAACTCCACTGAAATTACTCATAATGACATACTGACGATATACATACTGACAAGTCCAATAGAAAAAAAAAGTTTTTAAAATTTGAATCTAAGTGAAAACAATGGATATTTTTCTGATCGCTCACCTGATCACTCCAGAGTGTTTGGCATCGGGGACCCTGCCATAAGGATGCTTCTCTCTGCCCTCTGGCGTCTGGAATGAATACACTGTTGCTTGTCTCTCTGGCTGCCCCTGCTCAGGCTCTCTCATTGAGTTCTCTGTGTTTTTTCATCTCATATCTTTTTTCTGTTCTTACTCCTTTTCTTCCCTATGTCTACACATCTCCTACTTACCTCTTCCTTTCTTGTGGCTTTAGATGGCACCTGTCCCTGGAGACTCTCCCTGGGTATTTCCTGAACACCAGGACTACCAATAAGAATTTCACATGTAGATTCTCAGGAACCTCAAGTCATTGTACTTTTCCGGAACACCGTGACCTTCCCCTCCAAGTGTGTTTCCCTTATATAATCCTATATTTGATAAGCACAGGCATCAAATTAATTACCCTAGCCAGAAGCTGAAGAGTCTGTCCAAATTTCAACCTCTTCATCCTCACTCAATCTTATCACCAAACCCTATGACTTCTGGTTCCTAAAAATCACCATGTGTACCCCCTTCTCTCGTTTTTCAATGACAAGATTTTAGTTTATTTAGGCAAAGTATTTTTATTTATTTTATTTCCATCACCATTTATTCCCCGAAACCCTTCCCACCTCCACAGACCCTCCCCAAATCACCATACTAATGTCAATGAGTTCTTTTTCCCCCCTCAATTCCTTGACCCTCCACACAGCAGACCCGCACCTTTGACAGCTGTCAGTCTGCTCTCTATCTATAAGTCTGTCTCTATTTTGCTTGTTAGTTCATTTTGTTCATTAGACTCCACACATGAGTGAAATCATATGGTACTTGTCTTTCTCTGACTTCAAGGTAGAGTAGACAATATCTGCTGAATAACTGAATGGGGGGATGTGAGAGGAGAGGACTCAAATATGTCTAGATTTTGGGCCCCAGTATCTGGAAGAATTTGGTTGTAGTTGATTGACATGAGGAAGATGTGGTCAAAACAGGTTCTTGGGGAGGATTTGGAGCTCAGAAGAGAGAAGGAATAACAGCCCAGTGGGTTCATAGCTAATTGAATGACAATGTCCATGCTACTGAATAGGTTGGTGCCAGCAGGAGGGAGATCTTGAGAGTGTTTGGAGGCCTCTGTGCACTGACCTGCCTTTTTTGTTAGTGATTACAGTCATTTTGCCATTGACACAATGCTTGAATGCTTTAACATATCAGATATAAGCTGACCTACTGGGTGACAAGACAGAGTCCAAGGAGGACCTTGACAATTCCATAAGGATAGAATGAATCAAGCAAGATAAAGTTTAACCTAAATAAACACAAAGTCTTACAAATTTGATCTGTTCCAGCAATATCTCTTTGAGGAAGAGCATTGTTGTTAAAAGTGCATTGTTTATGGTCAAACAGATCTGGCCTAAAATCTCAACCTTCTCCTTTAGTCCTGCTTCCTTGATTAAATCAACTTCCTTATTAATAAAATGGCACAGTAAAATTTTCAAAAAGTTATGAAAATGAAATGAATACTAAAGTACTTAACACACTGCCTAGTACATAATAGGTAATTGATAAATGTTTTATTATCAAAGACCTTTCTTTCTAGTCTTTTTTTAAAATTAGGTATTAGCAAATGTTGGAGTTTGTGATGGGCTTTTAAGAGCCTCTTGAAATATTATTAGGGTTAGAGGTTTTCTAGTACCTGAAACATTATTTCCCCCAAACAAATTTTCTTGTGAATCTCTCCAATCCCACCTGAAAATGGTAGCCCTCTTTACCTTTCTGACTTTTGCTTTCACTTCTTTCTACCATAAGGTTAATAACCTATTTTGTATTTTAAGTCACTCTTTTATAACATTTGTTTACAACTTTCTTTATTTGATATCTTGGAATACTTTCCAGGACTTTTGAAAAAATGTTTTTCTTTATTGATTAAGGTATTACATATGTGTCCTTATAGCTCCATTGCCCCCCCCCACCCCCCCCCCGCCCCCATCTCCCACTCACGACCTCATCCCCCCTATTGTCTGTGCAGGACTTTTTTTTTATTTTATTACTTTTCTTACTATATTTTTTATGGAGATATAATTTATATTTAATAACATTCACCAATTTGAATATATGATTTGATGAGTCTTGACAAATGTATGCACCATAAACAATTAGAACATTTGTGCCTACATTTTAAAGTCTTCTAGTTGAAAACAATTGAATTCCTAACATGTTTATAAATGACACACTTGCAAGTTAAAAAATAGTTTTATTTAGGTTGAAAAGAAAAGTGAGGAATATATTTAATACTTATTAAGAAAGGCAAGAGAATTTTGAAAACTCTATTAGATCATTTATTTGTCTTCCTTTTGTCCTCTAACTAAGATTAAATGCTTGCAGAAAATGAAGAACTTGCCAAGAATAAATTTGGTTTCAGGATACTTAGGGCTCTGCCTGTAACTGTTGATAAGAATCAGGTACTAATTCATCTTCTTAGTCTTGGTCTTCTGGTTTATTTCCTTTTTATTATAATATTTTTAGAATCAACATGTGGTTGAAGAATGGCAAGATGGACAGAGAGGAGAGTGGATAAGAGGTGATAAAACAGGGTTAGAGGGTTTCAGTGACTGGCCGGATGTAACCCAGTTAGAAAACTGGCAGAGCTAGAATTAAGATTCAGCTATCCTTCAACCCCCTGCTTCCAATACCAGAGAGACATCGAATACTCAAATAAATACCTTGAGAAGTTTTAGATTTAATTTTAGAGTCGAAAGCATTGATGTTCTCAGTGAATCCCTTTCTGACAATCTGGTTTAGGTAAAGAAATTTGCAAACATCCCCTGAAGTCTCTCCTACTCTATAGTTCTGTGACATTGCTTCAGTTGTTTTGGCTTAAAATAAAAAGAGAAGATGATCAACAAACTGCCCTTTTATATATGTAAGAACCACATTTAGTGAAGCCATTACAGTATTGCTCAGGCAAGTCCATGGGATTTGAAAAATAATCTTTTTCTTCTATTTTAAGAATAAAGTCATACTGGGTTTTGGAAGTTATGTATTTAGTTAATAGACACTTAGACACAGGATATGGGTCCTAAAAATAAATACCATTAAAAAATTTTAATGACATCATCAGAACTATTTTTATAGTAATTATTTGACACTGGCTTTGATTATAAAGAGCTTCTATATGTATGTCCATTTCTTACACAATGCAATGTGAGACTATTAATTTCTTTTTACTTGGCTAACAGCTGATTAGCTATTAGTCATAAATATGAAATAAATCATTCAGAATAAATAAGGCACAAAATATATTTTTTAAAATATACTTAAGCAAGTACATCTTAGTGGTTGTTTATAACTTGCCTCTCTAATAAACATAAATTACTAAAATGCATTCTTACATCCATGATGATTTTTATTTTAACTGTTTTTATTTTAACTGTTTTTAAAATTTATTTTAACTGTTTTTAACTGATTTTTATTTTAACTGTTTTATGGGTAGTTGTAAATAACTATTGAAAATTGGTGCAAGTTAA
This sequence comes from Myotis yumanensis, assembly GCF_028538775.1. Classification (NCBI taxonomy): domain Eukaryota; kingdom Metazoa; phylum Chordata; class Mammalia; order Chiroptera; family Vespertilionidae; genus Myotis; species Myotis yumanensis. The sequence continues at coordinate 61,883,501 of NW_027223757.1, forward strand.
CTGACCAACATAAGGATGGCAAATAGGTACTCTGGCATATTTATGTTTCCAGTTTTTAAAGCTATACATAAACACAATAGAGAAAATGCATTTCATACAAGTGAAACATAATAATTCCTGTGACTGCCACATATTTGAATTAAGAGTAGTTCAGATTTCCTCCCTAACCTAGTTCTCTACTTTAAAAAAAATTAAATAAAAAAACTGAGAGAAAATCCTGTGCCAGTTGTGGTGTTAACAAAATCAGTTTATGTAGATGAGCTTTCTGTCAGATAGCTCATCTTGCTTTGTCCCTATCAGGTGATAGCTGCATATGAAATAAGAGAACCCAAAGGTTCTTTTCTGGGCCTTCTCTTTCATTTAAAGTAAATTTCTTAATCCTGTCAATAATACAAATAAAGTTTAAAAAAAAGTAAGTTTCTCTTTTGAAGTCATCTGAGCAGAGGCGAGGAGCCAGGATTCTGGAACCCTACTGCCTGAGTTTGAATCCCCGCTCTGCCCCTTCCTAACTGTGTGACCTGTGGGAGGTGCCATGTCTCGTTTTCCTTATGGGGATGATAGTAGCAGTACATGGCTCAGAGGATAAAATAATTTCTAGCACCTAGAATACAGAAAGCACTCTGTAAACAGTCATTATGATTGCACAGGCTAAGTGTTATCAGTGATCATGGTATTGAAGTATAATACATATGCAGAAAGGCACTCATATCATAAGTGTTCAGCTTACAGAAATTTTATAAGCTGAACAACCCTGTGGTAACCAACACATAAATCATGAAACAGAAACTGTACCTCTTCATGCCCACTTCTAGTCACTACCCCTCTCTAAGGGTAACTAATATCCTGACTTCTGATTAGTTTCATTAATGGCTATTTGTTAAACTTTGATATTGCAGCAATTGATAAGGAACTTACTGTAATAGCATTTTAATTTTTATTTAACATCTAAGACAAACCTATTTGCTTTAATCTTTTAATATTTATAATAATAAGTATAATACATATAAATAGAAAATATCAAGTATAAAATATAATATTTTAATGTATTTTGTTTTATAGGTTGAAAAAGCTCCTTGAACAAGAAAAGGCTTACCAAGCCCGTAAAGAAAAGGAAAATGCTAAGAGGCTCAATAAACTAAGAGATGAGCTTGTGAAACTAAAGTCCTTTGCACTCATGCTGGTGGATGAAAGACAAATGCATATTGAGCAACTTGGCCTGCAAAGCCAGAAAGTACAGGATCTCACTCAGAAACTGAGGGAAGAAGAAGAAAAACTCAAAGCCATTACTTCCAAATCCAAAGAAGACAGGCAGAAATTGCTCAAGTTAGAAGTGGATTTCGAACACAAGGCTTCGAGGTTTTCCCAAGAGCATGAAGAGATGAATGCTAAATTGGCTAATCAAGAGTCTCACAACAGGCAACTTAGACTCAAGCTGGTTGGCTTAACGCAAAGAATTGAGGAGCTAGAAGAGACCAACAAAAATCTTCAAAAGGCAGAGGAAGAACTTCAGGAATTAAGAGATAAAATTGCCAAAGGGGAATGTGGCAACTCCAGCCTCATGGCAGAAGTGGAAAATCTACGGAAGCGCGTGCTTGAAATGGAGGGTAAAGATGAGGAGATCACTAAAACGGAATCCCAGTGCAGGGAATTGAGGAAGAAATTACAAGAGGAAGAACATCATAGTAGGGAGCTCAAAATCGAAGTTGAGAAGTTACAGAAGAGAATGTCTGAACTGGAGAAACTGGAAGAAGCATTTAGCAAGAGTAAATCTGAATGCACCCAGCTACATTTAAATCTAGAGAAAGAAAAGAACTTAACCAAAGACCTGCTAAATGAATTGGAGGTCGTCAAGAGCCGAGTTAAAGAACTGGAATGTTCCGAAAGTAGATTGGAAAAGGCTGAATTAAGCCTAAAAGATGATCTTACAAAGTTGAAGTCATTTACTGTGATGCTGGTTGATGAAAGGAAAAATATGATGGAAAAAATAAAGCAAGAAGAGAGAAAAGTGGATGGACTCAATAAAAATTTTAAGGTGGAACAAGGAAAGGTCATGGATGTAACTGAAAAACTAATCGAAGAAAGTAAGAAGCTTTTAAAACTGAAGTCTGAAATGGAGGAAAGAGTATACAACTTGACAAAAGAGAGGGACGAGTTAGTAGGCAAACTGAAAAGTGAAGAAGAAAAATCGTCTGAATTAAGCTGCAGTGTTAACTTATTAAAGAAGAGACTTGATGGGATAGAGGAAGTGGAGAGAGAAATAACCAGAGGAAGGTCTCGGAAAGGACCCGAGCTCACCTGCACGGAAGACAATAAGATTAAGGAACTAACGCTTGAAATTGAGAGACTGAAGAAACGCCTCCAACAACTGGAGGTGGTCGAAGGGGATTTGATGAAGACGGAGGATGAGTATGATCAGCTGGAGCAGAAATTTAGAACTGAGCAAGATAAGGCTAATTTCCTCTCTCAGCAACTGGAGGAGATCAAGCACCAAATTGCCAAGAACAAAGCAATCGAGAAAGGTGAGGCTGTGAGCCAGGAAGCGGAGCTGAGGCACAGGTTTCGGTTGGAAGAGGCTAAAAGTCGAGACTTAAAAGCTGAAGTGCAAGCTCTTAAAGAGAAGATTCATGAATTAATGAACAAAGAAGATCAGCTTTCTCAGCTCCAAGTGGACTATTCTGTCCTTCAACAAAGATTTATGGAGGAAGAAAATAAGAACAAAAACATGGGACAGGAGGTCCTCAATCTGACCAAAGAGCTGGAGCTTTCCAAGCGTTACAGCCGAGCTCTAAGACCCAGTATGAATGGGAGAAGAATGGTAGATATTCCTGTAACCTCGACTGGAGTGCAGACTGATGCTGTCAGCAGCGAGGCAGCAGAGGAAGAAACCCCAGCAGTATTTATCCGGAAATCCTTTCAAGAAGAGAATCATATCATGAGCAACCTTCGACAGGTGGGATTGAAAAAACCTATGGAACGATCCTCTGTTCTCGACAGGTATCCTCCAGCAGCAAATGAGCTCACGATGAGAAAGTCGTGGATTCCCTGGATGAGGAAAAGGGAAAATGGGCCTTCAATTACTCCAGAGAAAGGGCCCCGAACAAATTCCAGTCCAGGGCACCCAGGAGAGCTGGTTCTTTCACCAAAGCAGGGCCAGCCCCTGCATATTCGAGTGACACCAGACCACGAGAACAGTACTGCGACGTTGGAGATAACAAGCCCTACATCCGAAGAATTTTTCTCTAGCACCACCGTCATTCCTACATTAGGGAATCAGAAACCAAGGATAACCATTATTCCATCACCAAATGTTATGTCTCAAAAAACAAAAAGTGGAGATGGTATTCTCGGCCCAGAACGAGCCATGTCCCCGGTCACAATTACCACATATTCCAGAGAGAAAACCCCGGACAGTGGAAGAGGCGCATTTGCGGACAGGCCCACATCCCCCATTCAGATCATGACAGTGTCTACATCAGCTGCCCCGGCTGAGATTGCAGTCTCTCCCGACGCCCAGGAAATGCCCATGGGAAGGACTGTCCTCAAAGTCACCCCAGAAAAACAGACTGTTCCAACGCCACTACGGAAATACAACTCCAATGCCAATATCATAACCACAGAGGACAATAAAATCCACATTCATTTAGGTTCTCAGTTTAAACGGTCCCCTGGGGCTTCAGCAGAAGGAGCAAGTCCAGTTATCACTGTGCGGCCTGTCAGCGTGACAGCGGAAAAGGAGGTCTCCACCGGCACTGTCCTCCGCTCTCCCAGGAACCACCTCTCCTCACGGCCTGGTGCAAGCAAAGTGACAAGCACCATCACCATAACCCCAGTCACAACCTCCTCCACTCGAGGAACCCAGTCAGTGGTGAGTGGAAGAGGTTCCAAGGTGCAAGGCGAGGGAGGGAGGAAGAAGTGAGGAGGGAGAATAACCCAACGCCCCAAATAAAGCAAAGGCAAATGCCTCTCGCGCCACCTGAACCCACTGGCAGATGTTTCCTAGAGGACTAGGTACACCAGGAAATAGAAATAAAAAGTGGCCTTATATTTTAATAAATTGAGCTTATTTTTTCTACCTTCACCTGAGGATATGTTTATTGATTTTAGAGAAACAGGAAAGGAGAGAGACAGACAGAGAGAGAAACATTGAACCGTTGCCTCCCATATGTACCCCAACCGTGATTGAACCCACAACCTAGGTATGTGCCCTGACTAGCAATCAAACCCACCACCTTCTGGTGTACAGGGCAGTGCTCCAACCAACTGAGCCACTAGGCTGGACATGAGCTAATTTTGAGGGGAAATTTTTTTTCGTGTAAATTATGGAGACACCCCTCCAATACTTTCAAAGATGGCCTCTTTGCAATGTCAGCATACAGTGATAATGTTTAAAATTTGATTTTTTTATGTTTAAAATACTTTTTAAAATGGAGACTGGGGGAAAATGGTGAAATAGGCAAGAAAAATTTAAGCTGTTCCCAGGTTATATTTCTATAAGCTACACTATTCAATATGTGATTATGTATGATCATAGTCATACTTTCTTCCAAAAAATGATATTGAAAGATTTTAATATTTAAAAAAAATTTGAAGTAAAATAAAAGTGAGTTTATATGTCTACATACTATATTTTATTAATAGTATCTTGCAGAGAGCAGGTGCTTGACAAATATTACTTAACAACCAGCTGGAAGGCTAAATGAATGATAATAAAAAAAGTGTGTCCAAAGTATAAAATCCAGAACTTAAAAATAAGTTCTAGTTTTGAAAGTGCTTTCAGCGAGTGTCTTCATTATTGGGGACAAATTGGTAAATGAAATTATAGAAGATCATGTACTACTTAGATATTAATTTAAGCAAACTAGAAATTATGATTCCTAGACTCTGAGCAAATTCTGCAACATATATTGGAAACTCTTAAGAACGCTATTTACTTAAGTATAGAAGTTATGGCTTATTTTCCCATATCTTCAATAAAATTTACTTTTAATTCTCTGTGTACAAAGATAGACTCAAAACAGAGTTCAATATGTGAATCAGTAACTGCTTTGCCAGCAAAGCTTTTGATTACGAGCTCTATAGGAGCTGAATAGCATTCAGAATTGCTCGTCCTTCTCAAAATTCAATATTGCTTTTTGGGCAATACAGAGCATAGCTTGAATTTTTATAAAGAGACAATGGAAGTGTAATTGAGAGCAGGTTTCTCTGCTGGAACACCTTCTTCTCATTTTAAGGGTCAGATCAAGATGGCCTTACCTTCTTCTGTAGCAACATCTGTGACGACCAATTAAACCCCGTAGACAAATAGGATTTCAAAACAGCTAAGATTTCTAAGGCCTGAATAATGGCCCGCCTACTTCAGGTATATCTGATCCCATTAAAGTAAGAACAAGAAGTTTGGGAAATCAAATAGTGAGGCTAGTTTATTTGTTCATTTATTATTGAAGTATTGAATTAATTGCGTACTAGCTACAGTTTAGCGCCACTGGGTTAGGTGCTGACTGCAAAGAGGACCTTTAGAAGCCCTCAGCTTAGTGGGAGAGTCAGGACGGGAACCTACCTTCTGGTTCTCTGGTAGAAGTACGCACACAGGAAGCACTAGAGAAGGCTTCACAGAGGAGGAGGTTTTCACAGACAAGGATTTTCAGGAAGGGAAGGTGCAGGGAGAGAGAACAGCATGTGCAAAGGTGTGGCAGTGTGGAGGAGCCTGCGGTGTTCGGGGAAGGGCGAGCAGTCCCACTGTGCAGCAGCAGTGAGGCCTGGCGACAGAATGCAAGGAGACAAACTGGGGGCAGATAGTGAAGAGAGGAGGTGCAGGTCTTACTATGAAATTTGGGTTTAATCTCATAGAGTCAGTAAAGGGTGTTGAAAGGGTAAAGATGATTTGAAAACATTACACTATTTATGTTTTAGAAAGATATGTGTATAAAACAGTTTAAAGGATAAATTGGAGGGGACAGAGGCTGAGGGCAGAGACACCGTGGCAATTCTCTAGGCTAGAGATGCTGTAGGCTTGAGCTATGGCAGGGAAAATGAGGGCAGAGCTATATTGGAGACGGAATTGAAGATTTCATGACAAATTGAGTATGAAGGACGGCTCTGAGGTTTCTGGCTTGGATGTCTGGGTGGATAGGATAAGAAACATAGGAAGACTACTGTCTGGAGGAGAAGATAAGTAATGGTTGGGGGGTGTTATATTTGAGATGCCTGAGGGACACTGGAAATGTTTAGCGAAGTCGTTGGAAACCTGGATCTGTTTTAAGGGGAGCATTGAAGGCTTACGGTCTGGAACTTGTCAACACCTGGAGTGATAACTGAGGTGATTTTCAGCGTGAAAGCAAAAAATTAAAAGAGGCCTAAGGATGGAATATGGCGATGCCCACATTTTGCAGGCAGCCAAGCTGGAACAAGGAGCCAAGCCAGCAAGAGATTAAAAAGCAGTCATCACAACCGGATGTGATGGGTGAGATTCAAGTAACAAATTATGGCAAGAGAGTTTTAGAAGCACTTCAAGAAAGAGGGTGTGGTCATCAGTAACAGTAAAAAATGAGAAGAGTCTGAATTCTTAGGAGGTAAAAGGAGAGCTGGCTAGTTAAAGAAAGTGGAGGAGCCCTAGCTGGTTTGGCTTAGTGGATACCGTGTTGGCCTGCAGATTGAAGAAAGTGGAGGTAATTTGGGGGGACAGTACAACTAAAACTGCCAGAGTTTATGCCAGGCCTGTATTTTCTCTGTGAAATAGGAGGCAAGGTCATCTTCAGTAAGGGTAGAGGAGATAGCGTAGGAGCTTGAGAAGAGAAGGAAGTTAAGCATAGATACTTCAGGAGAGAACAGGAGGCAATCAGAGTGGATTAGATACTGACTCCAAGTTTCTAACGATAATTTAGCTTGGGGAGGTGTTATCTGTGGCAAGAGTCCTGCTCTCGTTCAGAGCGAGCACATCCAGGGGGAAACTCACGACCATCTCCTCTGTGTTTCTGTGTTTTTGTCTTTTACAGTCAGGACAAGACGGGTCATCCCAGCGGCCTACACCCACCCGCATTCCTATGTCAAAAGGTATGAAAGCAGGAAAGCCAGTAGTGGCAGCCCCAGGAGCAGGAAATCTGACCAAACTCGAGCCTCGAGCTGAGACTCAGTCTATGAAAATAGAGCTGAAGAAATCTGCAGCCGGCAGCGCTACCTCTCTTGGAGGGGGGAAGGGCTGAGGGCAGTGGCTGCGGGGGTATGTTGTGCAGATGCTACTGCTACGGTGAAAACAAACCTTCGTCCGTTCGTGCCAATTCTTTACATGTACTAATTTAAGTTTTAAATACCTTGTTTATAAAGTAATCTACTAATAGCCATATGTCTTTCCTATTTTGTAAATTTGTTTTGATGCTGGGGAACTAACCAACAAAACTACTGTTTGCCGTGTGCTTGGTGGAGGAAGCTGGGCCTGAGGCTGGAGCTTGACATCTGGTCCCCATTTTGCTTCTAGAAAATGGATCCATCAACTAACCCATCTGAACCTCAGTTTCTTTATCAGTGAGATATGGGTGCTGAATAAACTCCTCTCCAAAGCCTGCTCCCATATTTCTTGATGGTAAATCACATTTAATAGCCTTGTTCCACAGTAATTGATTTTTCAAAAATTCTATTATGAAATAGGAAGTAGTTTAATGATTGCCATTTGCCTCTGTCAAATCCCAAATTTGCTTCTTATGCTGGAACATCTAGTTATCACAGGGCCTGGAGCTCTAAAGTTTTGCCAAAACAAAAGCCTCTGATTTCAGGAAATAATTTGAATGTGAAATAAAATGGAAATGAAATATGGAGTCCTAAAACAGAGTTTTACTTATTTGTGTGTGTCTGTGTGTATGGTAGATAGAGGTTTTGGCCATCTCAAAAACATTCCCAGAGTTTCATAGACAATAATTTTAGAGCCATTAATGTCATACTCTTGTTCTATTCAAGTGCGCAATTGATTTAAATCCTGGAGCGGTTTGAATAGAGCCACCAAATGGCCCCTTATGGCTCAATAGAGGTTGTAATGGGTAGGAAATAGCAGGAAGTAAATTCTGATATGTTAATGCCAAGAAAAAACATGACATCATACAGACCTTAATTGAATTGAATATTTTCCTCAGTTAACTGTGAACTTTATTTGCAAATATAAAATCAGTTCATGATTGTGTGTGTGTGTGTGTGTGTGTGTGTGTGTGTGTTGTAGAGAATGGGATTATTATTCCTGTCATTTTTACTTGTGTTTGTATCATTTTCATTAATTTTAAGCATGGTTTAATCAGCATGAAGCAGTGTGTGAGTGCAAAATGCCAGGTGTCTTTGTGGGGAGACTAACCATGTTAAAGTAGACACGGCTTCACAGTCAAATAACCACAAATGAGCTCAAGGCTAACAACCTGCAGCATAGGATACGGGGTCTTACGTAGGCAGCAGAATTGTCAAGATTTCTGATTCAATGGGGGGAAGATAAAAAAGAACAGATGATTGGTTTTTAGCCCTTGATTCATCATCCTTCGTGATAAATAGACTCTTCTCAAAGTTCTTTTCACACCAGATTTCCTATCCCTTACAGAACTTGGACTTGAATTACACACGATGGTGGTAGATGCCTCACAGTACTTACATTCACTTTAATCCAATCTCTGTTGCCTACAGCTCATCAGTTCTCAGCATATATATTTTAAAATGTTGAGCAACCATGAGAGACATGCCATAATAATGGGATTTCAAGGTAGAAAAGCAGAGAGACTGAGAATGAAGATTTTATGAAATATGACTTTGAACAAGTTTAAATAAGAGATCTTTCCATTTTGAATACTGCCTTGTATTTTTTTTAAAAGGGAATTTCCCCCCTTTTGTAAAGTGGACACAATCCTTTTCAAAATCAAGGACGTTCTATGGCATTTAGGGTATTTATTGCTACTGTCCCATAACATACTGTATCTAAGCAACTGAAGGTGTCAAAAGTATGAAACACTGCATTCCTTTTGACTTTACCTGCCATTTTTCCGTGACTTTTATCATAATCTTATTGTCCCTGTTGCTGTTTTTGCTTTTACCTGCTCACATCATGCTTACGTCGTTTCTGCCTGGAAGGCCATAGCAGCTGCAGGGAGAACACTCCAAAAGGCTTAGCAGTGCATGTACAGGATGTTTATACATCTGGACCTTGGAACAGAGCCACCTGCAAAGTACAACTACTAAGAAAACTTGGCAAAACAACACATATTCACTTTTCAGAAATGATAAAGAGCAACTGCCATGGCAGTTTTTCTTTGTAATTTTAGAATCAACTCTACATTTATTGGATAACTTTGTTCTAAACCACATATCAGAAATGAAATCCACTGGGGACAGGAGGTGGAGGATTAAAAGCACTCCAACTCCAGCTTCCATTCGTGAGTATAATGTTTTTAAGATGCAGCTGAATGTGCTTTTATGAGTGAATGGGATGAAAAGGTTAGAGTTGTTTCCCTGTCCTGGAACATAGCATTGTGTAGTAAAATAAAAGGGGTCTCACCAGAGCTGCTGTGTATAGCTGCTGCTCAGTCCCTCCCTGGGGGAGGAGTGTCATTTCCACAGATTTCAATGTGATGGTGCCCCCCAGAGGACGTGCAGGGCTCCATCTTCACAGGGACAGAGGAGGCCCTGGTGATGGTCAGTACAAACGTTTCTATATGGGACATGGCCCTAAGGGTATTTATTATTTCTTGAAAATGACCTTCCTAAGTCACCTGCTTAATTGGAGTCATTCAGTTGCTACTGCATTTTTATCAGATTTTCATTGAGGACAAGTTAATGCATGACAGTGGGCTTGCTAGAGATTTTAGTGTCTTCATTAAGGGTACGGTATTAAGATCTCTTATTGAATATCTTCAGGAAGAGAGTGAAGAAATAGCTCTGATGTGCCATGTGGGAAGAGTATAATTTCAGGGAAATAAACATGTCCAAGAATGTAAAATGCAGAGATTTGAATTTCTCATTCCTTCATAGCTTTAGAATACTAGGGAAAGAGTGAGACTTTCCTGATTGGAAACCCCCAGGGATATTAGATAGGAAGAGCACATTTATGTGAGAGGACAGAGGACAGAGAGAGAAAGGAAGCGGCAGCAAGATGGCCACAGTAAACAAAGATGTTTGATTCTAAAATTTCTTCAACCCAGACGAAGGCTAGTGTTTACCATCTACCTCTTCTTCCAGGGTCTCCTCATTAGTTAGCTCCTAAATCTCTGCTCTTTCAACTTCTCCTTTTCAGTTGTTACCTCCACACCGGATATAAATATGCTCTGGTCTCTTTTATTTTATAACAATTCTTTCTTCAGCTGTGCAGTCCTCTACAGCTACTGCCCTGTCTCCCTCCTGCCAAGTTAAGCCATTGACAGACACTCAAACTGTAATGCCTCCATTTCCATACTTTCCATTTATCTTGAATTACTTTTTATTACTGTTAATTTGTATCCATAGTTAAAATATCAGCCAGTGGTCAAAGATGATGAAAACATTTGTTCCTTACTTTACTGCCCTTTTCCCTAAGTTGTGCCCCCTGGAGAAAATAATGTCTAACTCTTAGATGTTTCTCCAGATTACTAAATAATATACTTGTATTCTGGCTTTTTATTCATCAATTTTAGATATTAATTTTTGTCTTCCCATTATTGTCTTGATGGTTGAGGATTTAATCCTCTCACATGTCCTGTCTTTCCCCTTTTCCCATCCTCCCAATATGATTATATCATAGTGGTTTTTTTCTGATCCTCACCCGAGGATATGTTTTCATTGATTTTTAGAGAGAAAGGAAGAGAGAGAGAGAAAGAGAGAAACATTGATCTGAGAGAGAAACATTGATTGGTTGCTTCTTGTACATGCCCCAACTGGGGAATCAAACCCACAACATAGTTATGTGCCCAGACAGGGAATCAAACCTACAACCTTTTTTGGTGTATGGGACAATGCTCCAACCAACTGAGCCAACCAGCCAGGGCCACACATTTTAAAAAATAAATCACCAGTCAGCATTTGAATGTTATATATTAATATGTTTCTGGTATAAATTTAAATATTGTTTCTTGCTGAGTCAAGTAGTACACTATGACTATTTCCTTCTTATCTCTTTCCCCTTTCAAATGAATAATTGCTTAATTTTTCATCTGCTTGGTTTTCTATGTATCCATCTTTACTTTTTCCAAATGCTCCAATAGGTCTGCCAAACACCCACCAAACCTTGAAACATATAAGTTTCACGTTTTTTGCTGGAGGCCTTCCTAGTTCAGTCCTCTGCTTCCCTACTTACTCTGGACTGCTTGTCTTCTAGGCCTGCTGCAAGCTGTCCTGCTGTCCTTTTGCCATGTTAAACCCTCTGTTTTCTGGATTTCTTATCTTCTACTACTTCCTTTGCTTAATTCTTCCTCCCTCCCTCCCTCCCTCCCTCCCTTCCTTCCGTCCTTCCTTCCTTCCTTCCTTCCTTCCTTCCTTCCTTTCTTCCTTCCTTCCTTCCTTCCTTTCCTCCACCACCTCCTCCTCCTTTTCTTACTCCTCTTCCTCCTCCTCCTCCTCCTCCTCCTCCTTCTCCTTCTTTTCCTTCTTCTTCTGTCTGTCTGTCTATTTTTTGGAGTATACCTCCCAATAGTTTCTACAGAGAGAAATCCTCTCTGGGAATAGGTCAGGAGAGGGGATATGGAGAGTCTCATAGTTCATTGTGTCAACTTTTCCACTCCCCTGTATTCAGTCTGTGCTGCTAATTCTTTACGTAGGTCCAGAACTTCTTAGGTTGGTTTTTCAGAAAATAAATTTCTAGTCTCTGGAAAGGGTGAAAACAGAATGAGGTTAAGCTCTTTTTCTTCTGTGACCAAGATATCTAATCTCCTCTGGTTTTCCTTTGACCTCTCTGGCTGCTCGGCCTCAGTCTCCCTTGATGGCTCCTCGTTTTATGCTTACATCTTAAGGATTGTTGTTCCCTTGTCTCTATCAAAAGCAATTTTCCTACACTACATGCTAGTCCTTGTTATTTTATGCACTCCCATGGCTTCAACTATCACCTATATGCTGAAAACTACCAAGCCGCTATCTCCAACTCAGCTTGTCTCAAAGCAGTCTCAACACCTTCTCCACCCCTCTTCCAAGTCTTCTCCTCTTATTATTCTCCACATCAGCAGGGATGTCCTGATCCACCTAATGACCCAAGCTAGCAACCTGGGAGCTATTTGAGGCTCCCCTGTTGTCCTCACCCATCAAATAGACTCATTCAGCAAGTCTCTCATATTCACCCCCTAACACCTCCAGCACCTGAACCCACATCTTCATTTCTCCCACCACTGCCTGAGTTGCAGTTTTAATTCTCATCTGAATAGTTCTTTTTTTTTATGTTTTGAGCCTTTATTTTGGGCTACTTGTACATTTAAAAAATCTTTATTGTTGAGAGTATTACAGATGTCCCCCTTTTTCTTCCCCTGCCCCCCTCTGATTCCTGCCCTGCCCCAGGCCTTCACCACTCTATTGTCTGTGTCCATAGGTAATGCATGTAAATTATTTGCTTAATCTCTTCCTGCCCCCTACCCTCCTTCCCTCTGAGATTCCTCAGTTTGCATTGTTCTGATTCTCTCGTAACTGGCTTCATAGTCTCCAGCCAGAAAACTCTCTGCTTCATTTTCCATCTTGTTTTCCAAAGTTCAAGTTGGTCATATCACACTTCTATTTGAAAACCCAGTAAAGGTTCATCATTACCTGTAGAATACAATGCCAACTCCTTGGTATGGCACTCCGGGCTCTTTGTGACCTAGCTCTCTACCTCAGTCTTCTGAGCATCCCCCTCTTTCCCTTGTCCGGACTCCTGCCGCCCATGCTTACAGAATGGCTTGCATAGCAGGCCAGGCACCTTTCCTGGATTTGACCAACTTGTTCCTCTCCCTTGATTGTCCTTTCTCCTACCTTTCCTTCTGGTGGGTGTGACCTTCTATGTTCAAAGTCTCTTTTAAAAACATTGACAAACCATACTTTCAGAGTCTATCTTGGGGTTTAAAGCCTGTCCATTGCGGCAAAACCTGGGCACTTACTGTAGAAAAGAAAACCAGCAGTTAAAGGATGGCTGAAAGTTGGGGAAGAAAGAGGAGCTCTTGCTTCTTCCCTTTGTCTGCATGCAAGCCCATGAGAATGATATGGAAGGTGCGGACATACCATGTGTGAGGACACGGAGGTAACAGAGACAGTGGAATTAGAGGAAATCCAGGTACTGTCGTTCTGGAGAGTGTGAGTACTTCTGTTTCCCTCCAGAGGCACCATGGCAAGTAATGAATACAAAACAGCCAAGGGTCTGGGACTGGGGAGTTTTTGCCTCTGAAGCCCTCACACCCGTGGAGAACTAAGGGGGCCTGAGAGTTTACTGTGAAGTATAAACATACTTGAATGAGAAGCAGAAATGACACTTCAGGAAAGAGGAAGTTTCAGGAGGAGGGTTTATCATGCTCTTTAGATTCATGAAGGACCCTCTAAAACAGATCAGAAATGCTGTCATTTTAGAGGACCCAACACCACCACCAATAAGCAGCATGTGGATTTAGAATAGATGTGAAGGTGAATCTCCAGAAAGAGTGGATTGCTGAACAGTGGACTAGATACCAGACACTGGAGTATGGCTGTCTAACCTTTGGCAAATCACCTCACCTTGGTTTGGCTTAGCATTTAGTTATAATCTTTTATGATTCTGGCATTCCTTCTTGTACTCATAATGTGATATGCTTCACTACTGTTTAGCAAGCAACTTAAAAGGACTTTGCCATAACACTCTTCCTAAGAACTAATGGTTAATTGCTTATCTGGTAAAAGTAGTTTGGCCTTTCTACTCATACTAATGTGTGATGGACAGAATTCCAAAGTCAAGGGCTGGTTAGAGCTGAACCGGACATTAGAGGTCCAGAAGATAATTACATCTATTATTAATGATGAAAACAAAAACAAAACAAGAAAAACTATAAGGCTTAAAGATTTCTAACCACCTTATTAAATGACGAAACCAGGTCTTCAGTTTCTCCCAGTATATTATTCATTATTTCATATGAAACTATGAAATAATGAAGTGAGCAAAGTACATATACATACATAAACTAAAACATCCATACTCATTGGGCCAAAATAATATTGTCAAAGTGTCTTTGAGACATGGAGATATCTACATGGAAACTATGTGACAAAGTTTTCATAATAATACTTTGATAAATATTGTTGTACTTATCTAAAAAGCACAATGTCCTTTTCAATTTTCACCCATAATGCTATTTTCCATGTTAGTCTGTGTGACCAGTCATAGGCTTAGCTCAAACTAGGCAGTTAGCATCTGTTTCCAAAAAGGTAGAACCTGAGTATTGTGGCTCAAATATTTACCTGTTTTTCCACCATTTAATTTAGATTTTAAAAAATAATTAATGTTATATGTAGGAGAACTAGTTCCAATTTGCTTGTATCTGGGAAACAGTGATCTATGTGAGAGATAAGGATTAGCTTGCCTGAAAAAGAAGTTACCAGGCATAACTGTGATTATTGATAACTTGTGAGAGGTAAGGGGATTTGGGCTGATGATGGAGTGGGAAATGTTTTGGAAGGAAGTAAATAACTATTAGGTGGTTGAGAAACCCCAAGAGAATTTATATCATCTGGTTGAAAAGTTTCCTGAAGAAAATGACAGCGCTGATTAACGGAAGTATTTTTAATTAGCTGAGCTGAATCCAAAAGAAGGAACAAGTCCAAGTCAACAGAGGAAGTTTATTGGACTTCCTATTTAAAACAGATGTCTTATCAGAAGTGATTAATTTATGAATGCGATCATAATAGGACCGAATGTTGAAGCAGTTTATTAGAATGAGAACCCTAAAAGTAAACAATATCTAGGCACTCCTATTTCTTAAAGGTACAGAACGTACCTTTAAGCAGCCCTCCTTTGCTGATACAAAGTCTTGCAGTAAATAGAACCTCTGCTATGTTTGTCTTTGGTGTGTGAGCTTAGAGCAGTGGTGGCGAACCTATGACACGCATGTCAGAGGTGACACGCGAACTCATTTTTTTTGGTTGATTTTTCTTTGTTAAATGGCATTTAAATATATAAAACGAATATCAAAAATATAAGTCTTTGTTATGGTTGCAAATATCAAAAAATTTCTATATGTGACACGGCACCAGAGTTAAGTTAGGGTTTTTCAAAATGCTGACACGCCGAGCTCAAAAGGTTAGCCATCGCTAGCTTAGAGGCTATCTATAAAAGTGGTCTGGTCTCATTTACTAGAGAAGATTTTTAAAATTCAGAGCTCATGTGTTCCCTTGCAGAGAGCTTGGCAGAGCATAAACTATGCATTGCTCGGGAGGAAGACAATGACTTTCCAAGGAGTTCATCTTTCCTGCTCCACAGCCAAGGAGCTCTCCTGGGAGGAATCAGAATTCGAATTTGTTGCCAGGTTGCCCCACTCTGACACTGAAGAGATAGACTCCCCCAAATTTCCAAATCCCATCTTGGATCTCATCGTCTGGCTGGCCAGTAGTTTTGAGATACCACCCAAGGAGGATGAGTAGTTAGTGAGTTCAGAAGTCAACTGTAATTAGGAATTGATAATACGTTAAACTTCCTTTCCATGGAAGGTATTTTAGCTAGTGTAATAAAAGAATGAATTCATAATTTACATCATTTCACAATAAATCATAATAACAAATAATGTATTTAGTGTGTTACCTGAAGTTCCTTAAAAATAAATAAATAAAGATAACACTTAAGAGAAACACATAGAAGAAAATGCCATTAAGTGTTTTTGGTAAACTGTTAATGTCAAACATATATAAAAATCTAATCTCTCCATGTGTGTATGTTAACTAATATATTTTTTTTCTTCTTCCAATTAGAAAAAAGGAAATGGTGCTATTAAATGTCTGCATAGCAGAAGGCCCCAAATTTAAGTACTTTCTATTTTGAATTTGTTGATAGAGGTGGTAATTAATAATGGCCTTTGGTCTTAATCTGCCTCTACAAATTATAAATGTCAGAAAAATGGTATCTGTAAAAAATTATTATAGAATTGTATTTATTACTTAGCTCACTTTAGAGGACCTAAATGACCTATTATTGGTCTTTGTCTGAGACTCAGTGAAGACAGAGTAGGAGATGGAATAAGATTTGCTCATTGACTTTGTAACTTCAGTAAAATTTATGAGACTTTTATTGTACTGAATCATAAAAAATGGAAGAGACTTGGGAATTCTGTTGGTTTTTTTTTAAAGACAAATAATGGTATTAATCCCCAGAGCATTTCTTTTTTCTTTTTGCTGGTCACCATATGTCTCAGATAGTTATTTTAAAAAATATATATTTTATTGATTTTTTTACAGAGAGGAAGGGAGAGGGATAGAGAGTCAGAAACATCGATGAGAGAGAAACATCAATCAGTCGCCTCCTACACACCCCTCACTGGGGATGTGCCTGCAACCAAGGTACATGCCCTTGACTGGAATCAAACCCGGGACCCCTCAGTCTACAGGTCGACGCTCTTTCCACTGAGCCAAACCGGTCAGGGCTCAGATAGTTATTTTTTAAAAAAACATTTTTATTGATATTTAGCAAGAAAGGAAGGAAAAGGGAGAGAGAAAGAGAAACATTGATGTGAGAGCAAGACATCGGCTGCTTCCTACCAGGGATTGAGCCCGAAACCTGGGCATGTGCCCTAACCAGGAATCAAACCAGCAACCTTTTGATGCATAGGATGATGTCCAACCAACTGAACTAACTGAGCCACACCAGTCAGGCTCCATCAGATAGTTTTGCTGTGTAATGCGTCATCTCAAAATTTAATGGTTTAAAACAGCTGTGGGCAAACTATGGCCCGTGGGCCGGATCCAGCCCGTTTGAAATGAATAAAACTAAAAAAAAAAAAAGACCGTACCCTTTTATGTAATGATGTTTACTTTGAATTTATCTTAGTTCACATAAACACTCCATCCATGCTTTTGTTCCGGCCCTCCGGTCCAGTTTAAGAACCCATTGTGGCCCTCGAGTCAAAAAGTTTGCCCACCCCTGGTTTAAAACAACATTTTAAAAAATTTTCTCACAATTTTGTGTAGTGGCCAGGCAATTCTTATTTTAGTTTATAGGTTTGGGGAAAACATAGATGATAAGTGAAGACAGATTTAATAAATATGTTTAGTCTGTATAAATTAATAGAGCTACTATCATATAGGTATTATCTCACTATCTCTAGAAACAAGATAAAATATGTCTCCATGTATACAAAACAAAATAACTTGAGCTTAACTGTATTCCTTTAAAGTTTATAAACATAAGTGTTAAACACCATATCTTATTATTAAAGTAGAATTTAGAAAATTCTATTTGGCATTGTCAAGTATTTCTGAAACAGTCTTTTTAATAACACAATCTGATTAATAGCATTAGCATATATGCCAAGCATAGGTGACCAATTTGCTAACTTAAAGACAATAATAAAATGTAATGGTCTAACCAAGACATTCTTCTATGTATGGATGAACCCTTTTGCCATATGTATTTTTACCAAGTGATAATTATGAAGAGCTATTATTATTATGGAGATTACAAAGTGCTAGATTAAGAGAAGGCGACTCTAGGAATTTAGAGGTCTGCACACTCAAGGTGAGAGAAGATGGTATGACAGTAACACAAAATAGTAGCCCCTCAAGGAATTTTAGAGATGATCTCCAATACCCTCATTCTGTAGTGAGGAAACAAAGGCACCAGCATTCTGAATTACATCTACAATAAGAACAATGTGGATTT
Organism: Myotis yumanensis; assembly: GCF_028538775.1. Taxonomy (NCBI): domain Eukaryota; kingdom Metazoa; phylum Chordata; class Mammalia; order Chiroptera; family Vespertilionidae; genus Myotis; species Myotis yumanensis. Next base: position 61,901,277 of record NW_027223757.1, read on the forward strand.
CACCTTTTAAAATGTATGTTTTTCTATTTTTTTAAAAGAGGAAAATGGGAAAGATGCTTTAATTCTATTATAGAGATTTGAGAACTATGTATTTTCACTCTGAGAAAAATTACTACAGAAATTTTGCTGTTGTTGTTAATCCTCACCCGAGGTTATTTTTCCACTGATTTTTAGAGAGAGTGGGAGGGAGAGAGAAATATCAATGTGAGAGAGACACATAGATTGGTTGCCTTCTGCACGCCCGACTAGGGCCAGGGATGGTGCCCGCAACAGAGGCACATGCCTTTGATTAGAATAGAACCCGGGACCCTTCAGTCAGCAGGCCTATACTCTATCCACTGAGCCAAACCAGTTAGGGCTACAGAAATTTAAAAAAAAAAAGTGTTGAGTGGGAAATAGCATTTTAATCTTAGATATTTTAATTAGCGTTTTTAGTTTTTGCCTTAAGATTTTGATAAATTTTTAGGCACTGAAAAATTATAAAGCTAGAACAATTTTCCAGTGAAAAACATGAGGATGATTCTTAAAGATTTCTGGTATAGTGAAAAAATTGTATGTATGTCATAAAAGCTTTATAAAAATTTTATATTTAAATGTAAACATTTATACATTTTATTTTATTTTGCTTTGTTACCTGCTTTATCCCAAATTTAATTGATAGGTAGAAGGAAGGAATGGAAATATCTCCCCCTAGTGGTAATTTAATGAAAGAATTAAGAAACATTGTGTTTTTGACCCACTGAACATAATTAGCACAAACCAATAAGTCTATGACATGTACTTTATTTAATGCTTAGATATAAATTACCAAAGTAAAAATAAAAATTAAACTAGTATTTAAAATTAAAGTGAAAATAATAGGTGGAAATTTTCTCACCCTATTGATAAACCCTGATGTTATTTTCTACACTTACAACATTGCCATATGTGATAGGGAGGTAATAGTTTTTTTCAGACAGAGGAACCATTTGAGGCTTAGATTTCTTTCCTATGCTCTTTATAATCTCAGCAATGACAAGACTCTGTCATTTTTCCTCACCAAGGTAGTTCCATGCCTAGCACAGTGGTGTGCACATAATTGGGCCTCAATAAACAATCCTTGAATGATAGAATGAAAAAAAAAGATACTTGTTCATGAAGGCATATAGATTAAGCTAAAGTAAAATAAATCAATAAATATAAATATCACACACCCATAATGTGGCTCGTACTGTTCTAATTGCTATCTCAATCTATTTTTTATTTACTTTTATACGAATGAATTTAGATTTAAAAGCATATATGGAATCATGCAAAAAGCAGTCAGAGACAAAAGTGTTTATTAACTTCTTAAGAATAGATAATGAATATTTCCTTATTAAAACTCAAGTTCAGACACATTAAAAAAGAAATTAAAAGTATATGAATATTGTTCAGAACAGAGAGTTACTTCTAGGAAATAGTCTGGTTTCCCACTGTGGGGCTTGTATGTAGTAATTACTGTCTTTGTGTTTAGTTCTTTGCTTGAGTAAAATTGATCTAATATTGTTAGAATATTAGACGTGGTTTCTGAAAAGCTTTAAGAATTTTGGAGGTAAAGCACCTACGCCAATACAAAGATATTACCCAAGAGTAGTAAAAAACTGCAGGAGAAGCTATTGGGCTCATGTACCTGTTTTTGTTTGTTGTGTTGTTTAACATCCATGGTCTTTTAATGAAATGATGTGGTGTTGATCCTCACATAAACTATTGATTTGAGTTTCAGTGTAATTGAAAATGCTGTGTTTTTCTTCTCTTTATAGAAAGCATCATCATTCACCAGTTACGCATGAACTCCCGATGAAATGGTAAATCAAGCACATACTGGGTGTGTGTACTGCCTCTGAATCCCTGTTGAATGGATAGTATTACTACAGCTCTCCATCATCACTAAGGTCCTCCAGGCTACTGATCACTACTGAAAATAATTTTCTACTTCCAGTGAATTTTTTTGAGGATATAATGTAAAAGCTGAAAATGGCATTGCTGATAATATAAAAATAGGTTGCAAGAGCAATTCAATCTTTGTGTCAAAAGCAATTTATCCTCCTTTTGCAAAGCTTTCAGGTCCATGGGCACATGCTATGTAATTTATTTTTATAATACACTTTGTGATGTGATTTTTTTTCCCGAAAGTGTTTCCTTTTTCATAGTCTATGGCACATATAGTATATCTGTAGAATACACTGTCAGTTCTTCAAAGCATGGGTATTGGTGCATTTATAACAGTAACCTATAATCATTTTCTTTGATCAATTTGTTGTTTCTGAAGTAAAGAAAGCACAACACTATATATTTCCTGAAAGAAATTCAAGAGGTAAAACAGAAGCAGGAGCTTCTGGAAGAGTTTTTATTATTGCTTGTACAGTGCTGTGGTTCTGATCACGGTTCAACATTAACAGATAACGGTCTGGTTTAAAGTTTAATTTTAAACACTTACAGACAGTTTTTTTAAAGTTGCTCTTTCTAGTGTTCTGTGCCAAAACCCTTGGATGAATTGATTTTCATATGGAACAAATGAATAAAAGGAGATGTATGAGTTTAACATTATAGAAACACCTTCAACCGGTAGTTCAATTATCTTTCTGTTTGCATTATTTACTTATATGTACAGGACTTAGAAAAAGGATATCAAGATAGTTCTCACAATCTACCTAAATGAAAGCCTGAAAATAAAAAACTGACCTAGAAAGTATCAGCATCTTTTTAAAAAATGGTAATAGAAATGCCTAGATAAATTTTTTCTTGTAGATAGGAGTTGGACAGATTTTCAGAAATCACATATAGGTTAGAGAATATATTCTTTAAAGATAAAAAGCACATGAATTACTTAAATCTCAATGTCAGAGCTGCTGTTGAACTTAAATTTATGTGAAAATGTGCATCTAAAGTCTACTTGAAAGCCTTAATATAGGGTTTTTATTTTTAAAGACTTTGTCAATGTGGTCATGTTGTCAATAAGGTTTTTAAAAGGTAATTAAGATAAATAACTATTTGACACATCAGTTTTTGAAGGCAGGAATCATCTCTCATGTAACTTTACTTAGATTAAAGAAACTATGCTCTGGGTGTCACAAGGATAGCTAAAAACCACACCAATAATACTGTTGGCCCATTTCTCCAGACCACAGGCTGTACCCAGGTTTATATGCCCAAAGAGGGGAGTCCATACTGAGTCTCTGGAATAGAAAAATTAATGTTGGCTTTCCTCCCCTATGTAACTTTGTAAGGTATTAAGGTATACCTTGTGGAATTAGCAAATTATAATCAGTAGGTATTATATATGAAATGACTATATTTCATGTAAAATTAGTTTTGATCTTTGTAAGTAAAAGAAATGCTATAGTAGGCTTGCCCTAGCTTGAGTGATTGTATGTGTCACATAACCTGCAGGGTTTTGATTAGTGATTAAAGAAAACTAGATGTATTTGTGTGAAGATTTAAGAAATTGTTGTTTTGGGTTCTGTTTTCTGCAAATGTTTCTGAATGACGTTTTCAACTAGGGAAGGGTTTTATTTAGTATTGTTATATATTTTTCACTCACAATTAAGTTCCATTTTTGCCAATATTTCTGACGGCAAAAATATTCAGATATATCACAGATTAGCATTTGAAGCACATAACTTTTTCTCAACTTGTGGGAATGTTATTACACTAATTGCGAAAAGGCTAGAAGGCTTTAAATGTTTCCTGACTTTAATTTAAAATGCTACAAGTAATTTATGTATATTTGGATCTGAAGTTTTATTTTTCCCGAGTTTATAATGAAGTTTGGTACTTGCAATGCTGAGTGAGGATGACAGAGTAATTGGTCATTTAAATGGATGCTGAGCTTTTCTCTGCCCATGCTATAAATAAGTCTTCTGTTGAAACCCAAATGGAATTAAAGTGACAGATGGTTAAAATTAGTTTAAAAATTTTAAACTGGCTTTGAAATAGAACACAATATTAAAAATGAACAGAAAACAACAAAGAGTCATATCCTTAGCTCATGAATAAACAAACAAGATCATAAATAGTCATAGCCCAATATCCACATTCAATTGAAAAAATTGTCCCTCATGCAAGTCTGGCATCATCCTAGGCTACATAATTTCTCTATCTTTTATTGTAAGTAAATCTCCAATCATCAATATGAATGAGAATCAGTTTTGAATGGAATAATTCTGTTTTCTGATATATGATCGTAATTAGTGTTTTCAGTTTAAGATACAACAAACTAATCCTGTTATCTTACCCTTTTCTTTTTGAGAAGAGTGTTTCTGAGGGTATCTTCTACAAAGATTTTTTTCAAGTATTTAATAAAATATTAGGGCTTCATGAAAATAATGGATAGAGTAAATATTCCAGATGTTAGATACCTATAATGTTTACAAATGTGAACAATTAATTGTATCTTTGGACAACCATAAAACAATTCATGGTGTGGAATATCTAACTTAAGCATTAACAGAGACACCAACAATTCTGAAATAATTCCCAGCTTCTGAAAGTCAGTGGCAGAGCAAGAGTGAATGCTGTGTCAGACGTGTAACATGTTTGTGTCTTTTCTCTTTATGCTGTGGTTGAATTTTCCTGGAAATAAATAAAAAATAGAGCAAAGGTAGGGTGTGTTCATGAATTTGATAAGCAACAATTCTAAAATTAACAAAAACACATAATGGGAATTTAAAAAACACAACTGGCCCCTGAGGCATATACCCCCCTCTGGACCTCCAGTGCAATGCCTCTGCTAAAAATACTAATTAGAAGGCAAAGAGGAGAAATAATAAAAATGGTTGTAATGAATTCATAAAATTGGGAGTTCCATGGAATTAATGTTGCTTAGTGGCCACTAATGTTTTATTTATCTTACTATTATGTTTTTAATACTCACCTGAGGATATGTTTATTGATTTTAGAAAAAGAGGGAGAGAGAAACATGTGAGAAAGAAACACTGGTTGGTTGCCTGTCAGTCATATGTGCCCAGACTGGGATTGAACCCACAACCTAGGTATGTGCCCTGATGGAATAGAACATGCAACCTTTTTGGTGCCAAAACGATGCTCCAACCAACAGATTCACCTGGCCTGGACAATATTTTATGTTCTTAAACTTTCAGCATTTCCTCCTTACTCTGTGATGACACTATGTTTGTTACATAGGGAAAATGCTGCAGATTCATACATTTGAACAGAAATATTTCTAGGTGCCATGACATGATACATCTTTTTCTGGTGGGTTATTTTTGTTTGTTTATGTTATTTGGTTAATTTTACCTTACCATTCACAGATTTTGTTAACAGTGCAAAATTGTATTTATTTAATCTAAATTTTGTTTTAAAAATGTCAGATGTTAGCTTCTTCATATGTGATCAGTTATTCTTAGAAGTGTTGCAGGTGTAATGGATTTTCAATAGCAAAAGAGTACATGAAAAAAATTTGGAGTTACAGTCTATTTTCACAGCATTCTCAATTTTTTCTTTAAGTTTTATTAAGTACATGAGAAGTTTATTTTTCACTACAGCCAAGTGAATTTATGAATATGTACTTGTCTTTTATATGAATGTGATATCCTGCTTTCATTTCATCACAGGTTACTGAAATTTAACCAATTAAGACATTCTTTGTGTTATTTCCAAAGTCAACTTTGTTTATCAAAATCTCACCAGAGAGTGAGAAAAATAATCATTGTGATATAAAAGTATTGTGCAATATTCTTCTTTGAGTTGGAACATAATATTATACAATTAAAATCATTTAAAATGAGTATTCTACCTTATTTTAAATTATTTGCTTTAAAATAGTTTTCACTTTTGCATTTCATATTTTGTTAAAAATTTGGTATTTTTCACTGTGAATAAGAAGCAGTACAGCGGACCAGCTGAAATCAGAGTGTTTTTCCCCTGAGGTACATTATAGTTTGATTCTTTAACAAGATAAAAACTGCAAGACACCAAGAGATGGAAACTGGCTATGGGTTCCCTTCACCCTTTTATCCTCAACAAAGGCATTGTCAATAATCATTTAAATAATATCTTACCACTTCCTAAAAATAGGTTACTTAGTAGAGCAAACACTCCTGAGGTTTTGTCAGCAGCCCACAACTGTTGGGTAAGGGTTTCAGCAAAGTGGGATGAGGGTGATGGTGGGGTTGTGCTCTGACCTCTTTTATCAGCCAGAGACGGTGGTCCATAGCCACAGCCAATCCAACTGATTTTTGCCTTCTCTGGGACAAAGGAATAGGTTTCTCCTGTTTATTATTTAAATATATACATATCAGAAAAGCAGGCACGGAAGATGTCAGAGTAATGCTTTCCAAAGGAAAGTGCAGATGTTAGAGATCTTGCCCACAGAACAGCTCTGTGGCCTCGGCCCTTGGAGGAGTGGAGCCCTTCCGTGCGCATGGTTTAAAAACACTGGCCAAAATTCAATATTAATAACAGCACTGGCCAACAGTCATTGTTTATTTCATGACTTCCTAGGAGCATGGCGTCTCAAGCTTTCCACCAGATTTGTTCAAATGGATTTGTCCCCTTTGAGCCTTGGGCTAGTAGAGTCACCTTTAACGAGCAACAGATTTTTCCTTAGGGTAGAAACTGCAGTTGCTTCCCTGAGCCCCATGCTTGTTGGCAATAGGCAACATTGCACCATACTTTTTTTTTTTTTTTTTGACTGTCCTTAAAATCTTGTGAAATTTGTATTTAAACATCCCATGGAACCTATGAAGGATTTCAAATAGTAAGGCTTCCCTTCAATAGGGCCACCCTCAGTGACTGCATGGTTCCACAGATGATGAATGGTTGGAACCCAGTGCCCTGGAGTTCACAGATGAATTTTTAAAAAGATGTTAAGTCCTCCTTTAGTTTCTCCTGGCATTATTCCCAGCATTTTCCTCAGAGCTAAGCACCTCTAATGAGAAAATATTTTCTGTTTCTCTTCAGGAGTCCATTTATCCCATTCTTCCCTATATTGACTGGCCTTGGTGTACAAAACTATCTCCCCAGTTCATTCTTTGTCTTCCTCTTCTTCTTCTTCTTTTTTTTTTTAATCCTCACAGGAGGATGTTTTTTCATTGACTTTTTTTTTTTTTTTTCCAGAGCATAGAAGGGAGGGAGAGAGAGAGAGAGAGAGAGACATTGATTGATTGCCTCCCACCTGTGCCCCAACCAAGACTGGGAATCGAACCTGCAACTCAGGTATGTGCCCTTGAACAGGAATCCAACCCTCAATGCTTTGGTGCAAGGGCTGACACCCTAAACCACTGAGCCACACCACCAGGGCTGAATGTAAGCTTCTTAAATGCAGGACTTGCATATTCCTTATAGTGAATACAAGGTCCTGGATAAATGCTTGCAAAAGGCAATATGATTCCTTCTAGAGACGGGCCTTTTCCTACTCTTCTTCCAGCTGTCTTATCCCTTGCCCCTATTCTTCACAGACCTTTCCCATGACCATACTCACATTCTCATTTTTGGTCTTTCTGGCTCCTAGTGCACATTTCTTTCTCCTCCTTGAGAACAAGACATATATTTAGTCAAAATGGCAGGGTGTTTTGTAGACACCTGATTATTGACTCCTAACCCCAAAGGATTGCTCCTTCAGGAGTAGTACCTCAACCAGGTATTTTGTACTAGATCTTCTTCACTACAAATTGTTCTGGCTGCTTATTCTTCCCTTGCAGAAACCTCGGTGCCCCCTGAAGGGTTCAGATGCAGGGTATCTGGATTAAACAAAAAAATGACTCTCAATAACCACTGATTCTAAGAAAAGATATGCTCTCTGCAAAGACAAAGGGCCCTTATCTTATCTAATCAGAGTACCAGATGGCTATGCTATCTTAATAAGAAAAGTGTGTTCAGCCCTGACTGGTTTGGCTCAGTGGATAGAGCGTCGGCCTGCGGACTCAGGGGTCCTGGGTTCGATTCCGGTCAAGGGCATGTGCCTTGGTTGCAGGCACATCCCCAGTGTGGGGTGTGCAGGAGGCAGCTGATGGATGTTTCTCTCTCATCTATGTTTCTGACTCTATCCCTCTCCCTTCCTCTCTGTAAAAAAAAAAAAAAATCAATAAAATATATATATTTTTAAAAAGTGTGTTCAGTCTTTTTCAATTCACAAAGAGATCAAGCACTGGTTCCCACATGGAGCATTGGTGTACATAAGCAGTAGGACAAATAGACTATATAAGCTATCAAACTGAATATCTATCTCCCAGAAGTGGTGAGTATCAGAGATCTCTGTTTCCAGGACAGCTGCAGAGATCTTGCTTGAGAAAACAAATATGATCAGCCAGGGTATAGAATTTTGCAAATCATATATATATGGCCGGTAGCTATGACATGCAATGACCACCAGGGAGCCGATGCTCAATGCAAGAGTGGAAAACATAGGCATGGAAACATGGAACAGACTGATGAATCTCAGAGGGAAGGGGGGAGGAGGAAAAGGTGGGAAGAGATTAAGCAAAGATCTTACATACATACGAGAGGCCTGGTGCACAGATTTGTGCACTGGTGGGGTCACTCAGCCTGGCCTGCACCCTCTCACAATCAGGGACGCCTCAGGGGATGTCAGAGAGCTGGTTTTGGTCCAATCCCCACAGGCCAGGCCAAGGGATCCCACTGGTTCATGAATCAGTGCACTGGGCCTCTAGTTAATAATAAGTGTTATATAAGATTCTACTTTTTCTATGTCCCTTTTTGATCATATTCTCTCCTGGGTAGAGAATCACAATATCACTCAGACCTTAGGACTTACTTCCACAGTTTAATTTTTGACATCATAAAGAAGATATGGTACCTGCTCAAACCGCCCATAATCCCTTGTGCACACATTTTATAAAGCACTTATATCACTACTAGAGGCCTGGTGTACAAAAATTTGTGCACTCGGGTGGGGGGGGAGGTCCCTCAGCCGGCCTATGCCCTCTTGCACTCTGGGACCCCTCGGAGGATGTCCTCCTGCTGGCTTAGGCCTGCTCCCTGGGAGATCGGGCCCAAGCTGGCAGTCAGACATCCCTCTGGCAGCCTGGCAGCCCTCGGGGGATGTCCACTTGCCAGCAGGGAGCAGACCTAAGCTGCAGTCGGACATCCTTAGTGCTGCTGAGGAGGCAGGAGAAGCTCCCGCCACCACCGCTGTGCTGGCAGCCATCAGCCTGGCTTGTGGCTGAGCAGAGCTCCCCCTGTGGGAGCGCACTGACCACCAGGAGGCAGCTCCTGCATTGAGCATCTGCCCCTGGTGGTCAGTGTGTCATAGTGACCAATTGTTCTGCTGTTAGGGTCAATTTGCATATTACCCTTTTATTATATAGAATTGAGGCCTGGTGCATGGATGGGGGCTGACTGGTTTGCCCTGAATGGTGTCATGGATCAGGGTGGGGCTCCCCCCTGGGGTGCCTGGCCAGCCTTGGTGAGGGGCTGATGACTGTTTGCAGGCTGGTCAAGCCCCCCAGTGGGGACCCTCACCCCATGATGGTTTGGCCAGCCTGGGTGAGGGGCTAAGGGCCGTTTTCAGGCTGCCCACACCCCCTTCAGGGTAGGGGTCACCACTGGGATGCCTGGCCAGCCTGGGTGAGGGGCTGATGGCTGTTTTCAGACTGACCAAGCCCCCCGGTGACTGAAGCTCCCAGCCTTTCCTTTTTTTGTTTTTTGTTTTAATTTGTTCCAGCTCCGTGGCCATGGCGACTGGAAGCAGGTATCTGGAGTTTATTTACCTTCTATAATTGAAACTTTGTTGCCTTGAGAGGAGGCAGCAGCTGGCTGGGAAGCTTGGCTTCTTCCATTGTTGGAGCAACCAAGTCTCCTGCTTGCTCCAGCTCCTTGGCTGCTGGCCGCCACTTTGGTTGGGTTAATTTGCAAATAGTCGTTCTGATTGGCTGGTGGGCGTGGCTTGGGTGTAGTGAAAGTATGGTCAATTTGCATGTTTGTCTATTATTAGGTAAGATACTAGTATTTCAATTGTTTGTAGGAAAGTTGTCTCTCCCAATAAAATGTGAGTTCATTGAGGTCAAGTTAGTTCAACAAAATTTATTAAGTATCTTTTATGTCCTAGGTAGTTTGCCAGGTGTTGGAGATATAGAAAAGAATAAAAACAGTCTCTGATTTTGAGAAACTTACATCTAGTAGAAAAGACAGAGTTTTCAGTACTATGATAAGTGCCAAGATAGTGTCCCAATTATGCCTCAATTAATTAATTATCTGTCTAGACTTAGTGGGACAAACACAGGTGACCAGGAGTCAGCAATAACAGCCTATCCCTTGGTATTTCAATGTCTAGACAGATGAGCCGAACTGGAACACATGAACACACAAGACAGAATTAGTATGCAATCACACAAGGTTTATTTACCTATTCCTAGTGGGTCCTAGGCTCCAGCAAAGGCCACCTGGCGATGCACACCAAAAGAGGACAATGAAGACAGAGACAGACAGGCGGCCGCAGTTGGTTCAGGCTCACACAGCAGTCAGTCAAGGGCTTGTCTCATGAAGCGATGTGGAGTCCTCCTCTCTTCAGGCAGGAGACACTCACAGAAGAAAAATCTGGTGCTTATATAGCCAGTAGTAAACAACTGGTGTCTTTTTTTTTTTTAAATATATACTGTATTTCTTTTTTTTTTTTTTTTAATATATTTTATTGATTTTTTACAGAGAGGAAGGGAGAGGGATAGAGAGTTGGAAACATCGATCAGCTGCCTCCTGCACACTCCCCACTGGGGATGTGCCCGCAACCAAAGTACATGCCCTTGACCGAAATCGAACCCGAGACCCTTGAGTCCGCAGGCCAACGCTTTATCCACTGAGCCAAACCGGTCAGGGCAACAACTGGTGTCTTATCAGTGTGGGCCAGACCTGTGCCTTATGCTAGGAGCAGGGTGTTTACGCTTTAAGGGCTTAGGACATTCACATCAAGACAGTGGGGCCTTCACCACATTTTGGAAGTTACAGAGTATTGGGGTCTTCACACAGCAAACATTTCACACAATAATTATTTCCACACATTAGAGGGGAAATTTGACCATAACATTATTATAACATATAGCGATCAGTTCTTACCTCAATCCAAGGGAACAAAGGAGTTCAGAGAGCAGTTCTTAACTCAGTCAAGGGAACAAAGGATTCCTCAAATTGGCTACTGACCTGAATCTTGAAGGGTGAATAGGAATTAACTAGTAAAGCAGTTTCAATGAAGGTGGGGTCTGAAGTCAGGGAGCAGTGGGTTGCTCAGTGACTGGGTTTAGGAATTGAAGACAGTGGGTACAGACTACTTCTCCCAGAAGACTCAGCGACAATAAAAATGATGTTATGGAATAGGTTCTTGAATCCCTACATTGTCCCTCACAATGTATTGGTCAGAGGGAAGTCCTATGAGGTCTTGGTGTTTACTGTCATAGATTTTTAGTTCCATTGACTTAAAAAAAAAAAAGTGTTTTACTTCTCAAGCTCAATAAAAGTAGACTTTCACATTTAAATCCATTTTTTAAAAGTCATCCTTCAATAATATGTTGGAGTTATTTTAAAGAAATACATGAGTAACTTTATAGGTGTTTGAAACCCAAGTGTTTAAAAAAAAAAACAAGTAATGAAATGTACTCTCTCTCCCCTGGACTTCCAATAATTTAACACTTGGAAAAATAGAAAAATGTAAGTTAAAACTATATCTAAAAATAGTCCAAACATATGATTAATAAGGAATTAAAATTTTTAAAGCCTGGCTTATGTTTCCCAGTGGTTGAGTGTTGACCCATGAACCAAGAGATCACGGTTCAATTCCCGGTCAGGGCACATACCCAGGTTGTGGGCTGGATCCCCAGTGGGAGGTGTGCAGGAGGCAGTCAATTTATGAATCTCTCTTCACCATTGATGTTCCTATCTCTCTCCCCTTCTCTCCCTTTAAAATAAATAAAAACATATTAAAAAATCAAGATCTACATTCCTATATCTCTTGATGATTCTTATGGTGTAAGAAAAGTATTTCACCTCCTCTGTCCCTTCCTATTTAAAAATATCTGCACTACTATACATGTAATAGATGTTAGTTGGTTGTCAACCAATAGATAGCAAAGTCATTATTTGAAGGGAAGACCTTATTTATAATTGATGGTAACTATTGGAAAAATATGTACCATGGGATGTAATTGAGAGATTCTTTATATAGAATCTGAGGTCATGAAGTCTGAGGTCTCATTAGAATTATACTCTTTCTTTTAAAGAAAGTGTGAAATTATGATAAATGAAATGTTATCTCCTTCCCAAAGCAAAGTTCTTAGGTTGTCTACTAAGGAATTTTGGTGTCATTGCTTTTTCCTGTAATGAAACTAACCATTTAAGTATCTGGTTTGACTTGTATTTCTGATTACTGATTGTGATCATTTAGAAACTTGCAAAGTCTTTCATCACAACACCAATGACAGGCTAATCAACCTGAAGAAAAGTGCCAGAAGAAAGGGATTTTCTTAAATGCTTAACTGAAAAAGTTTAATAAATATATCACATAAAAATCAGGAAAAGGTCAACTTTGAAAGAAGTAATTTTTCAAAATCAGTTTGAATCAATTGCTGATGCAATAAATACAAGAAATTAAATTTATTATATAAATTCTACATCACTCTTTTTCTAAAAATCTTCTCAATTGAAAATGAATATTATTTCTCGATGTTCTCTAAAATAAGCTGCCATGAACAAGTAAATAGAAAAAACAAACAAAAACCAATTCAAATTTCTAGTCCCTAAGAATTTTCTCTGAAATTCATGCTGGTAAAAACTATGGTATATTTCTCAGCTCTCTTTAACTTTCCTAAACATTTTTAAGCTAAACATGTAAATAAAATGGTTTAAATATGGTGAGAAGTTAAGAACTAAAGCAGCACCAGATATTCAAAGGAATCTAATAAGCAAATCTGTGTGACTAAATAGTAAAAAGACTAGTTTCAGTTTTCTCTTCTTAATTTCTTAAGTAATTCAATAGTTATTCATTATTATTTTTTCTTCAATGTTTCTGGTTACCTAGTTTGTTGGGGTCCAGCCCCATCAGGTCCAGGGGTTCCCAAAGGTGTGGACGTAGTCGGCGAAGAAGGAATGACACAGAGACAGTGTTCAGTTGATCAGCATGGTTGGGTTCTCTCTTTATTGCTCTATTACATCTATATTTATACTATTTGATCCCATAAGCATGCCCCTATAATTACATCATTGTACGTTTTGGGTCACATTCTACAATTCCTTGTTTCTTATCTGACCTTAGCCAAAAATCCTGTCTCTATCTAGTTCTGTTGATTTTAATCTTGTCTAGGTTAATCTCTGTGTTCCATTACAAGGGCTATTCCAAGGTCACTGTTCTACTGATAGGCTACAAGGAAGTGACTGAAGGAGTTTATCCTACCCAGTAAAGGTTATGTCCTCTCAGCCTCACTGCTTGCCTTACCTGGGACTGCCCTGTGTCAGTGGGTCTCCAGGGGTATAGGCTTTGGTGCTTTCCCTGGTGGGCAGACCCCTGGGGATGTGGGCCCAACAAGTCCCAAATTTATTGCCAATGCTCTTAGTCCAAGTTCTTCATAAGTAGTACATGGTATTTCTAAAAACTAGGGGGATTTACTGATTTATTCTCTTCCTTAGTCCTGTTAACCCCTAACCTGGAGAAACAACCTTTCTCGGGAGGTGGTCCTGGTTAAAACACATAGCGCTTAAGAGGGGGAGCAAACATATGTCATATATGCCAGGTCCCTTGAAACATAAGCTGTGCAGATGTTTCTTCCCTGCAGCGACTGTGTCAAGCAGCAAGGGTGGACCGGCTCCCGGCAAATTCCCCCATTTTTATTTTTTAAATGACTGTGCGTGTAAATCAGTGGCCACCTCTCAGATTGGGTTGTTTAAGACTCGGAAGAAGACTTGTTTGTGATTTTGCTAACAGGTCAGTCTGAGGCTTAACCCTATATTGGCTCCCCACACTAGTTCAGTGTCTGGAACACAGCAATTTTATTAAAAAATAAAATGTATTCTAAAACTTCCCCTCCAAAAACTATTTACATACACCTCTTCAGATCATGGGCTTGTATCTGCTCTATTATTTTGGATTTACTTACATATTTGGGTTCAAGCATTCATTGCATACTTACTATGTTGGCCTGGTAGTCAGCATTATCAATATCATTGAGCCACATAAATCTTTTTTAAACCAGGAATCAACAAATGAATAATCATTTAAACAACATAAATGTTATCTAAATGTCATACACACACACACACACACACACACACACACACAATCACTCCGAGCAACCACAGTTGGAAAATGTATATACTGTTAATCCATTGTGAGAACAACCATTCCCTTTTGTTGCCCCCAGAAATGCTGAACAAAACTGATAAGGACTATCATAAAACACTGTATAACCCAAGAAATTCTGAGTCTCTTGAGCTAATGTGGCAGTAAAGCATCCTGGGTAAAGCAGCATGATGTCATGGCAGGTACAGTAGAGGGAAAGGAACCAGAAGGATGTCATCAGGAGATCTTGAAATGTCATTTATTTCATCCATTTGGCTCTCATTTGAAATGTAAGTTTTAGATAAGAATCGAAGAAAGCTTTCAGCTCAAAAAGTCTATGTTTTAGTCAAAACGGAATTTCTAATAAAAAAGAGACAAGGAGTTAAAGAATCTTTTCTATGGGCAAACTAAAGAAAAAGGAAGCAGATATATACACCGTGATCACTCAGATCACTAAAACAAACAAAAACTGAAGGCAAAATATTGACTGTATTTTGCAAATCACATAAGGAACTATCACATTTAGTGGGTGTGATGATATAGGCAGAAATAGGAGGAAAAAAATTGCCTTATGCTTTACGCTTATGTATTATGACCAATATTTAGTAACCAACAGAATTTAGCAAAATAAAAGGAGCCCATGGCTTCTCCATTAACTGTGATAAATGAATATTTTCCATTTGAGCCTGTGGTTGCTAGGAGTGATGTGTGTGTGTGTGTGTGTGTGTGTGTGTGTGTGTTGATGACATTTAGATAACATTTATGTTGTTTAAATGATTATTCATTTGTTGATTCCTGGTTTAAAAAATGTATATGGCTCAAATAGATCAAAACATAGATCAAAACAAAATGTATAGTCCTCCTACCTGGTACCAGTGCTAAGAATTTGAGAAATAATAGATATTATATAAGAGCAAAACCAGGTAAGTTATCTTCCATATAAATATTCGATTGGCTCACATCCTGAGACTTGTAGTCATTTTGAAAGAACATTTAATTGTAAGTTATAAGCCCAAGCACTCCTTCCGTTTCCCTTTTCTTGAATTATCTTCCAAAAATATGACTGCAGACAAAGCCGTAAATAAACTCTGGGTATTTGTGTTCAGATGATGTGGCTTACTCTCTGGTCTGGATTTCAAAGATGCCAATGTAATGTGGATTGTATATAATTTTTAAAAGGATTTTACAAATTTATGGTTATTGCAGACATTTGGAAAATACAGAAAAAGTACAAAGAAGCAGAGAAAAAAATCCTCCATCCAGTCAATGGAGGTTACCATTATTTACTTTCCAGTTAGGCTTTATACTATATTACCTTGGTGTCAAGATTTAGTCACGTTATACACCATGAATATTTCTCCCTTTAAATAAATACTTGGCAGTTTTGAACTGTCTACCTAACATCTCATTTTGTAGTAATGCGATAATTTGTTGGCATCACGTGTAAAATAAAGAGCTACAGCTTATTATAAAAGACTTCTTAAATCCGATCAAAAGAGAAACGCAGACACAGAGAAGATAGTGAAAAATAGCAAGACCATTAATAGAAAAAAAAAAAGTGATCATAGCTCAAGTAGAGGCAAAATAATAGGGTTAATCACGTCACTTTAGGACAAGAGGGTCACCCAGCAAGCGTCTCACTTAAAGTTTTTATTTGCATTTCGAATGGAGATTCATTAGAAAAACTCGAGGTTTTCTATATAAACATAAACAAATCCTCCAATCGTGTGGTCTCCTTTTAAATGCTCCGACTGCTTTCAGAGAGGGCTTGGAGAGAAATAAAACGTGTCCAGCACGAAAGCATTTGTCAGCAGCCCCGGGACTGCCCAGGGTGGTCCGCGCCGAGCGGAGCCAATCTGCGATCTACAAGGCCGTCGCCAAGACAACCAGAGGCGCGGGCAGGTGGGTGCGAACAGAACACTCAGCGAGGGAGCGAAGACGCGTCAATGGCCGCGCGCCCCGGCCTCGGCGCCCCACCAGGCCTGCGCATGCGCTGTGGTAATTCCCGCTCGGGGGCGGGGGGAGCTTTGGAACTCTCACTTTACCGTCACAGGGCAGATGAGCACGGTGCCTCCGCCCTCTCCCGCCCCTTTCTACCCTCCTCCCCTTTCCCCTCCCCTCGTCCCTCAATCCTCTCCCTCCTTCCCCTCTCCCCCGCCGTCTGGAGTCCCCGGCGAACATCAGCTTCCGGCCAATGGCCGTCTGCGACAGGGTGTCCCGCCTCTTCCGCTTTTACACAGGAGGTCGCAGCGGCGCCTGCGCGTCCACTACCAGGATCAGCAGGCCGATCCCCTGGGCGGAACACCAGCGCCTGGCGGAGCCGCGCCCGGGGGGTCCATGGCGATGAGCTATAACTCGAAGGATGAGGTGGACGGCGGGCCCCCGTGCGCTCCCGGGGGCGCCGCCAAGAACCGGAGGCCGGATAACACGGCCTTCAAACAGCAGCGCCTGCCGGCTTGGCAGCCCATCCTTACGGCTGGCACGGTGCTCCCTACCTTCTTCATCATCGGCCTCATCTTCATCCCCATTGGCATCGGCATCTTCGTCACCTCCAACAACATCCGCGAGATCGAGGTGAGGGAGCGCGCGGCGTGGGAGCGGGCGCCGCCTGGAGCGGGACCCTCGCGGCCTGCCCCCCGCTCTCCCCCGTCCCCGTCCCCGTCCCCCCGTCCCCGTCCTCAGCCCCCGGGAGGCGGGCCCAGGCCTCGCCTTCCCGCACCTGCCCTCTCCTCTCCCTCGGGTTCTGGTCTCTCTCTCCGCGGCTTTCCGAATTCGCACTTTCGTCCGCGCTTCCTCTTGCGATTCACACCATTAGGGACGGAGTGAGCGTTTAGTGCAGAGGGTGGGGCAGAGGAAGAACACCCCTTCCGTGCGCGGTTGATGTGGCTCCGAGAGGATGTTTATTGTTATTTTTATTCTTTTACCTCCAACGGAGGTTAAGAGCGAGAAAGGGGAGAGAGAGAGAGAGAGAGAGAGAGAGAGAGAAAGAAAACAAAGTTATATCCAGACATGACCCCGGGAGAACGGACGTAGCCAGAATGTCATTCCCTGCGTGGGAACTGTCAGAGACGATCACCTTGGCCATTGTTGGGCAGAGGACCGGAGTCAGGCATGAGGTCTTGGTGTTGGTTTGTTTTTTATCTAAAGAAGTTGTCGTGTGTTGCCAGGTCACAATTAGGACCGATGACCGACGTGTGCACAGGACCTTTTATTTTGAGCAAATTGATGCTTTTAGTCGTAGGGCACGATACAGGTAAAAGGTAACCTGAAACTTCAGTTCCGGATATGCTTTTAGGCTGTGTGTATTAATAATCATGCCCTACATCCGTCCTAGTTTTTGTTCTTCCTAGATTTTAAACTTAAAAAAAAAGAGAGAGTGAATGATCACAGAATAAGTGGTACACTGACCGCTGAGTATTTTACTGCTCTAAGACATGATGGAGAAACTTGGGGAAGCATCTTGAATCGTCAGAGCAGCCATCATAGGCTGTGCGTCCATCTGCAGTGAAGACAGGGTGACAGTAGAAGGTAATACTTCGTATAGGTGTCCGGTGTTAAACACCTGCTCCTCGTTTTCCTTGAATATCTGAGGGTATTTTTATCCGTTTGAAGGGGCAGTACCTGGCACCAACTAATCTGGATTTCTTCGTTCTATCAGGTTATATCATCTCCTTCCCCTCTATTTTATGCATGCGATTTAATGGGGCTTTCAGAGTCATTTTATTTCAACTACAGGAATAGGCATAAAAATACCTGTTTTCCAATTTAATTTACCTTACCTCTGAAAGCAAAATTGATATGTATTTTTAATTGTACAGTGTTTAATTGTACACTTCTAGGTTACTAACAATAATGAGAATAGTACCTATAGTATCGTTTTTAAATATTTTACTAAAAATTCAGTTTAGTAACTAGAGAGTCACAGTCTGTTTTTCCAGTATGCATTTTTATGTGTTTTATCATTTCTATCTCCCGAATAGTCCTTCAAATGTAGTACCTCTTGTTCTCCCAGCTGCACTAGGATCAGACATACGAGTAGAGTGATGTATTGCAAGGACCGTGGGCTCTGTCTGGGCTGGGGTCAGGCAGAGCTGGGTTTAAATTCCATCTTAGTCACTAACTAGCTCAGTTTCTTGGAAAACTTCATCTCTCTGAGCTTCAAGTTTCCTTATCTGTAAAATACATAAATAATGCCTATCTTTTAAAAATATGAGAATTACAGTCAGTGTAGATAAGACCCTTGGTATTTATTAAGTTTGTATAATAAATAGCTACTATTATTATGATTTTTAATCAGTTGATAAATGGAGCCAGACAGGTTGACATTTGGTGGTAAGCTAGAAGAATATTGTAAAATTGAGGCAGAAACCCAAACCCAGATGTCTTTATTTCCATTCAACCTAAGCTTCTGCACTACATTAGGATTCTTACTGCAGTGTTAGGAGGTAAGAAGAAAATAATTTAACATTAGATGTTTTATCATCTTATTTAAACTTCTTAAGATAATAATGAAAGTAGCAATAATTTGCAATTTTATGTGATCGGTATTTATTATCAAAACTCACCTTTGTTATTATATATTATACTATGAAAATAAATATTTAGCCCTAACTAGTTTGGCTCAATGGATAGAGCATCGGCCTGGGAACTCAAGGGTCCCAGGTTCAATTCCGTCAAGGGCATGTACCTTGGTTGCAGGCACATACCCAATAGGGAGTGTGCAGGAGGCAGCTGATCGATGTTTCTCTCTCATCGATGTTTCTAACTCTCTATCCCTCTCCCTTCCTCTCTGTAAGAAATCAATAAAAATATATTTAAAAAAAAAGAAAATAAATATTTACTTTCTTTAAAACTTTTGGGTTTTGGCCGAAACCGGTTTGGCTCAGTGGATGGAGCGTCGGCCTGTGGACTGAGGGGTCCCGGGTTCGATTCCGGTCAGGGGCATGTGCCTGGGTTGCGGGCACATCCCCGGTGGGGGATGTGCAGGAGGCAGCTGATCGATGTCTCTCTCATCGATGTTTCTAGCTCTCTGTCTCTCTCCCTTCCTCTCTGTGGAGAATCAATAAAATATATTTTTAAAAAAACAAAAAACAAAAAAAACTTTTGGGTTTTGAAATGAAATAAGGCTCTTCACCTTTACACTAAGTAGTTGGTAACATGGAAATTTCTTAAATAATTCTTCTGTATATACTACTGATTCAAGTGGCTTGAAGAGTCTACTGCAGCTTGGTCTAGTTAAAAGGATACTGAAGTTAAAAGTCAAGGCATTAGAGTTGAAGTTCCACCTCTGTTAGTGACCCTAAGCATATTTTTCAGTCTCAAATTTTTTACTTGAAGAACCAAAAGATTCAGACTTGATGATTTCTAAGGTGATGTTTAATTCTAAAATTGTATGACTTCCAACTTTAATGTGATTTTTTTAAAAATGCATATCCAAATTGCATCTCCTTTGGATCTAGAGGAAATGAAAAGTAGAACTGATTAGGAATTTTTTAACCAACACTGACATAAATTGTGGGAATAGAATCAATTTTCTTTTTTTAATTTGGCTGTTAAATATGTAGAAAATTGGTTCTGAATTGAGCCTGGAGTTTATTATGAGAAAAACCTAGGGAGCTTTCCCAAAACACACATGCTTGCTTCAGCCTACTCTCCACCCTTTACCAGATACTAGTTTAGTTTAAAATATGCTGAGGGTTATTTAAAGTAAAGGAGCAATGAAAATTTCTTGCCAACATTTACTTTCATACTATAAGTTGCTCACGCCTCTTATTCCTCATCTTTTAAAAAATGTTAGAACATTTGTTTTTGTGTCAAATTACTAGGCCCAAGGAGCTTTGCCAATAGTTCTATTGTAATATAGCTTAAAGTGCTAAGATTAAAAATCCAAACTTTTTAAGTGTAAAAATCAGTGGGTCTTTATGATAATTCCAGAAATGTTATACTAAAAATTACTATTGTTGGAAAGCACATTGGACTCACCTGACAAAGATGTAAAAAAGGTGTTTTTAATTTAATGCTTATATTTGGCAATATATCTTCCTCCCACCCCCATTAGGTTCATATATCTTGTTTAGTTGGTTTTTAGATTTTCTGTAATAAAATGAAAGTTGAGGTTGTTAATTTTATCATTAATAGGAAAATATTTAATGTCTCACTCAATACTAAGGTTTAATATATACATGTATGTGCATATATAAATATATTTTATTAATCCTCACCTGAGGATATTTTTTCCTTTGATTTTTAGAGAGAGAGGGAGAGAGAGAGAGAGATACATCTATTGATTGCCTCCCACATGCATCCCGACTGGGGCTGGGATTGAACTCAAGACCAGGGCCCACGCTCTAACCACTGAGCACACCATCTAGGGCTATCTTCATATGTTATTAGCAGCAATGAATAAATATTTCCTTTAATTTGGCAATTATAGGAGTCAGGCACATTTTTCTATCTCAAAGATAATGTGTTTCTAATCTAAGGCTCTTCTTGGTGAGGCTGAGATATTAATTGAATAGAGCTAACTTGAAAAAAATAGTGAGTATTCTGAACTTTTACAAAGGCATTTGTCAGTGTGAAGTCATGTAGTTTAATGGTTAGAATTGGATGAGGACATTATTCAGAATAATATTCAGAGTAAATTAAAAAACTAAACATTAACTTTAAATTAATATTGCCAAAAGTGTTCACCATACATTTTCATTAAATTGTAGTGGATTAGCACCCCTTCCCCTGGTTGATAGAAAACTCCAAATCTCGTTTTTGTCACTTTATGTTTAATCCTATTTATTTTATTTCCCTTGTTTTTGATAAAAATACAGTTTGATTTATTGTTTTTACTCCTGTGCAACCTGGATTCTTAGATTCCAAGATTTTTAAGAGGATTAAAGTCCTTTTCTGCATTGAGTATAAGTTGCTTTGTAGATTGTTAAACAATATAAGCACTTTATGATAAGAAGTTTAAAGATTTTAATATTCATATGACTTGCAGTTGCTTAGAAGCCGACTCTTGGAAATTAAGAGGTTTGGGGTTAGTGTTTTTAATTTGTTACTCAAGTAACACTAGTACTTAGATCAAGGCATGACAAAGTAAATATGGCCAGCCAAACCGGTTTGTGAGGCCCAGGAACTGAGAATGGTTTTACAGATGAACATTTACCATTGATTTGATGATAGAGAACATTAAGTTTAAACACCCAATTATATGAAATGTTTCCCTCCACCCCAAATAATTCCATTCTTAATAATAGACTTGTGTTACCAGAAAATTGTACACAATTGTTATTATATTTTGAATGTCAATAATAAAAATTAGTGCAAATTTGTTTTCTCTTTTGGTATAGAAGAGTCTGTATAATATTCTCGGTCTTGCCTCTTGGTTTGCAAAGCCTAAAATACTTTCTGGCCCTTTACAAACAATACTTTCCTGCCCTTAACGTCAAGTTTTAAAGAAACATACCGACAAATTTAGCATTTGTTACAAAAATATCAGTATTTAATTATACTTTCTAATCCTCAATAATCTTTTAGTTAGGTATAATGATCCCTGACAATTGCTTGTGTTCTTCCTTCTTTGTACAAATTTAAATACCTTAGCTAAGTTTACCATTAATCTTGGCTCAGGTAATATCCTTCTCCTTTTCGTTGTCACAGTCAGATAAAGTTTAAGCAACTAAAGAAAACTGCTTTTGAAAGTTTTACTTAGGTTACCTTTTGCATTCCTTAGAGTCTCTAAAAAGGACCCCTGACAAATTCCTGAGTGTCGACTGATCAGTTCAAAGGGGCACTTAAAATGCCATTTTTAACATAATCTAATACTTAAAATGATTTACCTTGTTACTCAGCATTTTGTTGAGTGATCTGTTTAGGTCTTTTATTGATTTCCTTTAAGACAAATTGACATTCAAAACTGGAAGTTTTCCAGTCCTTGGACAGTGTGAAAATTGCATGTCCTTCAAATTCCTCCTTTCCCACTGCATTAAATTCTGTCTGTTCTTAGGAATAGGTTAGGAGTAGGATGTATTTTTAGGATTACCAAGAAGAGATGACAGTTTGATTTAGGGGAACAATCACAATGGTAGCAAAACAAATCTGAGAAATATGATAACTTAAATTGATCTATTTATCTACCTCTGTTGTTCTGTTTTGCCTCTGGTTCTTTGTGTTTTGTAGTTAAGCTGATGGGCAGGTTTCCAACTTATTGTAATCTGCACTGTACCATGTATGCTTTTGACATTTAATAAGTAAGAAAACTGTAGTTCCTCTCCCACTTGGTAGCCTCTTTCTCGGATAAGTTATGGACTATTATCTTTAGTACAAACTATTTTTTCTCCCTATCTTTATTGAGGTATACTTGACAAATAAATTGTATATATTTAATAAGTTTATTGTGATAGTTTGATATACATATAAATTATGAAATCTCCTTAGTCAAGCTAATGAACATATCCATCACCTTCTATAGTTGCCGTGTGTGTGTGTGTGTGTGTGTGTGTGTGTTTTGAAAACACTTAAGCTCTATCCTCTTGTCAAAAAGACAAGAAATAATAAGTGTTGGTGAGTGTGTGGAGAAAAGGGCACCCTTGTAGAATGTAAATTGGTACAGCCATTACGGAAAACAATATGGAAGTTCCTCAAAAAATTAAAAACTAAAACTACCATATGATCGAGAAATCCAAAGGATTTTATATACTATGTATATATCCAAAGGGAGAGAAAACTTTGTTTTTATACCCAACAGATTTTATTACAACCTGGATATTAGGTTAGGTTAGGCTACCCTTGAATTTTAGCTGATGAAGGAGGGCATAGTAAATGATAGAAAAAGTTTGTGGACAGGGCCTCTTTTTTGTTTTTTCACACAGAGAGCCCTTAAGGAGCCTGTAATCTTTTTAAAGAATTTTTCTGTTTTTAATCCTCACCTGAGGACATGATTTTATTGAATTAAGAGGGGGGGGGGTGGCGAGAGGGGGGAGAGACAGAGAGAGAGAGAGAGAGAGAGAGAGAGAGAGAGATGATGTGAGAGTGAAACATGGATTGGTTATCTCCCACACTTGCCCTGACTGGGAATTGAACCCACGACTTTTCGGTGCATGGGATAACACTCAATCAACTGAGCCACACTGACCAGGACAGAGCCTGGAATCTTTTGAAGAAGATGAGACAGACATATAAAAGGAAAACTAAGTATTGCTGGATGAGTGGCACAGACAGAAAATGCCTTAGTAGTTTAAAGGAAGACAAGATCACATCTGTCTTTAATAACCCTGGAAAACTTTGTAACTTTGTGTTGGAAATGGGCTTTCAGCTGGAACTTGCAGCGTAAGTAAATAGCAGTTGTAAAGGGGAGGTTGTATTCATTTCAAGAAGGAGATTAATATGAGCAAAGTTGTAGTGACAGGAAATCAAAAGGTATATAGAGAAAATAAGGGTAAGGGCCAATCAGCTGGTGCCATGTTGTAGATAGACTTGTATTTGATAGTGAATGTATTAAACTGGGAAAATAGCATGAGGGACACAATGTGTATCAGTTAAGATTGGGTTCAGCAATGAGTAAAATTTTCATTCTCAAGTGAAATCTCTTAGAAATGCAGTCCCTGACTAGTATGGAGGCTGTTTTACTGAATCCACATTCTCTAGTTTATTGCTCTGTCAGTCTTAGGGTTTGGCTCCAATGCTCACAGTTCAGAATGGAGGCTAGAGTTCTAGTTGTCACATCCTTTTCCAGGTAGTAGTGTGGAAGAAGGGATGAAGAACAAAGGAATAAAGGACTTAAAGTCCATCCATGGTGAAGTTTTAGCAGAGGTTTTGTGTTATTTTTCCATTTGGTGATGGTATAAATTGGTTTGAGAAGTAATGAGATAGAAAAAACGTTAAAAAATAAATTAGTTCTTCATTTATACTTTGTGGGTCTTCAAATTGAACAATTATGCCTGAAATATTTGTATAATTCTCTAACACTGGTAAAATGTCATTTTCTGCCCATTAGAATCACTTTCACTGTCAGATACTATCATATTTCTCTTTTGCCTTCGCGATGGTCTAATGCTAGACTCATTACTATGTTCTGACAAAATACTATCTTCCAACTGACTGCCAAAGCCACTCAGCCAAACAGACAAAGTGTCTGCACATAATTCGCTCAAATGTTCTTCTCTGCTGCAATGCCTTTTTAAAAAATCTTTTGCACGGAAGACCCCCCCCCCCCCCCCCAAAAAAAAATCTTTTGCCAGAATAAAAGATGAATGGAAAGAATTAGATGTATTGCTTGTCACATCTCTGGAAATACTGACCAATGAGTTGAGAAAAAGACAGAAGTTGTGACCGGTCAGTAACATTTGGACGCGGAAACACAAGTATACTTGTGACCAGTCAGCGGGTGTTAGTAACAAAGCCACACTAGGTATAAGGGAGGCTGAGAAAAGGGGTCTTTAGATAGTAATTGAGAATTTTATACTGTGGACAAAAGGTGGCACAAGTTGGGGTGAGGGGTCGTTAACAGTCTGTAACACAGGGCTATATTTGGGAAGATTTGTCTGGTGATACTATGTTATGTTAGCTGGATGGGAGCTGAGTCATCTAGATGTCAGAGTCTTGTAGTTTAGACACTGAATAATGGTTACATTTTTTTTTTTAATATATTTTATTGATTTTTCACAGAGAGGAAGGGAGAGAGATAGATAGTCAGAAACATCGATGAGAGAGAAACATCGATCAGCTGCCTCCTGCACATCTCCCACTGGGGATGTGCCCGCAACCCAGGTACATGCCCCTGACCGGAATCGAACCTGGGACCCTTCAGTCCGCAGGCGGAAGCTCTATCCACCGAGCCAAACCGGTTTCGGCACATTTTTATATTGATTATAGTATTGAGTTTAACTTGATTTCATGGTAAAAGCCAATATGTGTTGTGTGGTATATGAAAAGCAAATCAGGTATAGGACTTTGATGTTAAGACTTAAAAAAAGTTATAGAAGGAATATGCTCTCTTATTTTCTTCAGCCTGTCTTTTTCTTTCTTTGTTCAGCATATAAATGCATTCTAATTTCTTCTCTTAAACATGGCCCTGGCTAGTGTGGCTCAATTGGTTAGGCGTCATGTCATGCACTGGAAGGTTTCCGGTTTAATTCCTGGTCAGATCTCATGCCAGGGTTGCAGACTTGATCTCTAGAAAGGGTATGTGGGAGGCAGCTGATTGCTGTTTCTCTCTCTCCCTTTTCCTACCTCTCTAAAAAATAAAAAAAGAGAAAATATCCTATCTTGATTCAATTTAATAATAAAAATGTAATAATGACCCATATTATTTGAGTCTGCTAAGAATTTTACATGTCATTTGATACAGGGACACTTATAAGGGTAATTTGCTGTTCTCTGCATTTTATTTTTAGAGGGTGGATGTTGAATCTGAGAATAAGTCATTTGCTTAGTCACAGCTGGGATTCAAATCCTAGCACTCTGACCTCTTGTTTTGTTTCCTCTAGGTGCTGGTCTATATTCTCTTTTTTCACACAATCTCTTTTAAAAAGAAATATGTGCACACTTATTAATAACTAGAGGCCCAGTGCACGAAGTTCGTGCATGGTGGTGGTGGTGGGGGGGGGGTGTCCTTCATTCAGCCCATCCTGCATCCTCTCGCAATCCAGGATCCCTTGGGTAGGGTCCCTAGGCTTGGCCAGCTATCAGGGCCTATTGGGGCTTTCCTTCCCCTGGCTGCCGGCAGCTGGCCCCGCTGCTGCCACTGCTTGCCATGTGTCTGGCGCTCCTCCTCCTCCCCTGCCACTGGTCGTCTCCCTCTGCGGGCGACAGGTGTGGGGTGCGATCCCTTGGCTGGCCTGGGCATCCCTCTGCGGGGCAATTGTTGGCCGGCCCCACACACCTGGGCCTGCTTCTTTGGGGTGATTGCAGAGCTCCCCGCTTTCCCAATCGATTGCCCCACCGGTTGGTGGCCTGGACCTCCCTCCTTAGGGCAATCAATTGCAGAACCCCCCCCCCCCCCCCCCCCGCCCCCCAATCGATCACCCTGCAGAGTGTGGCCTGGGCCTTCCTCTGCAGGGCAATCGTGGGGTGATGGCAGGGCGCCCCCGACCAATCAAATCACACCCTTCTTGGCTGGCCTGGCACCAGTGCGTATCACATATCATAGGTAATCGTTCAAATGGTCGTTCTGCTGTTAGGTTTTTAAGTTGATTTGCATAATACGCTTTTATTATTATAGTTGTTCATTCCCAGCTCCCATGAACTCATTCCTTAATCCACTGTATCTGAAGTATGTTAGATGGTGAAAAGTGCTATGAAGAAAAATGAAGGGGAGTAGGAATGGTTGAAGAATCGTTGACAATTTTGAGTAGTCAAGGAATGCCTCAGTAAAATGGTATTTGTGTAAAGGTCTGAAAAAGATGAGGGAATGAGCCATATTGATATCTGAGGGAAGAATGTTTCAGACAGAAGAAATAAGAGCAAAAGTACTTAGTAGGATGTTTGAGGAACAACGAAGTCATTGGCTAGAGCAGAATGAGAAGTGGGGGAGGATAGTAGAAGATGAGGCTAGAGTGGTAAAGTAGTGGAGTGCACACACATGGGGCACATCACATGGGTCGTTATAGGGATTTTGGCTTCTACAGGCAGTGTAATGCGAAGCAATTGGAAAGTTTCACACAGGTAGGTGACATGATCTTACTACTTAAGATTAAAAGAGTTACCCTGTCAATGATATGGAGAATATTATCTGGGGAATAAGTAGAAGCAGGGAAACCAGTTAAGGAGCTATTAATAATAATTCAAGTAGAATGAAGATAACTAAGATATTTTGGTCTGCATTGGAAAGATGGAGTTGTAGTTTATCAAGGTAAGAAAGTCTGTAGAAGAAGTTTTGGTGTGATAGTAGGGGGCTAGGGCGTGAGGAGCTGAATAAAGAGGGTTTTTTGGTTTGATTTTTGACTTGCTACGATGAGACACCTTTTAGATAACCAGGTTGGAATTAATGAGTAGGCAGTTGAATACATGAGTCTAGATTTAGGGGGAAGGTTGAGACTGGGTTTACACATTTGAGGGCAAATCAGCATAGATATATAAAGACATAAGATGGAATGAGATCAAGAGAGTGATTATGGCTCTGAGTCACTCTGTTGAAGCGGTTAGGGAGATAAAGAGGAACTAGCAAAGGAAACTGAAAAGCAGCAGCCAAGGAGGCAGGGAAAAGCAAAGAGTGTAGTGTCCAGGAAACCTGTTTCAAGGAAGAGGGTGTGAACAAACATGCCTAATGCTGCTGATGATAGTTATAGAAACAGGACTGTTAACGTAAAAAAACCATTGAAACCTGTAAAGAATTTTTGTGAGTTTATTTGAGCCAAACTGTCGACATATGCCGGGAAGCAGAACCTCAACGAATTGAGATAGTGTTCCGGAGAATGGCGGGGTTACATTTGTATTTATACATTTCAATCAAAGGAGGAACATAGATGGGTTACATGAAATTCATTGTTGATAGATTAAGGAGGAGGGATAAAGCAAAGCAGGGAAACGCCTGGGATTGGATAAAAAGTAAAATGATGGACACATACTTAGGTGGGTCAGGAACAATTAACATGATGATGAAGGAATTTGTGGTATCTGTCCTGGGACCCAGCACACCTGGTTGTGCCCCAGGGGCTCCAGATAAAGGGAAGTCACAAGTTACCCAGACATTTCAAGGGTATGTTATCATAGATGCAAAAAGACAGATAGGCTCAGTTAAGGTAAAGGTTGACCTTGTCAGTGAAGATACTGGCCTAGGACATAACTGCCCACCATAACTGATTTTAGTTAAAGTTTAATTTCAGACCATCCTTTGTGGTTACTTTAGGTCTCCGAGTTTGCAAGACTGCCATGCAGGCCTCCCCTGAGCCTGTCGGGTCAGCATGTGGCCCCTTTCGTCCACAGGACTGAGAGCTAGCTGATCTTTGAGTTAGCAACATGAAGAGCTCTGGTAACCTGTCTTACAGTGAATGGCATTACCATCTATGTGTTTTTTTAAGCTAGAAACCCTGGAAGTCAACTTAAACTGATTTGTCCTCATCTCACCTCTAGGCATTAAGTTTTGTGAATTCTTTCTTTATATTTTTTTGAATCTGTCTCTTTCCCATTCCCTCTGCCCTTTTCTAAGTTAATGTTCTCAACATTTCTCACGTGGATTATTGCAGTAGCATTTTGTTTTCTTTGCTTCTAGTCTGGCATTTTCTTAAGTCTTTCTGCACTGTACTGCCAGAGTAATCTTTTAAACGTTATCTTTAAAAATTGATTTTAGAGAGAGAATAATATCAATGTGAGAGAGAAACACTGATCCGCTGCCTCTGGCATGCACCCCCACCAGGCATCGAATTAGGATCAAACCTGGCCAGGAATTGAACCCACCACCTTTTGGTGTAAGGCAAGCATGTCAAACTCAAAGGCTAACACAGACCAAATAAACAAGGTTTAAGTTTATGTGGGCCACAGAAAAACAAAGGCTTCAATTTTCATAGAAATGTAGGTTTATTTTAATAGAGACATGCTGAATACAAAGGACTGAAATAAGTGAGTAATCGTTAACATAAAAAATAGAATATTTTAATAAAAATTAATATTTTTTTATACATTAATTTACAAGACACTGAATAACTGTACAAATTAATAAGCATAACACAAATAAACCTATTTTTCTTGTTCTTCGAAAGCGAAATATTTACTCTTGCACACACCAAACAAATAAGTCCAAGACTAATGACATGGCAATTGGCTGTTAAAAGATTCGCTGCTAGTATTAGTGGAGAGAAATGGTGCGCCTGCATATAAGGTGGGTAAGGGAAATGAATGCAACACGATTATAGTAATCAGTCATTAGCGAATGTTGTAGTTCGTTATTAATAATTATGTATGACAGGATATTGCAAAAATTAAGTTACGAAATTTTTATTAAAACGTTTCTTACATACCGTTATATTGGCTGGGCTGCAAAAATACTCATTGTGGGCCACATACGGCCCGCAGGCTGCGAGTTTGACATGCTTGGTATAAGGGATGACTCTCTAACCCAACCGGCCACACTGACCAGGGCCAAAGTGATCTTTTTAAAAGGCTAATTGGAATATTTCATTCTCTTCATTAATATTTTTCTTTTCTTTTTTTTTTTTTTTTAAATATATTCCATTGACCTTTTACAGAGAGGGATAGAGAGTTAGAAACATCGATGAGAGAGAAACATCGATCAGCTGCCTCCTGCACACTCCCCACTGGGGATGTGCCCGCAACCAAGGTACATTCCCTTGACCGGAATCGAACCTGGGACCCTTGAGTCCGCAGGCTGACGCTCTATCCACTGAGCCAAACCGGTCAGGGCCATTAATATTTTTCTTGTGGCTCCCTCTAGCATTCAGGATAATGTTTAGATCCTTAATGTAAAATATAATTTTCTTAATGCTAGGCTACTTTCTACTTCTCCAGCCTCATATACCATTCCCCTACCCTTTGCTTTAGCAGTAGCAAACTATTTTAGTTTCTGGGATGTATCATGCTGCTAGATCTACCTGAAATGTCCTTCCTTTTCTTATTCTACCATGTTTTTTCAAATTTCATTCCTGTCAACACTATAGAAAGTTTTCCTTGATTTCTCCCTTTCCCCACCTGATACATACGCTTCTTTCAGGTTTTAGAAGTACTAGCTTATGATGTGTCATAGCATTATCAAATTATATTCTGTAGCCCTAGCTGGTTTGGCTCAGTGGATAGATCACCGGCCCGTGGACTGAAGGGAGTCCCAGCTTCAATTCTGATCGTAGGACACATACTTCAGTTGCAGGCTTGATCCCTGGCCGTGGTTGGGGCTCATGTGGGAGGCAACAATTCAATGTCTCTCACATCGATGTTTCTCTATCTCTCCTCTCCCTTCTACTCTTTTCTAAAAATCAATGGAAAAATATCCTCAGGTGAAAAAAAAAAAAGCAGTCCTAAAAAAAATTATATTCTGTAATTATTGATTAACATGACTTTCTATTCCACTAGTCTCTAAAGTCTTTTGTGGTACAAACAATACATTTTTCTATTATGTATTCTCATCCTATATATAGCACAATGCTTGGCATCTAATAGGAACTAAGGTGTTTGAATGAATAGATTAAATAATGAAGTTCAATTGTTATAATCCAATTTTAAAACAATATATTGAGAGTTTAATCATCTGATTGGTATTATGGGTTTGAAGGAGTTATTGAAATTAGCCAAGGAAAATGTTATATACTACAAGATCAAACTTATATAAACAGTGATATCCGTCTGTATCTAAAGGCAAAACAAATTTAGTAAACAGGTTGATCGGCAAATGTTGCAGCAAAGGAAGGGGTACATGATTTTTAAAATGGCATAAAATACTTCACCCCCCCACCTCCAAAATTTTTGGAAGCTTATTTTAGAAGGAAGTACTGTTATATTCTTATTAGTTCTCAAAAATTGGAAACTGTGGACCAACCATCAATTATATAGATTTGTAGTTCAATTTCTAAAATAAATTAAAATGTAAGAATGGTTATGTGATATTATAGCATCTAATAACATTGTTTATCAATATACTGAGTAAGTTGGCTGTTGTTCAAAGCTCTCAGGTCTCACATTATGTGTGATAATATTATGAAAAAATTTTAGAAATTTTTACTTGACTTTTAAAAAGATATAGTGTATTTTTTTCTTTTACCTTTTAAAAAACTGGCATGAGGGTCTCAAAGTTTTATCTCTAGTGGAAGCAATGAGAGTCAAATTCAGAGATGCTAAGTATATTGCTAAGGAAGAATTGGTAGAAGTTGGGGACTGCAACATTACGCCAAATATGCCAGGATGTTGAGCTAGGATGCTTGGGACAATGGTGGTACCATTTACAGGTTTCAAAAGACCACAGTTGGGTGTGAGATTAAGGGATTCAAAGAACCATCATTATTTTTTTTTTTTTTTATTAAATCTTTATTGTTCAGATTATTACATTTGTTCCTCTTTTTTCCCCCCATAACTCCCCTCCTTCCAGCTCCCACCCCACCCTCCACCCTCACTCCCCACCCACTGTGTTCATCCATAGGTGCATGATTTTTGTCCAGTCACTTCCCGCATCTCCTACACCCCTTTTCCCCCCAAGAATAGTCATTCTATTCCCTTTCTATGTCCCTGATTCTATTATAATCACCAGTTCATTCTGTACATCAGGTTATTTATTCACTTGATTCTTAGATTCATTTGTTGATAGATGCATGTTTGTTGTTCATAATTTGTATCTTTACCTTTTTCTTCTTCTTCCTCTTCTTAAAGGATACCTTTCAGCATTTCATATAATACTGGTTTGGCGGTGATGAACTCCTTTAGCTTTTCCTTATCTGTGAAGCTCTTTATCTGACCTTCAATTCTGAATGATAGCTTTGCTGGATAAAGTAATCTTGGTTGTAGGTTCTTGGTATTCAGCACTTTGAATATTTCTTGCCATTCCCTTCTGGCCTGCAAAGTTTCTGTTGAGAAATCAGCTGACAGTCGTATGGGTATTCCCTTGTAGGTAATTGAGCCTCTTTCTCTTGCTGCTTTTAAGATTTTCTCTTTGTCTTTTGCTCTTGGCATCTTAATGATGATGTGTCTTGGTGTGGTCCTCTTTGGATTCCTTTTGTTTGGGGTTCTCTGCGCTTCTTGGACCTGTAAGTCCATTTCTTTCTCCAGATGGGGGAAGTTTTCTGCCATTATTTCTTGAAATAGGTTTTCAATATCTTGCTGTCTCTCATCTTCTGGCACTCCAATAATTCTGATATTAGACCGCTTAAAGCTGTCCCAGAGGCTCCTTACACTATCTTCACACTTTCGGATTCTTTTTTCATTTTGCTTTTCCAATTGGGTGTTTTTTGTGGAATCTTTGGTTTGATTATTGTGCTCCTCTGGTCTGCTATTGGGTATAATATTCTTTATTTCAGTCCGTGTATGCTTACTTTCTAATTTCTTTATCGTAGCATCGAGGGTCTCATTAGTTTTCGTGAGGCTCTGCACAAATTTATGGCAAGCCCTCAAAATTGCGATTCTTAGCTCCATATCCTCCATTTCTGTCATGTTTTTTTGTCTCCGCATCTTTTATGCTTTCTTGGTGCACTCCTTTGTGGTCTCGGTGCACAGTCTTGTTCTAGCCAAGCCTTAATTGTTGTAGTTAACACTAGAGGGATTTGACCTCCAGGCCGACTGGCTATAGGAATCAGCTGTATGGAAAACGTCTGCCTTCTGGGGAGGCGCTAATCCAGCCTTTGCCTGAGGCGATCGGCAAATGGCTGTGCGCAGGGCCTGGGCGGGGCGGGATCAACAGGGCGGGCGGAGGGAGCAGTTATGCCTGCTCTCAGTCCCGTTCCCAGAGGCTCTGCTTCTCAGAACCCCGGCAGCCGCTGCAAACCTCAGAGAGAAAGCTGCCCTCAGGTTCCAACTGATGCCGGATAATCCCGCTTCTCCCGTTTGAGTCTGGGTCCCTAGAGACTCGCCCGGATCCGGAGCCCAGAGTCTGAGACTCACTCCCGACAGAAAACGACAACCGCGCCCTCAGCCACCAGCCCGCTTTGCGCGCGCACCTCGGTACCTTTGTATTTTCCACACTGCGCCGCCTCTGAGCCTCGATTTGCTGTTCTCTTTCCTTCTAGTTGTAGAGTAGAACCATCATTATTGATTTTTTTTAAGTCAAGTTTTTAGTGAAGCATAACCAAAAAAGATTGACAAATCATGTATGCATGGCTTAATTTTTCAGAAGATCACCTTGATTTGAAATAGTTTCAGTTGCGAAGAAAGAAGTGCAACCAAGTGAATATACCTAGGAATATAAAAATGGGGCTGAGGGGTGAAGGTAAGACCAGTGACAGTGTAGAGAGGGTAGTGTAATGGAGGGCACATGATCAAGGCAGCATGAGGCTATCCTCAGAAAGTAGCACTAGGTAAAAGGCACTAATATTTGAACATCATTTATATAACTATATAAATACAATGTTTTTTAATAGAAAAGACCATCTATTGCCTCAAAATAGAAAGCCCTTTATGTATATTAATTGCTTATCAAGCCACCTTGTCATATAAGATAGAGCATAATTAGGAAAGCCCTTTTCATCAGGTCTGTCCTAGGCAGTTTTTATAACTTGATATTTTAATGAGACTTTTAAGGGGTAAATTAAAACTTCATGTTAGAATTTATTTTGTTTGTAGAAATGAGTTAAATGCTATATATAACAGCTTTGTGTATGAAAATCTACACTAATAAAAGAGAAACATGGTAATTGGCGTACGACTGCTACCCTTCCCATTGGCTAATCAGCGTATCCTTATGCAAATTAACTGTCAGCCAAGATGGCGGCCGGCAGCCATGCACTGAAGCGAGCAGGGAGGCTTGCTTCCTCCAGGAACTGCAGACTCCAACGTTCCCTGACTCACTTGCCGGCCTCTCAACTGCAACTCTAAGCAACTATTACTATGTTGCAAATAAGAAGCTAAACAAAACCGCTTTCAGTCAGCCCCGGACCGCAACATTGTATCCATGTTTTCTGCAGCGAAGCCTCAGAGCTAAAGCTGGCCCAGAATAAAAAAAAGAAAAAGAAAACAAGGAGCGGTTGGGAGCTTTTAGTCAACTGCCAGCGGGAAAACAGCCCTCAGCCCCTCAGCCAGCTGGCCAGGCACCCCAGTGGGGACCCCCACCCTGATCCAGACACCCTTCAGGGCAAACCAGCCGGCCCCTACCCGTGCACCAGGCCTCTATCCTATATAGTAAAAGGGTAATATGCCTCCCAGCACCGGGATCAGCGGAGCAGCGACGCTCCCGGCACTGGGATCAGCGTGACAGGGGGCAGCGCCCAAACCCCCTGATCAGCCCTGCTCTGTGCCTGATAGGGGGGGGAGCTCCCCAATCCCCCGATTGCCCTGCGGCTCTGTGTGTGACAGGGTGCAGCGCACCAACCCCCTGATCAGCCCTGCTCTGTGTGTGACAGGGTAAACCATAACCTCTCCATCGGCCCTGCCCTGAGTGTGACAGTGGCGGTGCCCCAACCCCCTGATCGGCCCTGCTCTGTGGGTGATAGAGGGTGGCGCCCCAACCCCCCTCCACGGGCCTTGCTCTGTGTGTGACAGGGTAGAGCCATAACCTCCCCATTGGCCCTGCCCTGAGTGTGACAGGGGGCGGTGCCCCAACCCCCCAATCAGCCCTACTCTATGAGTGACAGCGGGGAGCTCCTCAACCCCCTGATGGGCCCTGCTCTGTGCGTGACAGGGTACGGAGCCCCAACACCCCTGATGGGCCCTGCTCTGTGTGTGACAGGGGGCGGTGCCCCAGCTTCCCTATCGGCCCTACTCTGTGAGTGACAGGGGGGAGCTCCTCAACCCCCTGATGGGCCCTGCTCTGTGAGTGACAGGGGGCAGTGCCCAACCCCTCGATGGACCCTGCTCTGTTAGTGACAGGGGGCAGCGCCCCAACCCCCTGATCGGCCCTGCTCTGTGAGTGACAGGGGTGGCGCCGAAACCTCCCCATCGACCCTGCCTTGAGTGTAACAGGGGGCGGTGCCCCAACCCCCCAATCAGTCTACCCTGAGGGTGGCATTGCAACCTCCCGATCCACCCTGCTCTGTGCATGACGGGGCAGCGCCCCAACTCCCCAATCAGCCCTGCTCTGAGCCTGACCAGGGGCTGCACTTAGGGATTGGTCCTGCCCTCTGCCACCTGGGAGCAGGCCTAAGCCAGCAGGTCGTTATCTCCCGAGGGGTCCCAGACTGTGAGAGGGCACAAGCCGGGCTGGGGGACCCCCCCTTCCCCCCCCCCCCGCCCCGAGTGCACAAATTTTTGTGCACAGGGCCTCTAGTTTGTATTATAAAATTCTAAATTTAAGGTGGTCCTGGGATAACATTTACTTATGACAAAGTTGTTATTTTTAAATCTATATTTTAGATGAAAAATAATATTTGGTAATATTGTTTAAAACATCAGCATATTAACAATTGGTGCCAATTTTATTTTAAAATATATTGTTTTTTAAATTGACTTCCATATTCCTAAATTATTGTATAATGTTAATATAATATTTAAGATTATGGGAAGCAAGAGTGCAGTCTGATGGAAAGAATAGCAGCTTTGGAGTTGGACAGGATACCATTCTATCATGTGATGTATTGAATTGTATCTCCCTCCCTTCAGAAGATATGTTGAGATCCCAATTCCTAGTTCCTGTGAATGTGATTTTATTTGGAAGTAGAGTCATTGCAGATGTAGTCAAGTTAAGTTAAGGTCATTTGGGTGGGCTCCTAACCAATGTGACTGGAGTTTTTGTAGGAAGATACAGACACTCATAGAGGGAAGAAGATGTGAAGACAGACATCATGTAACGACAAAGGCAGAGGTGGAGCAGTGCAGCTGCAAGCCAAGGAATGCCAAGGAAGAGGCAAGGAAGGATTCTGCCAAGAGTCACAGGGGGATGTAGCCATGCTGACACTTTGAATTCAGACTTTTAGCCTCCAACCATGAAATAATAAATTTCTCTTGTTCTAAGACATCCAGTCTGTGGTCATTTGTTAAGGCAACTCTAGGAAATGGACA
Organism: Myotis yumanensis; assembly: GCF_028538775.1. Classification (NCBI taxonomy): domain Eukaryota; kingdom Metazoa; phylum Chordata; class Mammalia; order Chiroptera; family Vespertilionidae; genus Myotis; species Myotis yumanensis. The sequence goes on from NW_027223757.1 coordinate 61,937,107, forward strand.
TAGTCATATACCAGGTGTTTGGTTTTTGGTCCTTTAACCTCTGAATCTCAATTTCCTTTATGTAACAGATTAAGAACAGTTCTGGCATGGAGTAGACATTTGGGAAATAATACATAGCTTTGCTATTGCTGTTCTTTCTTCAAAGATAATTTACATTTACAAGTGTAAAATTGAGACTTCCATAGAATTAGAAGTAAAAACCTTGTCTATGCTTCCCATTCACAGTCTCTAATTTACATAAGCATACAACAGGTTTCATATGGCCCATAGAATTTTACTAGGAGATAAAGGATTAAATTTGTTTTGTACCTGTAAATTTAGAACTTAGCTGTTGATTTTGTAAAACTAATTTTCAAAAATAAAATAACCCAGAGTGACTCAGTTTTTTTTAAGTTTTTAAAAAATACATTTTATTGATTTTTACAGAGAGGAAGGGAGAAGGATAGAGAGTTAGAAACATCGATGAGAGAGAAACATCGATCAGCTGCCTCCTGCACACCCCACATTGGGGATGTGCCCACAACCAAGGTACATGCCCTTGACCGGAATCGAACCTGGGACCTTTCAGTCCGCAGGCCGACGCTGTATCCACTGAGCCAAACCAGTCAGGGCCCGGAATGACTCAGTTTTAAAAAATTCATTCAACTGCTAAGTTTGAAGAGGGTCTAAATAATTTAAATATGGATTTACTTTCTCCACCCCCTTTATCTGGTAAGTATTTTTGAGGGGAAGTTTTTGACATTAATGTATTACCTATTTAATAAAAAGGACGCATTTAAAATACTTTTTAAAATGTTGTTCAGTACTCCAGGGTACCCTGCTGCCTCATTGTGCCCCTGTTACATATATTTCCTCTGACTGTCATAATCCGTACTCACCTTCTTTCCTATGAGGGCCTGAGTTATACAAATGACTTATTTTACAATTACAGTCACCTCTGTGGAAAACTTCAGTGCTATCCCTTATTTTTGAGCCATGGATAGGAAGCAGTATAACTTGCTTTACTTCCTCTGAAGCAAGAATGTGGACAATTGCTCAGCCTCTACAGACTTCTCTTTTTTGCTTGCTGCAGGGGTATCACACCACTGGCACTAATAGGACTCATAAAACTGAAGAATCTGCTCCTATCGCCTAGAGCAGGGGTAATGCCATGCCCATCCTATTCCCTAGCTGATGTCTGCCCTACCTAATGTCAATTGAATGAATTTCCTTGTTGCTACTAGTGTTGCTGTGCCTCAGTGTCCGAGCTAAGGAGCTATCTCTTGAAGCTTTCAATGCTGCCATTACTAAGAATTCTAGAATAGGGTTGGAATGGCCCTCTCCATAGCTCTATACACATTTTGTCCCCTGGGCTAAAAAGCCACCCTGTTTTAGTTTATTGTGGCTCACAGTTACGAAACCTACCTCTTTGGAATGTGAATTATCTCAATCAAGACTCTGCAGGCTCATGAGAAACTTTTACCTCTCCCTTAAGGACTTTAAATTAGGGTCTTGTCTATAATAAGAGTTACAACCAGAAATAACTTTATGACCTAGCTATATGGCCGGGTAAACTTCTAATTACTGAACATCTTCTGTTCTTATTGTCCTACAGTGACCTCCTTTCCCTCTGAAGCCCCTAGGTGATTCTTAGCTCAGAATGTCATATGTCCCTCATTTTCCCTCTCTTTCCTGGAACCTCTCATGTATGTGGGGTTCACATGTGTAGGTATGTATTAAATTTATGTGGTTTTTTTCCTCTTTTTAATCTTTCTCATGTTTATTTAATTATTAGACTAGCCGAAAGAACTTAGGGGGGTAAAATTTCCTCCTCCTCTACAGTATTAAGGAATGATTACTTCATGATGGGGCATTAAGGAAGAAATGAAAGTTCCATTTCCTAGACTTTTTAAATCTGTCCTCACACAAATATTTGGTTATGTTAGCCTCCTTAGAAATCTCTCAAGCTTCTTAATTTCCTGCAGGACATTTTTAACACTCAGGGTGACTGAGCTTTCAGAAACTTTGTTGTCAGAAGCAGTAACCAACTCTGGATAGCTTACACAGGAAATGAATTTTTTAGAGGGAGATTGGGTAGGTCACACATAAAATGGATAGGAAGTCGAGAGGCGCATGTTTGGAGACAGAAAAGAAAGTTTGGAAGCAGAAACAGTGACTTAAAGCTATAGCGGCTGCTGAGTTCTCCCAGCTACTGCTGTGGCTACTAATCTAATCACACCCACTCTGGTCTGTCTCCCAAGATTTAGTGATTTATATGGAGACTCAGTCATCTAGACTCAATTGAATTGCTCCAGATTTTATGCTTTTGTACTCGCTGCCTGGGGCTAGGGAGAAGGAGGACTCATTTACTCCTTTGGCTTCTGTGGTGGGAGATTGAGTCCTGTCTCCCTATAAAACTCTCAAAATGGAGAATTCCACAATACTTGGGACAGAGTTGCAATGCTGGTCAGTTTCATAACAACAAAAACAAATCATAATTATATTTCAATGATTTTTCTTCATTCTTATAATCTGAAGGTCTTGAGTTTGTATATTAGAAAGAATGTTTTATGTCCATTGTGTGAGAGAGCATAATATGGTGCCAGGAGTATAGATTTTTGAGAAAGGCTGAGCTGGGTTCAAATACCTTCTCCTAATTATTAGCTAGATGGATCTTGGGAAAATTGCTACACCTTCCTAAGTGGCAGTTTCCTACACACACACACACACACATATATATGGCTAAGTGTCCATCTGACCGGTAGCTATGACCCGCACTGACCACCAGGGGACCCTCTTGCAATCCGGGAACCCCTCAGGGGATGTCGGAGAGCCAGTTTTGGCCCGATCCCTGCAGGCTAGGCCGAGGGACTCCACCTGCTGGAGGGACCCTGCTGATGCCCTTCAAGCCACAGCACCACCCCAGGTGTGGCTGGCCAGGGAGGGACTGTGGGAGGTTGGATCCAGGGGGTGTCCGGTCCCTCCCCACCGGCCACCTTCTAATTAATTTCCTTTCAATGTGCATGAATCCGTGCACCAGGACACTAGTTCTAAAATAAGGAAAGTGAAAACAAACTTTGCAAGGACTATTATATTTTTAAATGAGATGATATATATTAAGTGCTTATAATATCTGGCCCTTAATAAATAGTCTGTAAACAGTAGTCAAACACTGTGTGTCATATGGCTCTAGTTTATCTTCTTAACCTGGTTTCATTTCCTTGTCTCATGAAAATTCTCCACAAATCTAAAGTATTTATGCTCATTGTCCTTAAAGGTACCTGTGCTCTCTACCTTCTTGCTACTTCATATGCCCCCTCTTTTTTTATGGCTCATTTAAAATCCTCTTTTCTTCTTAGTTTAATATACTGGTCTGTCTAGTACGAACTGTCTTCTTTACCATTCAGTTTGGCACTTTGCATTTATAGTAGTTATTTCATGTGCTATCTTTGATAAAGATAGTCTTCTAGAAGGCAAAGGGGACTCACTGTTCTTGGGAAAAATAGTTTAGTAGAAGAGCATTGGGCCTGGAGTCAGTGATCCTTGGTTGTAGCCTAGTAGCAGCTATTGCTATTCTGCTGGAATAGCTAATTACATCACACTCACACTATTTTTTTAAAAATATATTTTATTGATTTTTTTACAGAGAAGAAGGGAGAGGGATAGAGAGTTAGAAACAGCGATAAGAGAGAAACATCGATCAGCTGCCTCCTGCACACCCCCTACTGGGGATGTGCCCACAACCAAGATACATGCCCTTGACCGGAATCGAACCTGTGGGACCTTTCGGTCCACAGGCCGATCCACTGAGCCAAACCGGTTACGGCTTATTTTTTTTTTTTAATCAGATGGTTGTTTGGCCACACTGTAGTATTCTCTACAGAACAAACTTTCTTGTTTTTTGCAATATGGATATACTTGAGTATTTTCCAAATCTTTGTTAGTCTTGTTTTGCTTACCATTATTCCTTCTCTGTTCATTTCTTTGTTCTTGCCATTTACTATAAGCAGTCAGGTGAAACCAAGCTATTCCTTCAATACTTTGCTGAGAAGAAGTCTCCTTACTCAATAAAATTTCAGTTTTGTTCCCTACAAATTCCACAGAATGCTAGAACATAGCCAGTGTTTTCTTTTTGCCACTTTATAACAAGGATCATCTTTTTTCCATTGTCCACCAGAATGGCCTTTACCATCTATATTTCTACAAGTATTCTGTTCAATATTGTTTATATATTCCTGTTACAACAGCAACCCACTTTTTGGTACCAAATCTGTCTTAGCTTGGGCTACTTTAAAAATATATCACAGACTGGGTGGCTTCAACAGGCATTTATTTCTCAGTCTTGGAGGCTGGGAAGTGCAAGATCAAAGTGTGGGCAGATTCACTTCCTGGTGAGGACCCTCTTTCTTGACTTGTATATGGCTGTTTTCTCATTTTGTCTCTTCCTGTTGGGATCAGCAATGAGTGAGATTCTCTCTTCTCCTGGCTCCATTTTCAATGAAGTTTCTGTTTATTAATTTTTACAGTATTCTTCAGTAGTTGAATGGGTAAATAATCTGGTACATCCAGGAAATGGAATAATGTTCAATGCTAAAAATTAATATGCTATTAAACCATGAAAAGACATGGAGGAACCTTAAATATATATATTTAGTGAAAGGCCAATTCGAAAAGGCTACATACTGTATAATTCCAACTATCTGACATTCTGAAAAAGGCAAAACTATGGAAATATTAAAAAGATCAGTGGCAGCTCCTCGGGTTAACAGGATGAATTAAACAGAGTACAGGGGATTTTTAAGGCAGTAAAAACTATTATGTATGATACTCTGATGGTGCATACCTGTCATTGTACATTTGTCAAAATCCATAGAATGTAGAACATCAAGAGTGAATTTTAGTGTAACCTATGGCCTTTGAGTTATGATGTATCAATGTAGGGTCCTTAATTGTAAAAAATGTTTCACTCTGGTGGAGCATATTGCTCGTTGGGGCTGTGTGTGCTGTGTGTGCTGTGTGTGCTGTGTGTGCTCTGTGTGTGTGTGTGTGTGTGTGTGTGTGTGTGTGGCGAGGAGGGGGCGCAGAAAGTATATGAGAACGCTGTACTTTCCATTCAATTTTGCTGTGAACCTAAAACTGCTCTAAAAACGTAAAATCTACTTTAAAAAATCTGATAATGGAAACAAAAGCTGTCATTTTAGCTATCTGGCCAGGTCTTACACCAGCTGGTGTACTGCCATTTAGTTCTGACACTAATCACCCTGAGTTATCATCAGACTCCACAGGTGTAAGGACATGGTCCCCAATAAGACTGCCATTTCTTCATACACCAGCCGCAGCCAGGTCACCAGGCTATTCACACTTCTAGCCAAGTAGCTTACAGATAAGGGGGGGTTCCCAAACCCCCCTCACAAGACTGCTCTCACTTCAGATGCAAGTTGCAAGTTCAGAGGTCTCTAGGCCACCTACACTTCTGACCAACTGGCTATCAAATGGGGGGTTTCCTGTGACTCCTCTCAGGTTTAATAATTTGCTAGAATGATTCATAGAACTCAGGGAAATGCTATACTTATGATTACAGTTTTATTATAAACAATAGAAATTGGGACCAGCTAAATGAAGAGATGCATGAGGCAAGGACTTGAAGGGTCCTGAATGCAGAGCCTCTTGCCCTCTCCCAGTGGAAGCAGGTCACATCACTCTCCTGGCACATCAGTGGATTAGCCAACTAGGAAGCTCCCCTGTGCTTCCGTGTCCAGAGTTTTTATTGAAATTTCATGACATAGGCATGATTGATTAATCATTGGCCACAGGATTGAACTAAATTTCCAGCCTTTCTTCAGACAATGAGGGGTTCTGTGCCAAAGTCCCCAATCACATCTAGTCTTTCTGGTCACCAGCCCTGAGCCTGAGCCTGAGCCTGAGCCTGAACCATTTTGTTAGCATAAATTTGAGCTTGAATCAAGGGATTTATTAAAAACAAATACTCTCCTATCACAGGAAATTCCAAGGGTTTTAGAAACTCCCTGCCTGAAATCCAGGACAAAGACAAGACATATTCTTTTTTTTTTTTAATTAATGTATTTTTATTGATTTCAGAGAGGAAGGGAGAGGGAGAGGAACATCAGTGATGAGAGAGAATCATTGATTAGCTGCCTCCTGCATGCCCCCTACTGGGGATCAAACCCACAACCCTAGGTATGTACCCTTGACTGGAATCCATCCCGGGATCCTTCAGTCCGCAGGTTGACACTATCTACTGAGCCAAACTGGCTAGGGCTGGCAAATTCTTTATTAGACAACACCAGGCTTTTAAAAAATGGTAGCCCTTGAGAAACCTAATACTTTTTTTTTTTTTAATTTGAAAATGTACCATGGAAAGCTAAGCTCAGATAACTGAAAAATATTTAAGATTAGAAGAGGTAAGAGCAATAGCTGATTTACAAATCTCTGTATTAGTCTTGTTTTAAATTATGTCCACAAAAGAACATCCAGCCTACAGAAAAGTCTTAAAAGAGTTTATTTGAGCCAAATTTTGAGGACATGCCCAGAAGCAAAATCTCAACTGATTAAGAAAATGCTTGGGAGAATAGCAGGTTTGCAGTTCCTTTTCTGCATTTAGAATCAAAGAAAATGTAAGGAGGAACGCATGAAATCCATTGTTGGTAAATTAAGGAGGTGGGAGAAGGCAAACCAGGGAAATCTCTAGCATTGAACAAATGGCAAAATGGAGAAACACATATTTCTTGTACACTGGTGGGTACAGGATTGTTAATAATTTACATTTACAGTACATAGGGATGGTCTATAAGGAACAAGATTAGCATGAGTGCTCTGGTGGTCATGTGCTCTGGTGCCTCCATTATGTCTTCGAGGGATCTAGAAAAGAAAATTACTCTGGCCTCCTAGATGCATAAGAACGATGGACAGAGTTCAGTTAAAGATTTACCTCTGCTAAGGAAGCTACAGGCCTGGGATGTGACTACCCGCCATGGCCTGCCCAGTTAGGAATTTATGATTAGACCATCCTGTGTGGTTACTTTTGTTCACTGAGCTTGTCAGGCCTGCCATGTGGCCCCCTGAGCTTATTAGGGTTATGTTATAGCTCCTTTTTGCTCAGAGTTCTTTAAATCTTTTTGTTATAGCTCTTTAAATCTTTTTACCTCGTGCAGTTTGGATTTCATATTTATGATTTTGATGCATAAATGATTTTCTTTTGATAAAAAATATATAGAGAGAAATTTACTTGGAAAGGTGAGCTAGTATAATAACATATGAGTCTTTCCAGTTTTCACTCACACTGGTAAAATAAAATAAACAGATAACCTTAAAAAGCTTTTTTCCTGAGCTGTAGGTTGCTTCATTGGACTCACTTTCCTCTCTAAGAGCAAGTTATTTTAGAATGTATCCACTTTTTCCAAGGAAGTACTTAGTTCTGTTTTTTCTTTTGCAGATTGATTATACCGGAGTAGACCCTTCCAGTCCCTGCAATAAATGTTTGTCCCGGAATGTGACACCTTGTATTTGTACAATTAACTTCACACTGGAACAGTCATTTGAGGTCTGTATTCCCAAGTAATGTGTTTAAGAAGCCATGCTTTAAAAAGTGTTGATATTGTGTTAATTTTTTTACAAAATTGTTTTGTGTGTGTTTGGAGAAGTCACTTTAATTAATTGGTTGTAGATGCTCTTATGCTAAAAAAGCTTTTTTTTTTTTTGCTATTGAGTTATGCTGCCTGGTAATTAAAGACATGTATTTAAGTAGTTTATTTTAGCACTTTGTAATCTAAATTTAAAACATTGTATTTTATATTACTGGAAAATTTTATTGTACAAATCACTTTTGATCACATTTATATCTACACTTGTATTTTTAAAATTATTGTTCAAATTATTTTGCCCACTTCTAATATTAAAACAAGTTTTTAGAAAATAAATACTGCCCTAGCTGATTTGGCTCAGTGAATAAAGCCTCGGCCTGTGGACCAAAGGGTCGTGGGTTCAATCCTGGTCAGGGGCATGTACCTTGGTTGCAGGCTCCTCGGGCCCTGACCTTGGTCAGAGGCAACCAATTGATGTGTTTCTCTCACATCAATATTTCTCTCTGTCTTTCCCTCTCTCTTCCACTCTCCCTAAAAATCAATGGAAAAATACCCTCGGCCAAGGATTAACAAAAAAAAAAAAAAAAAAAAGAAGGAAGGGAAGAAGGGAGGGAGGGAGGGAAGGAGGGAGGGAGGGAGGGAGGTAATACTAATTCACCCATTATTTTATGGTATTATTTTTCTATCAGATATGATCCATTACCATAAATACAAACACTTAGTGAAACTATTGACCTTTTTATGTCTTGATAAGCAGTTAGAACAACATTTCTGTGTGTGTGGTCTGTCTGTCTTTTGTATTCACACTTATCTAGCAATCTGGGAAACAGCATAAAGGACAAATGGCAAGACCAGTTTGTGCTCTTCTTTACCTGAAAATTGAACTTAAGAATTCTTTTATTTTTTAGGGAGCAAAACTGCTTTAATACATGCCAACTTTTTATGTTTTTCTACACTTGAATTTTCTGAAAGGTAGTAATGACTTTTGTAGTCCCTGGTAGATGATTGCCATCTAGTGGTTGTAGTAGCTCTTACACTAAAATAAAGGAAAATGTTGCCTTTTTATAAAAACAAGAAACTGAATTTGGGAGAAGGCAGATTATTTTACTTTGTTTCAGCAGAAATAACAAATAAATTGAAAACACCATAGAAATTCTATTATTTTTCAATGTGATGGACAAATTATAAAGATGCATTAAGTTCTTTTTGTCAGAACAGGCAGAATTAAAGCATTGAAAGAGACTTGTAATGATTTAGAAGCTACATTAGTTTCCCCCCATTAAAAACAGTTATTTTAGCCCTAGCTAGTTTGGCTCACTGGATAGAGCGTCGCCTGGGGACTAAAGGGTCCCAGGCTCGATTCCGGTCAAGGGCATGTACCTTGGTTGCAGGCACATCCCCAGTGGGAGTGTGCACGAGGCAGCTGATCGATGCTTCTCTCTCATCGATGTTTCTAACTCTCTATCCCTCTCCCTTCCTCTCTGTAAAAAATCAATAAAATATATTTTAAAAAAACAAAACAAAAGACACAGTTATTTTAGAACATTTTTTCTGCAAAGGTGATCATCTTCAGATTCATTATTTTGTGGGCTCTGTGTTCTTTCGCAAGCCAACCATTTGAATTGCACTAAAGCCTTTTCAGAGAACTTCAAGTAAGTTACTTTGTCTCAGTATTCATTTAAAATAATTTCTTTTTCAGTTTGTAAGTTGAATTTACTGTACTTCTTAATTGAGATGATACTTTTTTAAAAAGCGTTTTCTTTGTTTCTGTGATATAATTTTTTATTCAAATCTTCACTGGAGAATATTTTTTCCATTGATTTTTTCTTTTTTCTTTTTGTAGAGAGATTGAAAGAGATGCAGGAGAAGGGAGGGAGGGGGAGAGGGAGGGGAAGAGAGTGAAAGAGCTAGAGAAAGAGAGAGAGAGAGACATCCATGTGAGAGAGACACATTGACTGGTTGTCTCCTGCACACACCCCCTCCTGGGATGGGGAGCAAACCCTCAACGGAGTTATATGCCCTTGCCTGGCAGTTGAACCTCTAACCATTGAGCCAAACCAGCCAGGGCTGTGATATAATTTTCATAACCAAAAATAAAGTAAGTAAATAGTTTTCATGTAAACATTTTCTTTATATAGAATAAGAATTTGCAAACATCTGACATTTGAAAATCAAGCTCTAAATAAATGATTATGTATATGAAAATAGCAAATCAAATAAAGCATATCTGAAATGTTATTGAATTTCTCTTTTTCCTGGATTCCTTTCATCCTTTAATTCCTTTTATTAAGTTTTAATTTTTAAAATTTGTATTGAATTTATTGGGGTGACATTGGTTAATAAAATTATATAGGTTTCAAGTGTACAATTCTATAATACATCATCTGTATATTGTATTGTGTGTTCACCACCCAAAGTCAGTTTTCCTTCTGTCACTATTATCCCTCCTTTTCTTTAATTTCTTTTAATTGAGAGTAAGATTATAGATGATAGAGGTAGCAACCAGAAAGTAGAAAATCGTGTCATGTTTTGCTACCTCTAAAAAAATCCTACATTCAAGATGGCATCTTGTGAATAATTGTAGTGTATGTAGGTTACTGTTCTTACTCAAGTTATTTCCAATTTGGCTCCTTTGAATACATTAAAGAACTTTTCTTGATTATTACAAAGTGACACATTATTTTAGATACTTTACTAATTATTAATTTAATAATTACTACTATTATGTAGTATTCTGTGGAGAAATTTATTATGACTCAGCTCAAGTTCAGAATTACTTGGGCGTTAAGTGCTCATTGGGTAGACCAATCTGAATTAGAGAAAATTTTAAGTTGAAAGTAGATCAGAATAGGGGTGTGTGTGTGTGTGTGTGTGTGTGTGTGTTCTTTTAAATCTAAATAGCACTTCTTTGAAGTCTTTAAGGATATTTTCAAAGTTTATCCTTGAATTTTTGCAACATACTTTCTTTAACCTTACTTACAATTTGTGTTGTTTTAGATTGCCAAGTACTGGTAGAGTTCACCCCAGTACCTGTTTTTTAAGTTTTCATAAACTAGTACAATCCAAAATTATGTAGCCTTTATGTATGCATGACACAGTTTTGTACTTAATAGTTTTATGTGAAAAAATTTTCCCTTTCTGTTCCTGTAGGGCAATGTATTTATGTATTATGGACTGTCTAATTTCTATCAAAACCATCGTCGTTATGTGAAATCTCGAGATGATAGTCAACTAAATGGAGATCCTACTGCTTTACTTGTAAGTAAAATGATGAAATATGAAAATGTGCTTTCTATGAAACAATGTGCTAATTGTTTAGTTAGAAATGTTAAAAAAAATTTTTTAAAGAATTTAAAGTGAAAGAGATTATTAGTGAAGCAGTAGAATAGAGAGAAGGCTACTTCACAGGCAGAGCAGCCAGAAAAGTTAATTTTAATAATGCTAGGATATATTAAACTTTTACTTGCCATTTATAGTTTGTTTAATGAGGGTTTTTAGTTAAAAAATGTTCCCCCTGGAATTTACAAAGATTAATGATTTCTCACAGCCAGAAGACAAATTACTACCTGCTTGTTTCTAATAGTGTTCTTGGGATTTTTTGCTTTATTAATCTGTTTGTAATGGAATTTTGACAAGTCTAGCATTCTGGGTATGTAATTTGTTCTGTTTGGGTTTATTAGTTATTATCACACTAAGAATATGTAAATAAGCTACCTTTTTAAATTTCTGAGATTGTGTTTTAGAATGAAACATGTATGCTCTTCATTTTTTGACTTGTGGGAAGCCTGAGTAGTAAAGTCCAAAGGGTGGGTTACTGAAAAATTGTCTGAGGAACTTTTTGAAAATATAGATTTCAGAATTCTAAGTATAGCAAGTTAGTGTCTGCAAGGGTGGAGCTCTAAAATGTATATTTTAACAAGCTCCCTTTCTGATATCCAGCCTGGTTTGGGAATCGATAGACTAGAGGATCTTAATCTTCTGACTGTTGTTCAGCTTTTCATAGTAGTGGTTGGTGTGCAAGTAAGTATTTATGTTATTGCTGCCAGTCCAACAAACCATCAGAGTCCCAGAGCAATCTAGGATCTCTTACAAACGGTGAATCTCTTAGAATGTAATTTAGGATCATATTGTGACCAGAATGGTTCTGGTAAACCATTGCCCTACTGGTTTTATTGCTAGTTCCTGATGTTTGGGTTCTTAAGAAATAGCAAGTCTGTTTAAAGATTCTAGTTAGGGCTGTAATATTTTTTTTTTTTTAATAAATTTTTTTAAATATGTTTTATTGATTTTCTACAGAGAGGAAAGGAGAGGGATAGCAAGTTAGAAACATTGATGAGAAACACCAATCAGCTGCCTCCTGCACGCCCCCCACTGGGGATGTGCCCGCAACCAAGGTACATGCCCTTGACCGGAATCGAACCCAGGAGCCTTGAGTCCGCAGGCCGATGCTCTATCCACTGAGCCAAACCAGTTCTGGCAGGACTGTAATATTTTACAATTTATGTGGGATTTACTCTGTGGGATCCAATTTTTAGAACTCAAATCCAGTGAAAGTGATGTTCTTTGAGACATACCAACTTCCTAGGCCTCTCTCAATTTGTTGATTGGGAACATAGATTGAGTGTGTTCAGAGACCCAAAGTGGTAGTTGATTTATAATTATTTTATTTAGATATCTACTCATTTCACTGAGGGTGAAAGAAGCTGAGATTGATTCTTTTTTTACAAACTGCAAGCAAAGATTTTAGACTAGACTAGGAATTGATGAAATGTTTTATTATAAAGGGCTAGATGATAAATATTTTCAGCTATGTAGGTCATATGGATTCTGTAGCAGCTACTCACCTCTGCCATTGTAGAGTGGAAGCAGCTTTAGACAATACTTAAATGAATGGGTGTAACTGTATTCCAATAAACTTTATTTACAAAAACAGGTGGTAAGCTGGATTTTGCCTGCTTGCTGTCATTTATTGGTCCTTGGTCTGTACCAAAATGTGTGAATTTTTTTTTTTTCCAATCCTCACCCAAGGATATTTTTTCCGTTGATCTTCAGAGAGAATGAAAGGGAGGGAGAAGAGGGGAGACAGAAACAGAGAAACATCGATGTTAGACACACTGACTGGTTGCCTCCTGCACACGCCCCAACTGGGGGTGGGGAGGGAATTTGTCCGGGGAATTGAACCCGTGACCCTTTGGTCCATGGTCTGACTCTAACCACTAACCAGGGCCAAACTGTGTGAATTTAAGACCAGGTGATTTTCAAAAACCTTAAAGATTTCAAAAATGGGCAGATTGAATTTCAAGTTACTTAACATTGTGTGTAAGACTTCATAACATGATATCAACCTACACTTTAGGCTCATTGTTTTATACTTTATCTTTTAAAAAAAATGTTTTTATTGATTTGAGAAAGAGAGAGAGAGAGAGAGAGAGAGAGAAGAGAGAAGCATCATGTGAGATTGTTTTGTGAAATGGCTTAATGTGGCCTTGGAGTCCCAGAACAACTCACATATAAAAGTAATCTCTACTTGGTAGAATCTCCATTTAACCCTGCAACTGCCATATGTCCTTGAGATCTTCAATAGGGACTAATGCTTCTTGCCTAGCCAGCATTTTCGTTTTCCTTGTACCTGGATGCACAGTTTAGAAAAGATAGTTATATTCTAGGAATCTGCATTAAGCCAACTCCCTCCCTCCTTCCGTCCCTCCTTCCCTCCCTCCTTCCCTCCTTCCCTCCCCCCTTCCCTCCTCCCCTCCCTCCCTCCCTCCCTCCCTCCTTGCTTCCCTTCCTTCTTTTCTTTTTTCCTTCCCTTGACAGGGGATTTAACTCAGAATCACAAATTTTGAATTAATCCTGTTAATTTTATAAGTGAGCACAGGTAAATCAAGGGACTTGCCCACAGTCACATCGTACACAACTGGAACTAGAATCTCCAGTCTCTTTACCCCCAGTTTAAGACCCCTTCAATTATGTCACAACTAGATTGACAGTAGATTGCTTCTTAATTTTTCTTGGACAGAAAACTTCTTGTGGTTATGATTTCTGTGTTGATATGAAAATAAAAAATGTCAATTTGGTATATACCTGTATGACAAAATATATGCAAGGAAAAGTTACATTAAAATGATAATGCAGTAATGTTAAGGAATGTATTTTAGTATTTAAATGTAGTGTTATTTATAGTCTACTTAAAATATAGACTCATTTTGTATACATTGCAAGTGAGAAGCAAGTAGGGATTGAATTTTTAATCAGTAATAGGAGCCTCACTCATAGTTCTCTTGGGGGCCTGGGTAATAATTTCTCTTTTCTTTTCCTTCTAAATATCAGAATCCCAGTAAGGAATGTGAGCCTTATCGAAGAAATGAAGACAAACCAATTGCTCCTTGTGGAGCTATTGCCAACAGCATGTTTAATGGTATGATATAAATACAAAGATATAGACATAAAATTAGGAAACTTTATATAATCTTACTAGAGGCTCAGTGCACGAAATTTGTGCACTGGTAGGGTCCCTAGTGGCTGCTCACTGCCAGCCAGGGCCTCCCTCCCTTCCCCCGGCTGGCCCCACCCCCTGGTCGAACTTCCGGACGAACTCCCCGTTGAGGGACAGTTTGCATACTATGCTTTTATTATATAGGATTACAGATTTAATAGTCTAGTAAACATGAATGAAATTGAGAAATTCAACAATCTTAAGATAAATACAGGGTGTCTCAAAACAATGTATGTACACTTTAACAGCTGATAGCTCAGTTTTCAACATGAAATGTATTTTAATAAACACTGCCTTTATAATTATTCAAAGTGTGTGCATACATTTTTTGGGAATACCCTATATATCAATTAGTAATTCAATGGGGTATTATAATGCTTTGTGACTTTCTTCTGAGAATGCTTATATTTTAAGGATGAATTTTTGTTTCTGGGAAGAAATAATCAGGGACATTGTGCTTTCCTATTTCATATATGATAAAATAAAAGGTAGGTTACCTTTCCCACCAACTTTTAATATTTATATCATTAAAAAGATGCTACAGTTGATCATTTAGAGCAGCGCTGTATAATTATAAATATAATGTGAACCATAAATGTGAGACATGCATATAATTTTCAGTTTTCTAGTAGTTACATTAAAAATAATAAAAAGAAATGAGTGAAATTAATTTTTAATTAAGTTTATTGAGGTAATATTGGTTAATAAAATTATATAGGTTTCAAGTATACAGTTCTGTGATACATCATCTTTATATTGCATTTACCACCCAAAGTCAAATATCCTTCTATCACCATATATTTGATCCTCTTTAACCTTTACCACTCCCTACCCCCTTTTCCTCTGTTAACCACCATATTGTTGTCTGTTTGTGAGTTTTTGTTTGTTTTATTTGTTCATTTGTTGCTTTCAGTTTTATATCCCACATATGAGTGAAATCATGGTTCTTGACTTTTTCTGACTTCTTTCATGTTAGCATGATAGTCTCAAGATTTATCCACATTGTTGCAGATGGCAGTAATTCATCTTTTCTTATGGCTGAATAGTGTTCCATTGTATATATGTACCACATTTTCTTTATCCAATTTTCTATTGAGGGACACTTTGTTGTTTCCATGTCTTGGCCACCGTAAATATTGCTGCAATGAATATAGGGGTGCATATATGTTTGTGAATAAATGTTTCCAAATTTTGGGGGTAGATACCCAGAAAAGGGTTTCTGGGTTATATGGTAAGTCCAGACTTAATTTTTAAAGGAACCTCCATACTGTTTTCCTTAGTAGCTATGCCAGTTTATATTCCCACCAGCAGTGATGGTGGGTTCTGTTTTATCAAACTACAAAGCTTCTGCACAGCAAAAGGAACCATTAGCAAAACAAAAAGGCAGCCAACTGAACAGGAGAAGGTATTTGCAAACAATGGGAGATATTTGCTCTGACTAGGGATTAATATCCAAAATAAATAAAAAACTCAGAACTCAGCAACAACAAAATTACCCACTCAAACAATAGGCAGAGGACCTGAACAGACACTTCTTCCAAGAAAACATACAAATGGCCAACAGATATATGAAAAGATTCTCAACTTTGCTAGCGGGGAAATACAAATTGAAACTACAATGAGATACCAACTCACATCTGTTAGAATGGCTGTTATCAATAAGACAAATAATAACATGTTGGAGAGGTTGTGAAATTAATTTTAATAATATATTTTATTGAACCCAATAAGCTCAAAACATCATTTCAGCATATAAATAATATGCATTATATAAAAGTTGTTGATAAGATATTTTATATTCTACTAGAGGCCCGGTGCATGAATTCGTGCACCAGTGGGGTCCCTTGGCCTAGCCTGCAGGTTCGGACCGAAACCTGCTCTCTGACATCCTCTGAGAGGTCCAAGATTGTGAGAGCGCGCAGGCCAGGCTGAGGGACCCCAGTGCACAATTGGGGCTGGGGAGGGATGTGGGAGGTTGGCCAGCCAGGGAGGGACCATGGGATGGCTCCAGGGTGTGTCTGGCCCATCTTGCTCAGTCCTGATCAGCCGGATCCCAGCAGCAAGCTAACCTGTAGGTCAGAGTGTCTGCCCCCTGATGGTCAGTGCACGTCATAGTGACTCGTCGACCGGGCAACTGTCTGCCCCCTGGTGGTCAGTGGACATCATAGCGAGTGGTTGAGCAGCCTTAGCATATCATTAGCATATTACATTTTGATTGGCTGAATGGACAACTGGACACTTAGCATATTAGGCTTTTATTATATAGGATTTTTTATACTAAGTCTTTGATATACATTTACAAAACATTCATTTAGCTGTCATTTCAAAAGCTCTGTAGCCATGTAAACACTGGCTACTATATTGGACAGTGCAGATAGAGAAATGCATAAACCATTAACTATTTATGAACGCATGTTTAAAAGAAAGAAGAGGCAGATTTACCTTGCAAATAATTTTATTTGGTTTAATATTAAAACATTTGACCTTATCACCTATCAGCCAAATAGGAAAGTAACCTAGAACTGTATTGAGTGATGAAAGAAAAGTCCATCTGGGATTATAAATTTTTAATTGCTAATTCACATATAAATAATCAAGAGCAAATATACATCATATGCCTACTCTGTTACCACCACTTTTGGGAGCAAATACCAGATCCTCATTTCTCATAGAGTAAAGAGGGTATTATGGATTTTCAATATTTAGTAATATCTTCCTTTTCTTATGTTTAGATACATTAGAATTGTTTCTGGTTGTCAATGGATCATTTTCAACGGCAATTCCTTTGAAAAAGAAAGGTATTGCTTGGTGGACAGATAAAAATGTGAAATTTAGAAATCCCCCTGGAGAAGGCCCCCTAGAAGAACGATTCAAAGGTAAAATATTACTAATATCCTTTTAAAACATGATATGAGCTAGAAGTTTTAATAAAGTACTAAAATTTTCAATCTATCAAATCTCAGAAGATGTTTATGCTTTTTGAAAACAGCTACTTTTCTTAACTTCATACATAGTAAGGTAAAAGTATGTAGTCTGTTTTAATGTACTGAAATCCTAAAGGAAATGTAAACTTTTAATCTTAAACTTCTCTGGTATTTTCTTATAAGCATTTTACCCGTAATCTTTTGAAACTGCAGTGAAGTTTCTTTTTAACAAACCCCTGTTATTTATTATAATTATAGATCCAAATTTACTTTTGTTTCTATATCTCAATTTCACAATGTAATGTTTCATACCACTATATCTTTGCATTAAATTATCTGCCTTTTGCTATATACTCAACAGCTCACTTTTAGTATTCTCTTTTATATATATTTTGATTTCAGAGAGGAAAGAAGAGGGAGAGAGAGATAGAAACATCAATGATGAGAGAGAATCATTGATCACCTGCCTCCTGCACGCCCCCTACTGGAGATTGAACCTGAAACCCAAGCATGTGCCCTTGACTGGAATCGAACCTGGGACCTTCCAGTCCGTAGTCCAACACTCTATCCACTGAGCCAAACCAGCTAGGGCCTTTTAGTATTCTCTTAATTGAGAATTTAAATCTTTGTAATTATGTTAAGTTGTTACATGAGGAATTGGTTTCTCTCTTGATATAAGACTTCCTTAGAATTTGAATGTATTCAAACCTTTGAAAATGAGAAAAATATTCTGATTGTGTAATATATATCTTTGTTTTATTAGAGTGTGAATTTTCAGTGAAACTCTTAATAGAATATTTTGTCTCTCCCACTCCCACCCCTCCTTTTTAAGATACAACAAAGCCAGTAAACTGGGTTAACCCAGTATACTTGCTGGATTCTGACCAAGATAATAATGGATTCATAAATGAAGATTTTATTGTTTGGATGCGTACTGCAGCATTGCCTACTTTTCGTAAGTTATATCGTATTATAGAGCGGAAAAGTGATTTACATCCAACGTTACCAGCTGGAGACTACTTTTTGAATATCAAATACAGTATCCTTTTTTGGCCATGAGCACATATTCATAGAATTGGAAAGGAGTGTAGTCCAGCCATATCTTAGTTATGTGGTATGTTACTTTGTGTTGAGTTATGATCTCTGCATTTTTATAGGAGTGTATGTATGGGTAAGTATCTTTTATGCCTTCCAGAAATATCTTTAATTTTTATATACTTTGTACTAGGGTTTAAGCATATCATTTGGTAAAATTATTTAAAATGTAGGTTCTGGGTTTACTTGTAAGCTAGATATTTTTACAAGGGTGATTGTAATTGAGCTTAATGGGAAGGCCAGTGAATGTACCTAATAATAAATAAGTGTTGGTGGTACAAGCTGATTTTTTAAGATATATTTTTATTGATTTCAGAGAGAGGAAGAAAGAGGGCGAGAGAGAGGAAAATCAATGAGAGAGAATCATTGATCCGTTGCCTCCTGCACGCCCCCTATTGGGAATCAAGCCCACAACCTGGACATAAGCCCTAAATGGGAATTGAACTGTGACCTCCTGGTTCATAGGTCGACACTCAACCACTGAGCCATGGTGGTTGGGCTACAAGCTGTTTTAATATATATTTTTACATATTAAAAATCAGCAGATATGTTAACTAATATCAACATAATTGTTTCTATTGCTCTGTTCATAGTACAAAACATTTTTATCATTAGCTGTATTTTGCCACATTAATAATTGAGATGTAATTTTCAGTGCTGATAAATATCATTCATTTCAATCTGGCTGTGTCAACATTGTACTAAGTATTTTCCATGCATTATTTTACTTAAATTCAGGCTTTATGAAGTAGTTGTCACCTCCATGTTATAGACAAGGATACAGGAACATAGAGCATTTAAGTAACTTGCCTGAGATTACACGGGAAGTAAGTAGAAGAGTTGAAGCTCATGGTCAAGCTGTTGACCCCAAAGGCCATGACTTTTCCGTCAATCACATCCCTAGCTAGTTTAAACCAGTCCATACCAGCCTAGATGCAGTCTTTCCTAAGACGGAAATGTTGAGCACTACCTTATATTCAAAACAAAGTCCTTACATTTTTAAATCTCTAGTTCATTTTATATCTTATGAATGAAAAGTTTCTTAAATATTAGCATTTAAATGTTTGCTAATTACAGATTAAAAGTTACCAAGTTTTTGAAACTAGGTCCCCCTAGGAGCAATTTTGGGCAGACAGACCCAGTTCAGGTGCTAGTTAACAGGGGTGGGCAAACTTTTTGACTCGAGGGCCACAATGGGTTCTTAAACTGGACCGGAGGGCCGGAACAAAAGCATGGATGGAGTGTTTGTGTGAACTAATATAAATTCAAAGTAAACATCATTACATAAAAGGGTACGGTCTTTTTTTTTTTTTTTAGTTTTATTCATTTCAAACGGGCCGGATGCGGCCCGTGGGCCGTAGTTTGCCCACGGCTGTGTAGAATGAAAATTATCTTGATACTGAACAGCTGCCCTCTACTTTGGCTACAGTCTCAAGATAATGCTTTAAAATTACTTAAAATGTAGGTTCTGAATTTATTTGTAAGCTAGATATTTTTACATGGTTGACTGTAATTGAGCTTAATGGGAAGACCAGTGTAGCCAAAGTACAGGGCAGCATTCAATATCAAGATAATGCTCTTTCTACTAGCACCTGAACTGGCTCTGTCTGCCCAAAATTGCTCCTACAGGGACATACTTTCAAAAACTTGGTAACAGTATCCAAACCTGAAGCCTCCAGACTACAATAAAGGAAAGTCTTTGGAGTGAGCACTCAGGAATTCTCAGCTGAGAATTTGCATCCCAGGCATGGAGAGGAGAACTGTCAGGAGAATGCAGGATATATTGAAGATTGACAAGATGGGCCTGCAAAATATCAAGGGTTAATTATCAAAACTAGGTATAAGGTAGGAAGTAGATATTAGAATGAAGGCAGAAGCCCATTTTTTAGGTTTGTGATACTGGGAGATACTCGCATGGGTGATTTGAGACCGTACTCCTCAGAGCTCTGGGTTGGTTAGAGCTCTCATAGTCAGTGTGAACTGATTTAAGAAACTAGTGGAGCTGAACGTGCCATTCGGAGTCATTTGGAGAGTTGTTGCAGGAGCCCAGAGAAACAGATGGGGCCCAATACTTGATTCAGAAGCCGCTTGTGAAAAGGTTGTAAATCTTTTACATAAGGACTTAGTTGTCCCCTTCTCTGACCTGTTGCTACAATCCTAGAACTGATCTATGCTCATCCAGTAAACTGGCGTCTCATTTCATAAATCTCTTTAACAACCCACCTTTCACTTCCACTCTGTTTTAGCCATCACCTCTCTGTGTCACACCATGAATTTTATCATTACTCCAAATCAGCAAGTTAAGACTTTAGTATAATGCTTTTTTACCCTGTTCTTAGAGTCTTCTCATATTCTCATAACTACTCTCTTGCTACACGTGCTCTTTGAGCTTACAGAGGAGACTTCTGATCCCTTCATCTTTTCCTTGTCTCTTGGTCTGTCAACCTCCTCTTTGAGGGTTTAACTGCTACTAGTATTTATTTGAAATATTTTTTCACATTATATTTATTTTTTTCATTTTTATTTTAAATATTTATTGCTGAAAATACTACATAGACCCCTTCTGTTCCCCTTTAATCCTTCTAGTCATTTATTTTTGGCATTTTGCCCCTCCTGTGTAATGAGGGCACAAGTGTCTGAGAACCGATATAACTGTTAAATTTGGTTGTGTTTTCTTGCAAACTATATTGGCTATCCTACTAACATTTAATCTGCTAAACCAGTTCTTCAAGATAAATATTACACAATTATTTTATGATTCAGAACATGGGAGTAAGGTGCCTGGGTATCATAGAATTATGCCAATGAATGACAAGCAATTAAATGCTAACTTTTTAAGGTGTATTTTAAAAATAAAGTCACTGAACATGGAAAAGTTTTCCTATTCACTCTTCAGATTACCCTGTACATTCTTTTGATGGACGAAAACGGATGATCTTAAGCACTATTTCATGGATGGGAGGAAAAAATCCATTTTTGGGAATTGCTTATATCACCACTGGATCCATCTCCTTCCTTCTGGGAGTTGTATTGCTAGTAATTAATCATAAATATAGAAACAGTAGTAATACTGCTGACATTACCATTTAATTTTATATTCTGAAAACAAACTTACCGCATGTACATCAAGGCCAGTTCTGTTCAGCCTAGCTTTTGAATGCCGATGTCTGGTTAGTATGTCATTTTTGAGGTTGGCATACCACTTTTTATTTAAAAAAGTCTTTGTCCTTTACTTCATTCCTATGGATGACTTATGAAAATATATGATGGGTATAAAACAAATTAACTTTATTGATCATGTCAGCACTGTAACTACTGAAATGGCATTCTAATGTTTGCTTTTTGATGGGACAGCCCATATGCATAGAGCCTCTATCATGTGAAATGTGTCTGCTGCTTAAATGTTTATGCTGTGTTGATAAATATTATATTGACATACGTGCTGTATATGTGTGCCTATTGTGTAAAGAGAGGAATTACAAGATGTATGAGTATAATGATTTGCTAACCTTCAGGATTCAAAGTTATGAAAAAATGAAGAAAGACCAAATCTAAATAAAACACTTCATCATTGTCATGTGTCATGTGTAAAGGCTTAAAGTACCATCTTTGGTGAGGTGGTTCATGTATTTAATTTATCCAGTACAGTTCTTTGTCAAGCTTAGTTTTGATTTCACCTTTGAAGTCTTACTTATGCTCATGTCTGAAGAGGTCAGGTAGGAGAATTTAAAATTCGTCTTTCCATTTGGTTAAGATGTTGCAGTCAGGAACCCCAATTCACTTGATATGTTTTTACATGTGATCATGGAAATACCTCAAGCTGTTTTTACTTTGCAGGTAAGTGTTTTGACTTCAGTACTAATATTACATTGCAGAAATTTTGGAAAATAGTAACCTTTATTTCCTCTATATTTCATTCAATTTTTGCATATAGGTCAAATATGGATGTGTATGCACATTCTCTTTAGTTAATGCAACAATTGTTTTGGTTGGTTTTCCTAATACATTACATATATATATATATATAATTTTAATCCTCACCTGAGGACATGTTTTTTTTTAATTGATTTGAGAGAGAGAGAGAGACATCCATGTGAGAGAAAAACATTGATTGGTTGTCTCCCACACGTATCCAGACTGGGATCCAACCCACAACCTAGGTATGTGTCCTGACCGGGAACTGAACCTACAACTTTTTAGTGTATAGCATGATGCTCCAACCAAATGGATCACCCGGCCAGGCCTAAGAAATATTTGAAAAAGTGGTTCTTTAAATTTCCTTATTAAATTCTGGAGATTTTTGAGTATATACATTATAAATTATATATGGTTGAAGCTGTTGTATTTTCTATCACTGGAATTATTTTAATATTCCTTATTGAATAAATGTTGTAATTTGTTTGCTATAAAACTTATTCTTGAATGCAAACTTATTTTTTCACATTCATGAAAATGTATGAATTAGAGGACTTAATCTCATTGAAATTGCCTTTTTTTTTTTTTTTTTTACTCATATGTTTATATAGAAGAATGCCTGCTAATTTAGAATTTGTAATGGCTTCCTTCAGTTATATTTTAAATCAGAAGGTCTGGGTAATGTATCAATTTTGATTAGTATGTTTTTTAAAAAACCAAAACCAAAAAAATAACATAATAGTAGAAATGTGCCACACCTAAGTTTTGTATAGTGTGACTTTTGATTTGTTGAATATTACTTGCATGAGGTACTTAATATATGATTATACTGAAATTTCTGAGTGCACAGGGTATTTTTTGTCTGAAAATAGTCTTGGTTTTGTCAGTCTTTCAGAATATTAGTATTTGTTCTCATAATTGACCCTCTTACCCATGGCAGTTGATCTTCTGGGATACATTATTGGGGGAGAGGGGTCCTGCTAGTTGTCCAGATTGAGTTTGTTCTGTTTAAGGAGGACTTCCATCCCGCATCCCTTTTTCTAATTGGGGGACCAAAGGTGCTGCTAAAGAAATGTTGAAGAGTCCTTCCAACATTTTCTCATCTGTGAAGATGAAATCTTAAAATATATTTGGAGTTTTATCTCTTTTATAACTACATTGATGGCTTTAGTTTCTTCTGTCTCCTCCCCTTTGAGCTCTAAGGGATTCCTTTTGGTAAATATGAAGAATGTGGAACATTTATATGGCCTCTGTAAAATATTGGTAAATATGAAGAATGTGGAACATTCATATGGCCTCTTTCTTGTGGGCTTTATGCTCATTTTTTGGAAACAATGTAATATTCAACTTTCAAAGAATTATGTTTAATTTTAAGACAACTAGGTTAAATAGAAGACATTGAAGAATGCATTAACTTGCAGGAAATATTTTGATATGTGAAGTTTCTCAATTGAAGGAATTATTAGTAAATAAAAACTAAGAAATGTCATTGAAATAATAAGGCAGTTTAAAAATAAATTGGTAAAAATAACTGTATTATCATATAGAGAATTATTCAACCAAGAGGAGAGTCAAATGAATATTATTTATTGATTAGTAAGTTTATTTGTAATCTTGATTATGTTAAAAGATAGCTTTGTTAGTATGTTCTGTATTAATAAAAATGAACAAAATTAATTTGGCTATGTTCATGTGTCTTCCTAAAATAACAATGCCCTGGGGTTGTTGCTGACGTTTAGCACTAAATTTTTCACTCAGGGTCAATGAGCTCAAGTTTTAGCATTTCTATGCCTAGATTTAATTGCCGTATGGATATCTATAATAATAAAAGCGTAATATGCTAATTAGACCGGACGTCCTTCCGGACAAAGCTGGGGCTGCGAGGGAAGCCCGGTCCCGGGTGCCAGAGGGAAGCCAGTGCGGGCAGCCGGGGGAAAAAAGACCTACTCTTGACGAATTTCGTGCATCAGGCCTCTAGTATAGTATATTAATCACTGACAGCATCAACTCAGTATTATCCGTATTATTGAGTAATGTGTTCTTACCTGGAAGTGGTCAAATTGTCACCTGAGTTATAGGCAGACAGGCTAAACTTCATATTCACAGGAAATGTCTAGTAAATAGAAAATGAAAATGTGGGATAGAGGCAAAGATGATGAAAATAATGAAGTGAGGGGGCCACACAGGAAATGAAAAGCCAGACTAGGAAAGAGGAACAGTTGAGAGGTAGGGTTAATGAATGTTGTCCAGTCTGTTCACCACCTATCTTTATGGAAACACTGCCTTAGAATTACAGTATAGTCCTTTGTTGGTTAAGTCACAAAGTTTTGTTCTTTGTGAACATGGTTACTTTGAGGGGAAGGACAGGGTGAGGAAGTGCTTTCTCAAGAAGAATTTTTTAAAAAATATATATTTTATTGATTTTTTACAGAGAGGAAGGGAGAGAGAGAGTTAGAAACATCGATGAGAGAGAAACATCGATCAGCTGCCTCCTGCACACCCCCCACCAGGGATGTGCCCGCAACCCAGGTCCATGCCCTTGACTGGAACCGAACCCGGGTTCCTTTGGTCCGCAGGCCGACGCTCTATCCACTGAGCCAAACCGGTCTCGGCATCAAGAAGAATTTTGATGCATAAATGTAGAGTTTGGATGATCTAGTAAAGTGTTTTAGAGCTACTCTTTTTAGCTCATGCCCCATTCAATAAATATAAAAATCACATTTCCCCTGATGTCATTTGAAATTTCAAAATAAATCATACCATGGTAACCTTATTTGCTTTTATATATCTGTAAAATTTATCAAAGTAACATACACAATTTAAAAAATCTAAAGATCTTATGATGAAAAGCAGTAGTCCCAACTTACTTTACCTTCCAGAGACAATCATTTTGACTCCAAAAGTTTATTTGGGTTTTTATCTTAGTGTATCTAAATAATATGCCTATTCTACTGTTGCTTGATTTAACACTTTTAGACATTACCTTGATGTTACCAGATAATTAAGCTCTCTAACACACTTTCTCCCCTTCTCCCATTATAAAGTTATGCCATAAAATTTACTAAATGGGTTCGCTACTGTTTAATTATACTGTAGTGCAAAGCAGTGCACCATGATTACATTTTGTATAATTTTATTTCTTCTGGACTTAATCGTCTCGTTTTTAACACAAGTTTCTGGAAATGTCTTAATTTTTTTTCTAACTTCTCAGTCAGTTTTACTAGGTTTCCATCACTGGAGAGGTCTATTCTGCATTTATCTTCTGTGCCAATCTGTACTGTGCTTCCCTCCCTCCCTCCCTCCTTCCCTTCCTTCCCTTCCTTTCCTTCCTTTCATTTTCTTTTTCTTCCTTTTCTTTCATCAGTCCTCATCTGAGGATATTTTTCCATTGATTGTTAGGGAGAGTGGAAGGGAGGGGGAGAAGACACAGAGAGAAAAACATCAATGTGAGAGAGACATCGATTTGTTGCCTCCTGCATGTGCCCCAGCTGGGGATCAAGCCTGCAACTGAGGTATGTACCCTTGACTGGAATAGAACCCATGACCCTTCAGTCAATGGGCCAACACTCCATTCACTGAGCCATACTGGCTAGGGCTGTACTGGTTGTTTTCTTATCTGGCCTCAGAGCCATTATCCCTTGACCTCCTTTGGTCACCCTCCTGTGTTGGATGTGCTGTTTCCTAGTTTACTTTCTTGTTTACTGGAGCACTTCCTACAACATTTAAATATTCCTAAGGAGCGGTATATGAGAGGCAAATGTCCTGAGTCCTTACATGTCTAAAATGTTCTTATTTCACTCTCACGTTTCATTGGTAGTCTGACTACATATACAATTTTAAGTTAAAAATAATTTTTCCTCAGAGTTTTGAAGACATTGCTCCACTCTCTTCTAGTTTTTATTATTGTTTTTGAGAAATTTGATTTTATCCTGGTCAGATATTAGACTTCTTTCACTGATGGTTAATTTTCTTCTCTTTTTCTCCAGTTGTTTTTTTTTTCTTCCTCCAGTTGTTTTGACACTGTTGTCTCTGCTCTTTCTAAAAGATGTCTTCATTGTGATCTTCCAACATGATCTTCCCATTGAGTTTTTATAGATACATATATTTAAAAATTGTTAAGACTCCCTTTATTTTTATTGTTTCTAAAATATTTTTTAATGTTCATTCTGGAAAGCATACTAATATTTTTTTGAGGACATGTATGGAAGCATATATACAGCGGTGGACAAAAGTAGGTTTATAGTTGTGAGTACACAAAACAGTTTATTCTTGTTTTATTATATTATTTGTATTACAACTGTAAACCTACTTCTGCCCACCCCTGTAATTTTGCTTTTCATACTATTTACACTGATTTTTTGTTGTTGCTATTTTTAATTTTAGTTTTCTTTTGTTCACGTAGGTGACTTTCCTTGTATATGGCTAGCTTCAACAATCTGTCATGTAAATGGACCCCAAAGAATAATTGAAAGCTCTTTCTTTGTGGGCAGTGCTTGACTAGTGATAGGCTTCACTTGCACAGTGCAACTCAAAAATGCCATTCAGTGAATTATTTGTTCTCTTCATGATAAAAAGCTTAATGACAAGTAGTAAATAGCTGGCAGGTCAACAGTTGTAGGTGGACTGAATTTTGAGAAAGACTGCATTAGGAATAGTTGTCAGGGACTGTTCAATTCCTCTAGGGAAGAATTCCCTGATCTGCACAAAGAAGTGGTTGAAGGAGGGTCTGTTTATTCCTGCTTAATTAACTCTGTCTCTGCCTTGTCCTCCACCTCACTTCTGTTTTCCACTTAATACATATTTCTCTATACCTGTCTGTCCCTCAGCATACTCCTTTCATCTAGTAGTCTCCCATTACTCCTGATAAAAGTTCTCTTGTCTTCACCCAGTCGGTGTTTCTCATTGGTTGAGCATTGAACCATGAAAGGTCACAGTTCAATTCGGGTCAGGCTACATGCCCAGGTTGTGGGCTCAATCCCCAGAAGGGGGTGAAGGAGGCAGCAGGTAGATAATTCTCTCATCATTGATCTTCCTATCTCTCCCTCTCTCATCATTGATCTTCCTGTCTCTCCCTATCCATTCCTCTCTCTGAAATCAATAAAAAAAGGTAAAAAAAAAAAAAGTTCTCTTGTCTTCAACCTGTGGGAAGCAGTGTTGGGGGCGAGAGATTGTATTTGGTTGAGAGAGTTAGGGCAGAGGCTGTATAATTTTCAACCTTGGCTCCGCTCTTTGCCATAACTTTTACCTCCAAGTCAGCTTCTCAATGATCATGGGACCAATCGGCATGCTTCTCACTGATACCCCCTTGCAGTCCCTTCAGATCATTGCAGCTGCTTCTGTCCTCCTCAGTTTATCGCAACTGCTTTCTGTTTCCAGAAATCTGTTGAAATCCTATCTGTTTCTGTTTCCTCTCTACTTTCATTCCTTTTGGGCTCATATCTTTTTTAAAGGATGGGTTTTAGATTATCATACAGTCAACTTACTTTTTTTCTTGTAGTTCTGTGAGTTATAACTCATGTTTAAATTTTTGTAACCTTCATAGGATACTGAGCAGTACCATTAACCTCCCCACCCCCCACAAACTCCCTTATACTGTTCCTTTTTGTCACACTTAATCTCGCTGATAACCCCAGGCAACCACTGACCTCTTTTCCATCCCCGCAGTTTTTCTTCTAGAATGCTATAAATGGAATCATACCATATGTAACCTTTGAAACTGGCTTCTTTCACTCAGCATAATGCCTTTTAGATTCATCTAAAGGTCTATCAATACCTTATAACCTTTCAATTTCTTTTCTTTCATTTTACTAGAGTGAGAGAGAGAAAAGACACTTAGGGCCAGTTCACTATCAAACCAGAAACACCTTGAAGCACCTTGTGATTTTATAACATTTTATAATCTTTTTTCTCAGACTTATTTAAAAATTTTTATTGAATTTATTGGGGTGATATTAATAAAATTATATTGGTTTCAAATATACAACATTTTGTAACATTTTTTTAAAAACTTCATGTTTTTATGCATTTTGAGTGACATTAATGGGAGCTTGTCTGTTTGTGTGCCACAAGCTTTTCTATCCAGGGTAATGTGGAAGAAGACTGAACTCATCATACATCACTTTAAAATGTCAAGACTGGTATGCCACTTTGTTTCAAGGACCAGAAATGCAGAAGAAATAGCTTAACAAATATATGTAAATTTTGCAGTTGAATCAGTGATCTAAAACAATCTCCGGACTGTGCTGTCTTTCCTTTCACAGCAAGGCTTGTAAAAGAGTGGCTTATATTTTGTCATTGTCAACTTCAGCCAGGCTTTAATCCCATGATTGTATTCTGCTCTGGTCACTGTCAACTGTGTCTAAAACAGCAGTTCTCAACCTGTGGGTCGCGACCCCTTTGGGGGTCGAACGACCCTTTCATAGGGGTCACCTAAGACCATCGGAAAACACATAATTACATATTGTTTTTGTGATTAATCACTATGCTTTAATTATGTTCAATTTGTAACAGTGAAATTGGGGGTCACCACAACATGAACTGTATTAAAGGGTCGCGGCATTAGGAAGGTTGAGAACCACTGGAGAGGATTATGTAGGAAGAGTGGGTTTCAGAAGCAGGTTGATCTGGCTCATATATATGTATAAACTGTATCTTCAGATCATTTAATCTCCTAAACCATTTACTATTTACTTTTCAGTAAAATGGGGATTTTAATACCTACTTGACAGATTTTGTTTTGAGGAATAAGGGAAGTGATAGAGGGCAAGCACTTAGCACAAAGTATAGAAAAATGGCACTCGTGAACAATTTCCACTTCTTGTCGAATCAAATGACTTCACCCTTATCTTGAACTTTGTGCCTCATTTGATAGTTTGGGATTTTCCTTCCCTCTTCATCCTTAGCATGTGGCTTCTGTGAGTAACTCTCCTGATTTTCTTCCTACTTATTTGCTCCCTAGTCTTTATATATTCCTCGGTTATGCTCACCATATAAAATGTTGGGGATTCTTTGAAATTTTGTTCTGGGCCCTATTCTCACTTTACAAACACTCCCTGAGCAGTCTTAAGTTCTCATCACTTCTACCATCTTCACACTGACTTCATTATCTATTCTTGTGTCTTGATATCCCTTCTGAGCTCTAGGCCTTGTCTTGGATTATCCTTGGATTTCTCAAATGTAATAAGGCCCAAACAGGAATCTCATACTAGCCTGAGGGATATATTGATATATCCCTCAATATAGTGAATGGTATGACCAACCACCTTATGAGTTAAGCCAGGAACCTTGCTTTCCTCTCCAACTTCCCAATCCAATAAATCACTACATTCTGTCGATTTTTAAAGGTACTTATTATACTTGGCTCTTTAATCCATCTCTTTATATCTCTTTGCTGCTGACTCATTTCAGGTTTTCTTTCTTCCATGGATTACTATAATAGCCTTTTCATGGACTCTGTTCCTAGTAACTCATGTCCAATCCAGCCTTTCACAACTACCAGAATGATCTTGAAACAGTTCTGATCTTGACAGTTTGCTCTTTAAACTGCACCCTCAAAATAAGATTAAATATCATTACTAAAATCTCACTCCTGCCTACCACTGTTGCCTCACACTCCAAGTGTCCTGCCAGCCAAACGATTTACAATTCCCCAAGCCATCTGTTCACCCTTTCTTCTTTGCCTCTGCATAGGCTATATCTTCTGCTTAGATTTCTCCTTACCCAAATTTTCCTCCCATGATAATAGCTAATATTTATTGAATTATATCATTTAATTTTCACAGTCACCCAATGATAGCTACTATCACCTTCATTTCACAGAAACAGGTATAGATTATGAAACTATCATATCATTATTAGCTGACAGATTCAGGATCTGACTTCCAAGTTCTTAACTACAATAATAATTTTTCTCTTTTCATTCCATTTAGGCCTCTGTTTCACAGTTTCTGCAGTAGATCATGCTTGATTCTGAATCCAGGTTATTAATCATGATTCTGCCCTGTCTGGAATACCTTTTAATCCCTATTCTAATTTTACTGGACCCTGCTAAAATCCAGTTTTTTTCAAAACCTTCCCAATAACCATTACCTTTCTTAAATTTCCCATAGTAACTTTTACTATAGCAGTTACCAGAGAGTCATTTATGTCTGCAGAATAGCTTACTACTATGTGTATATTATATTCCTAGTGAGAGTATATGCTCCAGAAGGTCAGAGATTCAACGTTTTCTTCTGAGCAAATTGGAAAATGTTACATTCATAGTAGGTCCTTAGTAAGTTATTGTTCAACAAGGAGTGAACTTACAGTCATACTAGAGGCCCAATGCACAAAATTCGAGCACTGGGGGGGGGGGGGGGCGGTCCCCTCAGCCTGGCCTGTGCCCTCTTGCAGTCTGGGACCCTTCAGGGGATATCCTCCTGCAGGCCTAAGCCGGCAGTCAGAAATCCCTCTTGCAGTCCAGGACCCCTTGCTCCTTATTGCCTGCCTGCTCCCTGCTCTTTACCACTCAGCTCACTGCTCCTTATCACTGTGTTGGAGGCAGGAGAGGCTCCCACCACCTCCACTGTGCTTGCTAGCTGTGAGCCCAACATCTGGCTGAGCAGCGCTCCCCCAGTGGGAGTGCACTGACGACCAGGGGGCAGCTCCTGCGTTCACCATCTGCCCCCTAGTGGTCAGTGCGCATCATAGCGACTGGTTGTTCCACCGGTCATTCGATTTGCATATTAAGGTTTATTATAAAGGATGTTTTAAAGTATTTTTCATATATAAGGATTTTAGAACCAGAGATAAAGATTAGTACAACCCCTTTAATGATGAAAAGGCTTGCAATTAGACAAATTATTTAATGGTAAAATAATATAGCAGTTAATTGACATCCAAATGTTTCCTGATTCCTAACTATATCATAATTAAAATAGGGAGTTATATTGAAATGCTACCTTTTATCTAACTATTAGGTTTTTCTTGTTTTAATCCTCAGCAGAGAACATACTTTTATTGATTTTAGAGAGGGAGGAAAAGAGAGAGAAACATCAATGTGAGATCGATTGCCTGTTCCCTGTACTCACTCTGACCAGGGATTGGACCCAAAACCTAGGTATGTGGCCTGACCGGGGATCAAACCTGGTATATGGGATGACACTCCAACCAACTAAGCCATCCGGCCAGGGCTAACTAGTTTTGATACATTAAAGTTCACATGAAGTTGTTCTATATTGTTTTTATAAAACTGGATGTGGATTAAGCATGGTTCAGGAAAAAAAACACACATCGAATTCCCATAAAACTATTCAGGCATTTGTCTTTTTGTTTGTAGATGCTATAGGCAGGATCAAAGTAAGGGTTTGACTTTTTTTTTTTTTTTAGAAAGGTCGAGTCCCTTTGTGATTTGGTAATTTCCATCAGTTAATTGTGAAATATTTTCACTTAGTAATTTTACATCTGATGCCCACAAATTTATCCTGCTGACAACACCTAAATTAATCATTACCTACCACATATCTAAATGTACTGCCAGTTCTGTTTTAATGTTCAAGAACCCTCTGGAGCAGTGGTTCTCAACCTTCCTAATGCCGAAACCCTTTAATACAGTTCATGTTGTGGTGACCCCCCACCATAAAATTATTTTTGTTGCTACTTCATAACTGTAATTTTGCTACTGTTTTGAATTGTAATGTAAATATCTGATATGCAGGATGTATTTTTATTGTTCGCAACCCACAGGTTGAGAACCACTGCGGAGGAAATAGTTTTCAAAAGAAGAGCAATGTCTAATAATTTTTCCAATATTACAAAAGAACCTATGTTTTGGAAGGGAACCTATTTTGAAAATAACTTCTGCTTCAGAGGATGTTTACAAATCTGGTAACAAATTTCAGGTGTGCCTGGGAAGATCCAGTAAAGTTTAATAAGTACGCAGGCACATTCAGCCATGTTTTTTGTCAGTGTAATCACAATTTACAGAGCAAGAGCAAGGAGACAATGAGTGAGGAACCCTGGGACTTAAAAATGTTTGAAAGGAGTACAATGAGTATTAAGAAAGATTTTTTTTGAATTTTCATATTCAATATATTCTTTTGTACAGCATACTATTTATTTAACTAATATTTATTATGTGCCAGTTACTTAGTGTAGATGCTGGGGATACATCAATGACCAAAATAAAATAGTTTTAAGCAGAGTCATTATCTAATAAGTTCTTAAAAGGATTACTGCTGTGTGGAATATAAACTGAGTGGAAGAGCGGAAAGGAGGGAAATCAGTTTAAAAAGGCTTTTACGGGAATGCAGGCAAGAGATGATGATGGGTTGGCTTGGAGTGGCAAGATGAGAAGTGGTCAGACTCAGATTATATTTTGAAGGTGCAGCCAATACCTTGGGGCTTGAAGGAAATTTCAGAGGAGAGCACTTGGAAATGAATGGAAAGAAGAATTCCATTTTTGGTTGTAATTTTGCGATGCCCATTAGACATCTAAGTGGAGATGTCTGGAGTTAAAGGGAAAGGTCAGGGTAGAGAGTTGTTAGCACACAAGTGGTGTTTTGTGGCACCAGATGGAATCCCAAAAGGGATTAATGTTTTTTAAAAAGCTGGTATTCTCAAATTTAGAGATTTCGAGGATGAGGAAACTAGAAGTAGCAGCTGCTGAAATAAAAGGACAGAAATTGTATATGGAAGGCTCATTAAGACAATATTTCAAACTGTAGTATACATTTTGTAGTGTATTTATGGCTTATTTCCAAATAAAAAATTGGAAATATACATTGAGGAAGTGATCAAGTATGTTAAATGTTATTCATAGATGGTAGATGAAAATTGAGGTTGGTGATCCTAACAAGAGCAGTAAAAGCCTGCCCCAAATGAAAAAAAGAAAAAAATTAGAAGAGGAAGGAAAGACAAGTATAAAGAAATCTGTTTTATTTTTAAGAGAAATGGGATGGTAAATGAAATCAAAGGAGGTTTATTTGTTTAATTTGGGAATGTGAGTGAATGATCCAGTAAAGAGGGGAAAATTATACTGTACTAAGTGACATGCAAGTAAGGATCAGCATCTATTTTATGTGAATCTTTAGTTCTTTTTGGACAGAGCCGTAAGTGTCCTAGATCTATCACCCAATATATATCAGTTTACCCTCTTTAAGCAATCATAAGGGATTGGTAAGAAATTTACATAATCTCTTCTGAGAAGTTTACAGTCTAGTTCGCTAAGTGAAGAAATCATAAGAAAGCACATACAAGTTTAACAAATTATAGACAATCCACTTTTAAACATCTGTATGCTCCAGTTATTGGCACCTGTAACTGTCTTCCAAGATTTGTTTACACTATGTAATGCAGAGCGGGGAAGAAACCCCGTCCTTTAGTCCTAATCCAGGGAAGAGATGATTTGGATTATTTATAAATCTTAGTGGAGAGAACTTGAACTGGGGACAGGTAACTTGGTGGGTCTAACACTAAAGATCAGAATAATTTTAGTATTATTGTTTGTCTACACATTGCACCTATGCTGAACACATATGGCACCAGCTTCCTATTTGTATTGACAATGGGTTAATTAGAACTGAGTTTGTAAAAAGGTGAAAAGTCTATTGTAGTATAGGGTAGATAGTTTTACATTTACTAGTGCACACACTTGGGAGTGGGCACAAAGAATAAAGACGTTTGCAATGTAGCATTATATAAGCAAGATCGATGCAAGACACACTGACAACTTACCTGTTCAATAATTCCTTTGGCTAACAAACTCCAGTTATGGAAAGTGCCCTGTTGGACCTAAGACAGCAAGACTTAAGTTCAGATTTGCCATCCCATTCCTTGTCCCCCATTAAAAAATTCCCCCTCTTGCCCTAACCGGTTTGGCTCAGTGGATAGAGCATCGGCCTGCGGACTCAAGGGTCCCGGGTTCGATTTCGGTCAAGGGCATATACCTTGGTTGCGGGCCACATCCTGGGTAGGGGGTGTGCAGGAGGCAGCTGATCTATGCTTCTCTCTCATCGATGTTTCTAACCCTCTCCCTTCCTCTCTGTAAAAAAATCAATAAAATATATATATTTTTAAAAATCCCCCTCTTTGCAGCGTTTTCCCAGGCACGGAGAAATGAGAGAACAGCTGCCACAATTCTGGGACACTGTGGAAGAGCTTTTTTGCATGGGGGATTCTGCAGCATCCAGAGGTACAAGAAGATAAAAATGGGTATCCCAACGCAGGTCTTCACAGCATGCTCTCAGCACAAGGAACAATAACGCCCTCACAGCAGTTTCTTCGATGGAGAAAACTACCCGTGTAAGAGGAGTTATCCTTTTTGTTCCCAAATTTAACCATCTTCACAGCTTATAGTTCGGCCAACTCAGTGCTCATTCCGCCTCTAAATGGGCTCAAAGGTTGCTCAAAGGTTTACGCCTCCTCGTTCAAACTACACACACTGACTTTCTAGGATAGCGTGGTCTCACAATAATCTCATCTAAGCGAGTTACAAGAGCGAGTAACACCCCACTGCCCGCGTCTCTGGTCTCACAAGTCGTTTAGCTTTCCCCAGCCAGCCAGCGGGGGGGCGGGGCGAGGGGGCGAGGAAGGCGTCCGAAAGGCCGGGAACGAGATGAGGGGGCCGAACGGCCAGCTGGCTAGAGCGGTCACCGTGCCGCCGCTCTCGCTGTTCTTCCGCTCTCTATGGTTAGGAGCGCCAGCCTTTCCCCCGTCCAACCGGAAATAGTTAGGACCCCTGACGTTGGCGCATGCCCAGAAGGTAGTTCCGGCTCCGGTGTGACGTTAGGCATTCCGGGCGTTTAGTAGTCGCGGTTGGTGGGCAATAACTGAGCCAACATGTTGCGGAATCTGCTGGTGAGGAGCTCTTCGGCCTGCAGTCGCGATGGGGGGCGGGAGCGTTGGGAGAGGAGGCTAAGGGACCGCGACCGACTCCCAAGTCTGTTCTGAGAGGGAAGGTGGGAGAGGAGGGCGGCTTCTTGGGTCACCTTGGTCCGCGTCCTTTTCTCCTGACGTTGCTTTCCCTTCGCCCCAGTCTCTGCTGGGTGTATGTAGGGAGAGAAGCTGGGAAAGTGAGCACAGGAGTGTTAGTTAGATAAGCCTTGTTGTTGTTGTTTTTCCCTCGCCGCCCCTAACTCTGAGGGACTTAGATGAGTTTAGTAGCTCTGATGTGAGTAACCAAGGTCCGGGGGGAAGGTTCTGATACCCGAAGCCTCAGACAGAAAGGTGTTCCTCTGTTACTGAAAGGGTGTAGGCTTCAGAGGTTCGGAGCTCCCTGAGCATCAGATTTCGGTTAGAAAAGCAAATCGTCCAGTTTCGGGTGGGACTTGAGGAGCGGTCGTGGTGGCAGTGCCGTGTCGCTTCCTGCAGACGGCCCCGCAGTGCCCTTCAGCCCTCCACCGGCTTCGGCATGTGCGATATTCCTCCAGATTTGCGAAAAGGAAAGTGAAACAGCGATCACCTTCTTCTGTAACAATAAAAAAGGTTTTACTTAGTTTTGTTATATATTTTAGAAAGTGGAATTTCTTTCATTAATTATATAATTCAACTGGATATATAATGCAGGTCTCCTTTTTAAAATATTTATATCTTATTAAAGATTTTTTAAGAAAAATGTGATGAGAAGCATCTTAGGAACCATGCTAGTTTATTTTGAGATCAAGTAATAGATTTTTAATATGGTAGAGCATTAAATGAAAACATTTGAGTTTTATTAGTGTATTTTGTAATCATTTTTTGTTTCTGTAATACTTATTATATCAGTATGTTTTCTTCAAGAATTACATAATAATACTGGTTCAACTCAGGTCAAGGTCATGTTTGTTTGCTTGTTTGTTTTTGCTCAGAATTCGCATGAATTGCTTCTTGAATGTGGTCTTTGGAGACTGCAGAATGCAGTATAAAGAGCAGAGGATGGCCAACACATTGGGAAACCTGGATGTTGGTTTATAACTTTGTTACTGACAAATTGGATAGATTTTAACCCTCACTTTCCCTCTTCTGTAATTGTGCAGATTGTACATGCATGGTTTTGAAGGTTTCTGTAAGCCTTATGTTTAATATGTTTAATATGTCTGGATTTTTAATTTCAGGCGCTTCGTCAGATTTCCCAGAGGACCATAAGTACTGCTTCACGCAGGCAGTTTGAAAATAAAGTTCGAGAGAAACAAAAGCTATTTCAGGTACTGAAATATTTTATAAGAGATTTTTACTTAAAATAATATGATTATCAAAAAGTAAAGATAGGAAGTAAATCTGGAGATGTCTAGTTATTAGTGAATCTGTTGTATTTAGCAAAAGAATAATATAAGAAATTGTCTATTGATAGCTAACTGAGCATTTGCTGTATCTAGGAGGCCCTTGAGGAAGCAGAATAAATTAGGGGGACAGGGACACTTTCTTTGGAGGAATTACATCATGTAGTTGCACAGTAATAGGCAAATAGACGATAGGAAGGACCCAGTGTAATACTGTATTGTATAATTAACTTGATTGTGGTAATCATCAGATACATTAAACATCAGATTGTATACCTTAAAAAAATCAGGTACAACCTAAACATATTGAATTTTTGTCAATCATATCTCAACCAAACTGGAGATATATATATATACACATCTATATATCTATCTATCTATATATGTGTATAGATAGATAGATGTATGAATTTAATACATGTTATATCAGTGGAAAAAGTGATATCATGGGTATTGAAAAAATTGGCTATTTTAAAGGAAGAAAAGTTACATCCCTTCTATATTGTATATTAAAAGATAAATTGCAGATATAAAAGCCTCTCAAAAAAGTTAGAAGAAAATATAGGAGATACTTCTTTTTTTCCACCAGTTTGGTTGAGATATGATTGACAAAAATTCTATATGTTTAGGTTGTACCTGATTTTTTTAAGGTATACAATCTGATGTTTAATGTATCTGATGATTACCACAATCAAGTTAATTAACACATCCATCACCTCATGTAGTTTTTTTTGGTGTGGTTGTGTAGAGCACTAAAGAAGTACTATCTTAGCAAATTTCAAGTATACAATACAGTATTACTAACTACTATAATCACCATAGGAGATTATTTTATATAATTGTAGGGGTGGGAAGAAGGCTTTCTAAGGAAGCTTTAAAGGAGAAAATTTGCAAGGTTTGGTGACATAAACATTTTAAATGCATTTACGTTATAAAAGGCAACTGACAAATTGAGAACAAATTTTAAAAATATAACAAATGTTTCAATGCAAATAAAAATTACAAGTTCATAACACCCCCCCCCCCCCCCCCCCCCAATTAACAAATGTTTAGAAAGCTTTAAAATAGCTTATGTTAGCTAGGTGTGGGAGATAGGTACATTCAGTACTACTACCTAGCATGTATTCAAACACAATACTTTGATACATGCTAGATAGTAGTATAATTAATACAACGTTTAAGAGAATATTTGAAAGTATTATTAAAAACAAATTACATACCCTGTCATCTAGGACTCCCACTTTTAAGAATCATTCCTACAGACATAGTAGCATAAATATTTACAAATAGGAAAAAGGCTATTCATTATGGAATTTTAATTTCAAAACACCCCAATAATCTAAATACCCATTAATAGAGGACTGGTTAATTCAATTATATTTTTGTACAGTGAATGCTAGTAACTATTAAAAGGAATGAGGTCGGTTTAAATGGACTACAAGAAAATGCTTTTTAAGATATCATAAGCAAAAAATAGTATGTGGCAGATGATTATATAGCATAACCTCATTTTGTATTTTAAGCACATAGATATATAAATTAGAAGATATGACAATATAAGCATTAAAAAAAATTTTAAGGATATGCACCATACTGTTAATAGGTGTTTCTCATGAGGAGAAACTTAGTGAGATAGAGTAGTTTACCTTTGTAAGTAATCTACTTGATTTTTTATTTTGTTTTATTGTGATCTTTGGTTTTTTGCAAATAAAATTTTAAGTGATAAAAAGTTGGACCATCTATACTACATAAAAATAGAATAGTTAACGTTTAACAAATGTATTAAATATTTACTCTATGACAGGTGCTGAACTAGGCATTGAGGCTATAGATTTAGAGTTATAAACCAAAACCCCTTCCCTTTTAGAAATTATTTATTTACTTTTTTTAATAATTCTTTATTGTTGAAAGTATTACACATGTCCCCTTTTTTCCCCCATTGACCCTCTCCAGCCTGCCCCCACCCCTGCTCAGGCCCTCACCACCCTTTGTCTGTGTCCATGGGCCATGCATATATGCAAACAAGGTCCTTGGTTGATTATGTCCACCCACCAACTGTCCCCCGCCTGCCTTCCCTCTGAGATTCCGCACTCTGTTCCATGCTTCTATGTCTCTGGATCCACTACGTTCATCAGTTTATTTTGTTGCTTAGATTCCGCATATAAGTGAGATCATGTGATACTTGTCTTTCTCTGACTTATTTTACTTAGCATGATACACTCCAGGTCCCTCCATGCTGTCTCAAAGGGCAAGAGACTCCTCATTTTTACTGCTGCTTAGTATTCCATGGTATAAATGTACCACAGCTTTTTTTATCCATTCATCTACTGATGGCACTTGGGCTGTTTCCAGATCTTAGCTATTGTAAATTGTGCTGCTATGGACATAGTGGTGCATACATTCTTTCTGATTAGTGTTTCAGGTTTCTTAGGAAATATTCCTAGAAATGGGATCATTGGGTCAAATGGCAGTTCCATATTTATTTTTTTTGAGGAAACGCCATACTGTTTTCCATCATGGTTGCACCAGACTGCATTCCCAATAGCAGTGTTCTAGGGTTCCCTTTTCTCCACATCCTTGCCAGCACTTGTCACTTGTTGATTTGTTGATGGTAGCCATTCTGACAGGTGATACCTCATTGTCATTTTAATTTTCATCTCTGATGATCAGTGACTTTGAGCATTTTTTCATGTCTCTTGGCCATCTGTATGTCCACTTTGGAGAAGTGTCTATTTAGGTCCATTGCCCATTTTTTAATTGGATTGTTTATCTTCCTTTGTTAAGTTGTATGAGTTCCTTATATATTTTGGATATTAATCCTTTATAAGATGTATCCTTGCCAAATATGTTCTCCCATAGAGTGGGCTCCCTTTTCCTTTTGTTATTGGTTCCTTTTGCTGTGTAGTTTTTTTATTTCAATGTAGTCCCATTTGTTTATTTTCTCCATAGTTTCCTTTGCCCTAGGACAGTGATGGCGAACCTATGACACGCGTGTCAGAGGTGACATGCGAACTCATTTTTTTGGTTCATTT
The DNA here is from genome assembly GCF_028538775.1 of Myotis yumanensis. Classification (NCBI taxonomy): domain Eukaryota; kingdom Metazoa; phylum Chordata; class Mammalia; order Chiroptera; family Vespertilionidae; genus Myotis; species Myotis yumanensis. The sequence continues at coordinate 61,976,383 of NW_027223757.1, forward strand.
TTCTTTGTTAAATGGCATTTAAATATATAAAATAAATATCAAAAATATAAATCTTTGTTTTACTATGGTTGCACATATCAAAAAATTTCTATATGTGACACGGCACCAGAGTTAAGTTAGGATTTTTCAAAATGCTGACACGCCGAGCTCAAAAGGTTTGCCATCACTGCCATAGGAGATGTATCTGTAAACATATTGCTATGAGAGATATCTGAGATTTTGCTGCCTATGGTTTCTTCTAGGATTTTTATGGTTTCCTGACTTACATTTAGGTCTTTTATCCATTTTAAGTTTATTTTTGTGTATGGTGTAAGTTACATTTAGTTTCATTTTTTTTGCATGTATCTGTCCAATTTTCCCAGCACCATTTATTGAAGAGACTGTCTTGACTCCATTGTATGCACTTGCCTCCTTTGTCAAATATTAATTGAGCATAATGGCTTGGGTCGATTTCTGGGGACTCTGTTCTGTTCCATTGAAATATATGCCTGTTCTTATGACAGTACCAGGCTGTTTTGATTACGGTGACTTTGTAGTATAATGTGGAATCTGGTATTATGATTCCTCCAAGTTTGTTTGTTTTCCTCAAGATTGCTGCAGCTATTCAGGATCTTTTTTGATTCCATATACAGTTTTGGAGTATTTCTTATAGATCTATGAAATATGCTATTGGTATTTTAATAGGAATTGCATTGAATCTTTAGGTTGCCTTGGGTAGTATGGACATTTAAATGATGTTGATTCTACTAATCCCTGAATACGGTATATTCTTCCACTTGTTTATATCTTCTTCTATCTCTTCTTTTCAACGTCCTGTAGTTTTCCAAGTACATGTCTTTTGCCTCCTTGGTTAAGCTTATTTCTAAGTATCTTAATTTTTTTGTTGCAGTGGTAAATGGGATTGTTTGTTTAGTTTCTCTTTCTGAGAATTCCTTATTGGTGTATAAAAAAAGCCATCGATTTTTGGGTGTTGATTTTGTATCCTGCTTCGTTGCCAAATTCATTTATTAAATCTAGTAGTATTTTGTTGGAGTCTTTAGAGTTTTCTATGTACAATATCATGTCATCTGGGAATAATAAGAATTTTACTTCCTCCTTTCCAGTTTGGATGCCTTTTATTTCTTGTCTGATCGCTGTGGCTAGAACTTCCAGTACTATCCTCCTATATAATAAAAGGCTAATATGCAAATTGTCCCCTTGACCGGGAGTTCGACCAGGGGGCAGGGCCGGCTGGACAATGGCCCATGGGCCCCCCCACCCATGCACAAATTCGTGCACTGGGCTTCTAGTGTTGAATAAGATTGGTGAAAGCAGACATCCGTGTATTGTTCCTGTTCTTAGGGGAAGTGCTTTTAGTTTTTCCTCATTGAGTATGATGTTCGCTGTAGGTTTGTCATAAATGGCCTTTATCATGTTGAGAAGTGTTTCCTCTATTCTCACTTTGCAGAGAGTTTTTATCAAAAATGGGTTTGGATTTTGTTGAATGCTTTTTCTGCATCTATTGATATGATCATGTGATTTTTGTCTTTTAGTTTGTTTATGTGATGTTTCACATTTATTGATTTGCAAATATTGTACCAGCCTTGCATCCCTGGAATAAATCCCACTTGGTCATGTTGTATGATCTTTTTAATATATTACTGGATCTAATTTGCTGTTATTTTGTTGAGGATTTTAATATCTATGTTCATCAGGGATATTGGCCTGTAATTCTTTCTTTGTAGTGTCTTTGTCTGGTTTTGGGATTAGGATAATGCTGGCCTCATAAAAAGAACTTGGAAGTGTTCCTTTCTCTTGGATTTTTTGTAATAGTTTGAGGAGGATAGGTGATAGTTCTTCTTTGAATGTTTGGTAAAAGTCCCCTGTGAAGCTGCCTGGACCTAGGCTTTTGTTTGCTTACTGCTTCTATTTCATGAGTTGTTATTAGCCTATTCAGATTTTCTGATTCTTCCTCATTCAGTTTTGGGAGATTGTATTTTTCTAGTAATTTGTCCATTTCATCCACATTGTCCCGCTTGTTGGCATATAGTTTTTCATAGTATTTCCTTACAATCCTTCTATTTCTGTGGTGTCATTGGTTACTTCTCCGCTTTCGTTTCTGCTTTTATTTATTTGGGTCCTCTCTCTTTGTTTCTTTGATGAGTCTGGCTAATGGTTATCAATCTTGTTTATCCTTTCGAAGAACAAGCTCTTGGTTTATTGATTTTTCTGTATTGTTTTTTTAGTCTCTGTCATTTATTTCTGCTCTTATCTTTATTATTTCTTTCCTCCTACTTACTCTGGGCTTTTCTCGAGTTATTTAAGTTGTAGGGTTAAATAGTTTATTGTTAATTTTTCTTGTTATTTATTTATTTATTTGCGGTAGGCCTGTACTGCTATGACTGCTTTTGCTGTTTCCCAGAGATTTTGGGTTGTTGTGTGTTCATTTTCATTTGTTTCCAGGAAGTTTTTGATTTCATTCTTGATCATGTTGGTAACCCATTCATTGTTTAATAACACTTGGGTTGCGGGAAACGAGTTAAGTCGGCTCGCGTGAATTGCGCGTACTCGGCAGGAGCCGTCTTAACTCGGTTCATATAGATTTGCGGTGGAGTGCGGGAAACGTGTAAATTCGGGCCGATTGTAACTGCGTATTACCAAATATTTGTTTCAAAGATATCTACCTGCGTATGCGAACCGTTTCATACCCATTTCAATCGAACCCATACTTCAAAAGACATAGGAATTTTAAACTAACTCTGATTTTGCGCGGGAAACCTAAATAATTGCCCTCGCCAGCTTATATTGTGGCGGGAAATTCACCCGACACCAGAGTGATAACATGCTATTTAGCCTCCATGTTTTTGGGTGTTTTCACTGGAGTTGATTTCTAATTTCATTCTATTGTGATCTGACAAGATGCTTGCTATGACTTCAATCTTCTTGAACTTGTAGAGACTTATTTTATGTCCTAACATGTGGTCTATCTTTGTGAATGATCCATGTGCATTTGAGAAGAATGTATTCTGCAGCTTTGGGGTGAAATGTTCTAGAAATATCAATTAAATCCATCTGATCCAGTGTGTCCTTTAGAGTCACTGTTTCCTTGTTAAGTTTTTGTCTGGAAGATCTATTTAGTGTAGTCAGCGGGGTGTTGAAGTCTTTTTATATATTTAGGGGCTCCTATATTGGGTGCATATATGTTTACTAGGGTTATATCCTCTTGTTGGATCGTCCCTTTAGTATTATGTAGTGACCTTTGTTGTCTCTTGTGATGGCCTTCATTTTGAAGTCTGTTTTGTTGGATATGAGTATTGCTACTCCAGCTTTTTTTTCTTTTCCATTTGAATGGAAAAATTTTTTCCATCCCTTCACTCTCATCTTGTGTGTGTCTTTTGTTCTGAGGTGGATCTCTTGTAGACAGCATATAGTTGGGTCATGTTTTTGTATCCATTCAGCTATCCTACACCTTTTGATTGGAGCATTTAATCCATTTACATTTAAGGTTATTATCGATAGGTACTTATTTATTGCCATTTTAATTCTGTATGGCTAGGTTTCTCTCTCTGGTTCTTTTCATTACAGCAGTCCATTTAGCATTTCAGGTAATGCTATCTTGGTGGTGATGTACTACTTTAGCCTTTTTTTTTTTTTTTTAATCTGGGAAGCTCTTTATTTGACCATGTATTTTGAATGATAGCCTTGCTAGATATAGTAATCTTGTTCTCAGATCCTTGCTTTCCATTACATTGAGTACTTCATGCCATTCTTTTCTGGCCTGTAGAGTTTCTGATGAGTAATCAGGTGTCAGCCTTATGGGAACTCCTTTGTAGGTAACCTTTTCTTTTGCTGCCTTTAAAATTCTCTCTTTGTCTTTCATTTTTGGCATTTTAATTATGATGTGTCTGGGTATGTGCCTGTTTGGGTTCTTCTTGCGTGGGGTTCTGTGCCTTCTGAACTTGTGTGACTTTTTCCTTTACAAGGTTAGGGAAGTTTTCTGCCATTATTTCTTCAGACACATTCTCTATCCCTTTATTCATGCACTCTTGGTATTCAAGTGTTGTTACATTTCACGTTGTCCCACAGCTTCCTTAAGCTGTCCTGTTATTTAATTGATTTTTCTTTTTGGTTCTCTGATTGAGTGATTTTTTTCAACCCTTCTCCAGGGAGTCTTCCATTGATTACTCAGGAAGTTTTTCTGTATTTTAGTTGTAATTCCAGTTTGGTCCTGGGAGCATGTCCATGTAGCATCCAATTACTCCGCCACCATTTTTAATCTCTGCCTTTATTTTAAAGAATAAAAAAAATATTCTCTTTGAATCTAAAATGTGATGATTACTAATATTTGTAATTAAGTTGATGAACTCAATGAATATATTTTCATATCATTGACATTTGTATTTTATATATTCCATGGAAAGAACATCTTTATTGGATCTCAAATTAACTTTAAAAGAAAGTGTTGACTTTAGAAGTTCTTATTTTAAAAGTAGTGGTAGGAGTAGTAGTAGTAGTAGTAGTAGTAGAGAAAAATCAGGAAAATTGTAGTTCTTTTTAATTTTGAAATTTAAAATATTTAAATTCTAGCCACTTAATTTTATATGAATGGATTAATCTTTTTATTAATATTATTATTTTTTTTAACTTAGGAGGATGATGGAATTCCAGTGCATCTAAAGGGTGGGGTAGCTGATGCCCTCCTGTATAGAGCTACCATGATTCTTACAGTTGGTGGTAAGACATTTGTAATGCTTGGTTTATAGAAAAGTAATAGTAAGGATAACTAACAATTTCATTGCTTTTACTATACCAGTATTTTTAAAATATTATTTCTTATTAAATTCATTGGGCTGTCATTCATTAATATTATATATTTCAAGTATACAATTTTATAATACATCGTCTGTATATAGCATGCTATGCCGGTATTTTAACACAGGCACTCTTTCTCTAGAATCTGAGATCTTACTGCTTTGCTCTAAGGATTCAAGAGGGTGATTGGTACATATTGTATAAGAACATTTTAGCCGAAGCCGGTTTGGCTCAGTGGATAGAGCGTCGGCCTGCGGACTGAAAAGTCCCGGGTTTGATTCCGGTCGCGGGCATGTACCTGGGTTGCAGGCACATCCCCAGTAGGAGATGTGCAGGAGGTGGCTGATTGATGTTTCTCTCTCATCGATGTTTCTGGCTCTCTATCTCTCTCCCTTCCTCTGTAAAAAAAAAAACAAAAAAACAAAAACAAAACATCTTAATGTCTTTAACAAATAAACCAGTAAAGTTTGATGATTGGCTTTCCATGTGCCACTGGTGGCCCTGCAGGTCTTTGGAGGAATTGAAGGCATCTACTCTACCCCATCTCCTGTAAGGGGCTTTTAAACATTTTGTGATACATAATAAAAAAATTTTACATCTCAATTTTGTACACACTTATTTATGACAAAACCAGTGCAGACCAATACTTATTACTATATGCAAAGTGCTTTGACATTTTTTTCTGTGGATTGGGCAGGTCCATTATTCAGTATTAGCAGTGTAATACACAAATTGGCATAGTAGGAGCAGAGTTATAAATTTCTAGTTATTAGCTATTCTTGGTTATTTTAAAATTATATATCATGTTCCTTGGTTTTACATTGGCAATACACTTTAGGGAAAGCTTGTGTATTTTTACCTCTTGTTGGTTTTTTAATCATTCTAGCTTTCTCAGGCATTCTTAGATAAGTATGGAAATTATCTTTATATATGTTCTTAATTTTATTTAAAAATTTTTGTTTTTAAGATGACAAATTATTGCACTGTATCTAGCACTTTGTGTAGAAGTTAAGTAATATTGAAACTAGAATAAATATTTATATACAGGGTGACTTAAAAAATGTATACACATTTTAATAGCTGATAGCTCAATTTTGAAAATGAAATTAAAATGTATTTTAATAAATACTGCCTGTATAATTATTCAAAGTATGCGTATACATTTTTAAGTTCTTCTTGTGTTTCTTTTATTTTTTTAGGAACAATTTATGCCATATATCAGCTGGCTTTGGCTTCATTTCCAAAGAAGCAGGATTGACTTCAGTTATCCTCCCAGCAATCAGCTGGTTCAATTTCATTCAGCTCTCTATTGACCAGTAAGCTGACAATAACTGAGTTCTTCTTTGGGATCAATATTTATTGACTTGTACTAACTGCCACCAATAAAGCAATCTTTACCATGCTTTGTCTTATTTTATCACACTTTAATATACATATACCAATAATTATTAGCTTTTGGTCAGTATTATAAATTTTAGATAAGGAGCAAAAAATTATTCTTTTGTCATTAAGGTTGTATAAAGTACCATTGTGATTTTTTTTAGTGAAATTTTATTTTTAGCGGCTCAGAATTACACAATGAAATGACCTTCAGCTTTAATTGAGCTTGAAGTCCTGACCCCAATCTACTATATCCTGGGATACGCTAATACCTGACGTTAGTGGAAGCAGGCTATTTTCGGTGCATGGGGTTCAAGTTTTTTTCCCCTTTATTAGCTATGTGAATGTATAGTTAAATACTGGTTGTAATCTATGGTTTAGATTTAGGCTTTAGTAGAGTAACTGAAATAATTTAGTGTTTATTTTTTTCATACTCAGAATGGGTTTCTATTGTGTTTCTTTAATCATAACATAAAGTGTAACTTTCCTTAAATACTTAGTTCATTTCTAAAACTTATCTTCTCAGGGAAGATTAAGGACTTAGACTTTGCCATCTCTGCAAGGTGTACATTTATAACACTATCTAAAGATTAGAGTCTAGATGCATCAGATCTAGGGGAAATCTGTGAGTGAGGGTTGTATAATAAATTGCAGTGTCTGGATGAAATTGATAAAAGTAATGTATTTAGAAAATTGAGACAAATCTGAAATAGCCAAACTAAGCCTTTTCCTATTAAAACATTGCGGCTTGGGCTACATATCCATCTCAAAAGGTACCTAAGGAAAGGTTTTTCAGTCTTGAATCTTCAAGGTTGGAAAAGGTTCTTGGTAGCCATATTATAAAACCGGCCACAAAATGCATGAATCTTCTATCTATCATCAGCAGAGAACACTGCTTTTGAAGGGAGTGGAGTAAATACCATTAGACATTTCTAAATGCTGAGAAAGTTCTTAAGATGGTCTGGTATCTGGTTCAATTCAGTGATTCAGAGCTATAAAGCAATCATTGATAATATTTTAAACTAGAGGCCCGTTGCACGAATTCATGCACCAGTGGGGTCCCTCAGCCTGGCTTGCGGGGTCGGGCTGAAACCGGCTCTCCGACATCCTCCAAGGGTTCCTGGATTGCAAGAGGGCGCAGGCCAGGCCAAGGGACCCCACCGGTGCACGATTGTGGCCGGAGAGGTATTCGGGAGGTCGACCACTAGGTCAGACACTTACCATATTAGGCTTATATAGAGAGAGAGAGAGAAAGAGATTGTAATTCACAGTGCAGAATGCTCAGCACGCACTTTCCCTCCAGCCCCTGGTGTTGGAGACCTTAAGTCCTTCCAAGGCTCTGCTCACCCTCTTCAGCTGCCGCCCGAAGTAAATTGCATCGTGTGCGTGGAAACCCTTTGCAGGCTCCATGGGTGTGTCTTTACTTTGCTGCAGTTCTGATTACTTCAATATAAGGAGAGACACCCTCATTATCAGGTAGCACCATCATGGTAAGACCCCTGCTCAGCCTACTGCAGCGGTTTTAAATAGGCCATGGGTCGCCCTTGATGGGTTTGCTCAGTGGGTAGAGCCATGGCCTGCGGAGTGAAGGGTCCTGGGTTCAATTCTGGTCAAGGGCACATTCCTGGGTTGTGGGCTCAATCCCCAGTAGGGGGCTTGCAGGAGGGAGCAGATCAATTCTCTCTCATCATTAAAGTTTCTATCTCTGCCTTCCTCTCTGAAATCAATAAAAATATAATTAAAAAAATAAAAATAGGCCATGAATCAAACGCTGCTCTTTATCCATCCAGTCCTCCCTCACTCTCTTTTGTCTTCCTGTGCCCCTCCCGCACACACACACCCACTCTGCTGGGGCCTGTAAAATGGGGTCAGGATTTCTGCTTCCACACAGCCGCCCTCCTCTGCCCATCTCTGTCCCCAGTCATGTGGGGTCTCCCTCTGTCCTCTCCATATAACTTGGTGGGCGCTGCTCTGCCCCCTTCTTGTGACCTCCTGTCTGCAGCCTCCCCTTCCTCCTCCTGGGTGGAGCTCCCCAAAGGCGGAGTGTGGCTGTGTGGGGTGGGTCTATACAGGGTGAGCTCAGGTTGGGTCTCGGAGGAGAGCTGGGGTGAGGGACACAGGGAGGAGGGAGGGACGTGGAGCCTGTCCTGTGGGAGAGGCACCGGGCTCCTCCACTCAGCAGCTTTTCGAGGCCCCTGCACAGCTGTCGCCCTCTGCCCCTCACTGCCTCCCACTTCTTTTCAAGTTTTGGACTCGGTTTCTTCGACTCAGCCCCGCCCCCCTCTCTGCTGCGTCCCAAGAGCCTGAGGCTGCCCCTTGGCCTCTGGCACCTGGCCTCCCCTTGCCCCCCCCCCCCCCCCAATGGTGCTACCCAGTATCCTGAAGTAGTTAGTGAAACATCAAATAAAAAGAAGCAGCTCTGAAGATTATAAATTGTGCACTGAGAATGCCACAGGCTGTGGAGGGCTGCACAGTCCACGCCTCTCTGATCACGTATGTCAGCCTCCTGCACCACCCGGTCCCTCCTGGCTTCTGCCCCCACCCGCCCCTGCCTGCCTCCGCGGGGGCTGGGGCCAAACCCTGGGAGCTTCCTGAGGGCTCACCTCACACCTCACTTTCCAGTCCAGCCCAACAGGGCCTGCAGCAAGCTACCCTATCAGTTGGAGCATCTGCCCCCTGGTGGTCAGTGCACGTCATAGCGACTGGTCAAGCAGTCAAGCTCCCAGTCCAGGGGACAATTTGCATATTAGGCTTTTATTATATAGGATCAAGATTACTAATTCATGTTAATATATACTGAATGCCTACTTGTGCCAGACACTATCATAGGTGCCTGGGAATCATTAGTGAACAAAGTATGCCCTCAGAGTTTATATTATAGTGAAGGGTGGCAGGGAAGACAGTTAATAAAATGTAAAAATAAACTGTACAGTATGTTAGAAGATAATATGTTCTATGGGGGAAAAGATTAAGGAGGAAAGCTGACATGGGGGTGTGCTGATTGGTTGCAGTAGGCATGAGGATAGGCTTCAATAGGAAGGTCAGATTTAAATAGACGAGGTGAGGGAGCTAGTCGATTGGATACAGGAGGAAAGACATTATAGGAAGAGGGAACAGCTTAGAGAAAATACCCTATGGTGCCTGGCATGTTCAAGGAACAGGAAGGCAAAAGCAGTTATTGCTGACTAAGCGAGGGACATGTCAGAGGTAAGGAGGGAACACCAAGTAGGGCTTGTAGGCTATTTGTAAGGACTTTGGCTTTTACTTTGAGTGATATACAGAGCCCATTACAGGGTTTCTCACAGAAGAGAGGCATGTTTTAAAGAGGATTAGGTTGGCAGTTGTGTTGAAATAGACCATAGGGGACCCAGGGAAGAAGCAGGCAGACTTGCAGCAGTCCAGGTGAGAAATAGTGGAGGCTGAGAGCAGATGTTAGCCATGGTGGCGATGGAATGTCACCACCTGCCACCCTTTCCTAGGATCTTTATCAACCACCTAGACTTTGCCCTTCCTCATCCATCCATCCAACAATCACTTATAGAAGCCTATTTTATGTGAGGCACAGTTCTAGCCTGTGAGAATACAGCTGTGAACTTGACCTACAAGCTTCTTCGTGGTGCTTACATTCTAGTCAGTAGAGATAAACAAATTTACAAGCATGATAATGGTCTACAGTGGGAACTGCTGTAAACAAATCAACAGTATATGATCTCAGAAAAAATAGAGGAGTGGAAGCTGGAAAAGACCTCAGAGGAAATGACATTTGAACTGAGACTAGAAGAAAAGGAGCCAGCTGTGCTAAAAGTCTGGAGAAAAGCATTTCAGGGAAAGGGAAATTGCATTGCATGGTTGATTTACAGAAAGACCAATGTTGGAGCATAGGGAGCTGGAGAAAGAAAGCAGCAATTGTTATCTCTTCCCGAGACTAGCACAACAAATGTCCATGGCCCTAGACACAGGGTCTAGATTGATCTTTTCTGGTTTCATAATATTATGCATCACATCTGGTAACAAGAAATTTAAACGTAAACTAACGTGAACATTCTATATCAGCCAGTTGTTACTATTATCAAGAACTAGAAGCTGAGGAAATATAGTTAGTGATAAATCAAACAGCAGTTATTTTGAACTATATTTTAAATCAATTCTGTCCTAATTTGAAACCTAGCTTACCTCCTAGGTAAGGAAAGAAGACATAAAACTACTTAGGGCAGCTTTTCTGCTTGGTTCCCCCACAGACTTTATTCTGTTTGAATACTGTTGTATCACTGGTTAAGTTTGGTAAATTTTCATCTTTATGACTGGCAATTTTTTATTCTCTCTCTTGTCTTCTAATTCCCAGGATGCTGACAATGTATCCACTATGATTGCCCATCTCCATTGAAATTATAGTTTAACAGCTGCTACTGACCTTTATTTTTTTTTAAAGCAACTCTTTAAAGTCAAGGATATATTTTGAAGGACTCATCTCATTAATGAGGAAAACCAATCAAAACCCAAGACATGTTCTAAAAGTTTTATCCTAGTATAATACACCCAGGGCTGGGGGGGGGGGGGGGGGGGGGGGCAGACGGGTGGGGGGATGATTAAGTTTACAATCAGATTGCTTGGAAACTAGAGAAATGTCTATTGAAATGGTGAATTCAAAGCATATGTGAAGTATGCTAGAGGAAGAGGAACTCGTAATACTAGATTTTGAAGTATAGGATAGTGTGTGTGTGCGTGTGTGTGTGTGTGTGTGTGTATTGTTTCCTTGAATTCTGAGATTATGTGACCTTTCTTGACCTCTTGTAGGAGGCCAGTATCTTCCCTCTGGAGAGTCGCTAACAAAAATGCTCTCTTGGCATTAACCTGATGATTAAAGGCTGATGTCCTTGTTTGACTTATTACATCTGTTTCCAGGCCATTTTACCTCAATAAATACACTCAGCTGAAGCGTTTATGACCATTAATATTGTATGCTTTTTCCATAGTGCTTTTTCTTAAAACAGTATCTGCTTTGGGAAATCAGTATGTGATTACCATTTTGACTGTTTCAGTAAAAAAAAAACTTTTTTAAAAAAAATATTTTTATTGATTTCAGAGAGGAAGGGAGAGGGGACATAGAGAGAGAAACATCAATGATGAGAGAGAATCATTGACTGGCTGCCTCCTGTACGCCCCTTACTGGTGGTGGGGGGGTGGATTGAGCCCGCAACCCCGGCATGTGCCCTTGGCCGGAATTGAACCTGGGACCCTTCAGTCTGCAGACCGATACTCTATCAACTGAGCCAAAGCAGCTAGGGCAAAACACACAACTTCTTAATAGATTCATAATTTTTCTACCTTGATTCCCTCCTAATGCTATCATAATGATTTTTAAAAAATATTTCTTTCCACTTTAGTTGGAACATGGTAAGAAGTAGACCAGAAGTTCCTGTCCTGGATGAGGAGCTAGGAGGCTTATTTTTATTTGCCTCTGTTGATTTTTATCAATACAAGTCTAGACAAAGAGCAACTAACAGAATCCCTTCACAGGATTGAAAGATAGAAAAGTAAACAAAATAAAACAAAAATATACATTTCTCAAGAAGCAATTTTGAATATCAGTTTATTTTTTAAGCCTTTAGCAGGGGTGGGGAACCTTTTTTCTGCCAAGATCCATTTGGATACTTATAACATCATTCGTGGGCCATACAAAATTATCAACTTAAAAATTAGCCTGCTATATTTGGTCAAACATTTAATTAACTCACTCCTAATGCCTTGGCAGGACCAGACCAAATGATACTTGCCAGCCTTATATGGCCCACGGTCTGAAGTATCTCCTCCCCGCTTAAAGATACCTAATGCCTGTTTCTCAAAGTGGCAGCAGCCAGTTTAAATAATAAATTTGTGATAATTGGCTTCCAAGTCAAACTTTTTAATTGCTGGAAATGGGTGTTTTTTATGGATGATGTGTTAAGCATGCTGAGAAAGTTCTGGAAGTTCTGGAGGGTAGGAGTCCCAGGTCAAGGTGCTAGCCACTAAAGTTCCTGGGGAAGCCTTCTTGGCTTCTTGCTGAGTCCTCACATGACCTTTCCTCTGTGACACCAGAGAAAGACTTCTGGTGTCTCTTCCTCTTATAAGGACAGGGATCTCATTGGATTAGGGCCCAACTCTTATGACCTCATTTAGCCATAATTCCTCCATAAAGACCCTATCTTCAAATACAGTCACATTGAGGTGTAGGGCTTTAACCTATGTATTTTGAGGGAACACACCTGGAAGTGAGTTGTTTTTTCTGTCCCACCTTTAAAATTTTCATGAAAGGGCTTTGCCTGGCCTAGGATCCATTAACTGAAAGGTACCGTTATTGGCCCAAGTTGTTTCAGAGCTTACTTCTTGCCAATATATGGCTTCTACTTAAGGAGCTAATGCTCTGAAAAGTTTTCATATGTTAAATATATAGTATTATACGTCTAAAAACACTGCATGCACTCAATGTGTTCAATGAAGTGTGAGTAGTAAGTGTTAAATATACATAAAGGTTATGGTTCTTTTTTTTTTCTTCAAGAATAACATATAGAAAATATCCTGGTAGAAGAGAGAAAAGAGTAAATTGCAGAATATCCTGTTCAAGGTTTTAGTGTCAGGAGAAATAGAAATTCTGAAATATAAGGGATCTGAAATTCATGTTGTTTTGGCATCTGAAGAATAATTGCAGCATTTCTTGATTTTTTTTTTTATGGGGTGCTATTGAGGGCAGGAGGAGGTATGATTGGAGAAATTCAGAAGATTTAGGCAGTTGCATTTAAGATGGACCAGAGTGGAGATAAATAAAATGGCTTCTGAAAAGGATGTTTTACTTAACTAAGCAAGATTTTAAAATATTCGGGGAAGTGAATTGTCCTCTTGAGTAAGAGTAAGGGTTTCAGGAGGTGCTAACAAGGCTCTACTTAATAATAACCTAATGTCACCCGGCCGGTGTGGCTTAGTGGTTGAGCGTCAATCGATGAACCAAGAGGTCATGGTTCAATTCCCAGTCAGGTCACATGCCCTAGTTGCAGACTCAATCCCGGGGGGAAGAGGGGTGCCGGTGTGTGTAGGAGGCAGCTTATCAATGATGCTCATCATTGATGTTTCTACCTCTCCCTCTCCCTCTCTGAAATTAATAAAATATATTTTAGAAAAAATAACAACAATAACCTAATATCTTCTAAGTTATGTTTTGAGTGATAAATGGAATATCTGCTGCAAAGAGAGCAGACTTAAGAGAAGAATGGGTAAATTTGTAAATGTTCTGATGCATTATTCTTAGATTTCTACTTTCAATAATAAGGAAAAAGAAAAGTTGATGATAGAAATGATCTAGGACTAGACGTTATAATTTTCAGTTGCAGCATTTATCTTCAAGAAGTGAACCCAACCTCTACAGGTAAGAATATGAGAATGGCCCTAGCTGGTTTGGCTCAGTGGATAGAGCATCAGCCAGTGGACTGAAGGGTCCCAGGTTCGATTCCAGTCAAGGGCACGTGCCTGGGTTGTGGGCTTGATCCCCATTAGGGGACGTGCAGGAGTCAGCCAATCAATGATTTTAATCATTGATGTTTCTATCTCTCTTTCCCTCTCCCTTCCTCGCTGAAATCAATAAAGATATATTTTTAAAAATATGAGAATGGTGGAACAGAGAAGAGCTGCTCAGGAGACATGAAGTGGTTAATGCTATGTTGTGCTAATTATGCTGAAGTTCACATGAACCTGGGAACCAGTTAAGGTCAATTTACATTAGTGCCCAAGTAACCATGATTCTGACTCCTACCTACCCTCGCACAAACACTGCTATCCTTCAAGGTGTCCTAATTCATTTTTGTGAGTCATTAGTCCATCATATATGCCCAGGAACATGATTTTCCATATTCCCTTCTTCCCTTCTTGTCAAACTGCTTCACCAACACCAAGAGAAATCAACTCTACCAGGCACAGCTCTATCCAAGATTCTGTCTTTGCATACTCCCAAGCCTTCTTCCTCTGTGTCCCAGGGCAGAACTGATTTGTATGAGGAAAAGGGGAGCACTTTTCTTTCATGTATTCATTCAACAAACATTGAAATGCTTACTATGAACCTGGGAAGGTTCTCGGCTCTGAGGTGTATGTATATTCATAAATAAGACAGACACAATCCCCGCTCTCAGTGTTACATCCTCAGCTCTGCTCCCTCAGCAAGACCTTGAGACAGCAGTTTTGGAAGTGAGAGTCTTGCTAAGATTTTGGTGAAGATGGCTGTTGCAGCTTTGGGCTTCTGCTAGCATGTCTCCTTTAAGAACCTCATGTGCCACAAAAGAAGCAATAGTGTTTAGGCACACAATGTCCCAACCCATACTTAGAAAATAAATGACATTTTTGTTTTGTTGATGGAACAAAAAGTATTCAAAGCTTTAACTCTGCCTGCTGCATTTTCAATGTTTCACATGGTTCTAGAGCAGCAATTTTCAACCTTTTTCACCTCACTGCACACACAAACTAATTACTAAAATTCTATGGCACACCAAAAATATAAATTTTTTGCCAATCTGACAAAAATAGATATAATATTGACTTATTCACACTGGGCGGCTATTGTTGTGTTGGCTGTTGTCATTTTTTACATGACAATCTGAAGCAGTGGTTCTCAACCTTCCTAATGCCGAGACCCTTTAATACAGTTCCTCATGTTGTGGTGACCCCTCACCATAAAATTATTTTTGTTGCTACTTCATAACTGTAATTTTGCTACTGTTATGAATCGTAATGTAAATAACTGATATGCAAGATGTATTTTCATTGTTACAAATTGAACATAATTAAAGCATAGTGATTAATCACAAAAACAATATGTAATTATATATGTGTTTTCCGATGGTCTTAGGCAACCCCTGTGAAAGGGTCGTTCGACCCCCAAAGGGGTTGCGACCCACAGGTTGAGAACCGCTGATCTAAAGGAAAAGAGTCAGTGCCCCTGGTTAAATAGTCTGGTATTGCATGTCTCACAAGTGCCTGTGGCCCAGCAGTGTGCCATGGCACAGCAGGTGAACATCGCTGTTCTAGAGCCTCAGCTTTGTCCTTGAATAGTCACTTGGCCTTTTGTGAGGAGCTTCCCAGAACAAGTTAAGAGCTTGTCCCCAAAGGTGGACCTAAGTTGCCACCTCTTGCAAAACAGAAAACAGTTCTGCTTTCGACATGACACGGATTTTTGGCAGTTGATGCATGCATTAAGATTTCAAAGTTTTTAGGACCATGTTTCAGTTAGATTCAAATTCAGGGAATTGTGACTTCCTTCTTCCCTTTCCATCTCTACGAAGAAGCTGCTCTCAATGGCAGCCTGGGGACAGGAACTGGCCCTTCCATGAGCCAGGGGAAGGTCTACTTTTCCTTTTCCCTCATCTTTCAGGTCATTGCCTTTTTTTATTTAATTAAATTTTTTAAAATAGATTTTATTGCTTTTTTACAGAGTGGAAGGAAGAGGGATAGAGAATTAGAAACATCAATGATAGAGAAACATTGATCAGCTGCCTCCTGCACACCTCCTACTGGGGATGTGCCTGCAACCAAGGTATATACCCTTGACCACAATCGAACCTGGGACCCCTCAGTCCGCAGGCCAATGCTCTATCCACTGAGCCAAACCAGTTAGGGCAGGTCATTGCCTTTTCACAGTGCATTATGATAAAAGGCTTAGACCCATAGGATGTGATACTGTTATGGTAGCGTAGCGTTTTCCTGGAAGGGAAAAACAAGGAAATAAAGACTTTACTTAAAATGGCTCAACTTGAAATCAATGTTCACAAATCAACTCAGATTCAGTAGCAATTTGTTGATGGAGTGTTTCCATTTCTTTTTCTGTACCCCCTTGAGAATTTGAGAGATGCTGTTAGGGGCCAAGGCACCACTAGGGGGTAGTATTGGGTAGGGAGAAGAAAAATTTCACATTCACTTATTATCATAAAATTAATTATTTCAGGAAACTTAAATTTAAAATATCAGCTGTAGCCAATCAGAAGTTATCACCTCTAAATTCCTATAACACTGATCACATGTATAGGTGATAACACCTACTGAGGGAAAGACTATTATTCATAATGAGCACGTAAGTGTACCATGCCTTATCTGTCATTACGATTGAAGCATCATTTTTAATGTCCCTACCAATTTATCATTGCCTCTCACTGAGTGCTTGACAAGTGTTAGGCATTATTATTACTGTTATAATGTTAGTCATTGTTATTTCATAGTAGAGGCTTATTCTGACCACTTGTCTGGTTTAGTTTAGGAGTAAGAAACACTGAAACTCATAGAGTCTGACACCTTTTGGTGGACTTGTTTGGCTCTTAGGGTAACTACACCTTGTCCTTTCAGCATGATGCACACGAGGGAGGCACTATTGGCAAGCACTGTGCAGCACAGAAATCTGAGGGGGACCCCCAAAATTCCTAGTTTTATTTTAATGATGATGGCCTTAACATCTGAAGAGCAATGTACTGTACTTGCTAACTCTTTTTTGAAGTTACAGGACCCACCTTCTTAAGCTAGCTTTAACATGCCTTTCTTCTCATTTAAAGAATACTTAAAATTTGGGGACAGGAATAATATTTTTTAAAAACTTTAATTTTGAAATTCAAGTCAGGGAAAATTAGAAAAAAGAGTATAATCAACAGTTGCTTCTGATACCATCTGTATCAGAAAATTGTTATAATCTTGCACATACGCTTTATCTGTGTGTTTCTGTTCACTAAGCCATTTTGAATTATAGACTTTATGAAATTTCACTCCAAAATACTTCAGCACATTATCCAATGTAACATAGTAGCATGAACACATTATTTCCCAATATACTGGCCATATATTCAATTGCCTCAACTAACCCCCCCAAACATCTGTTTTTTCTTTTTTTTTTCAAGTCAGGCTCTTACCACAGACCAGGTACTATATCTGTTTGTTATAACCAAGGCTCTTACAAGCTGAATCAATGCTCCTCCTTCCATTTTCTTTTGTCAATTTGTGAAGACATTAGGTCGGTTATCTTATAGCATGACCCTAACCCCTGTGCACTTGAACTTCATTGTAACTGCAGTGCTCAGTGTTGAAAGTGGGGAGCACCATCTGACGGGTGGTGCTGGGAGTCTTCATGAGATACTTATGGATTTCCTTTGTTTACAGCTTCAATATTGATGTAAATGTTACATTGTCACAAAATGGGATTGTGACATATCTATTTATTTTTTAAAAAATATTGATTTCAGAGAGGAAGAGAGAGGGAGAGAGAGAGAGAAACATCAATGATGAGAGAGAATCGTTGACCGGCTGTCTCCTGCACGCCCCCCACTGGGGACGGAGCCCGCAACCTGGGCATGTGCCCTTGGCCAGAATCGAACCCAGGACCCTTCAGTCCACAGGCCGACACTCTATCCACTGAGCCAAACCAGCTAGGGCGGATTGTGACATTTATTTCACAATTCCCTATATTATCTCTTTTCCTTTGCTATCATGTTTTTAAGATTTTCACAAACCTTTTTCTCTTGAGATTGACCATCCAGTCATCTTCCACACATGCTTCTTATTCAGAGTTTGCCCTCTAGTAGGCAGAATATCATAAAATTAAAGCGGCAGGGGATTTCACCTGGGCTCACCTGATAAAATGGTCCAGACCATGGTTATGGCAAATCGAGATTCTACATTGTGTCTTAAAATTGGTGTTAATGTTATTATGTAGAATACAATTTTTATAAGTAGGAATGCTTTTAGCAATGTTTCTAATTTAAGAAAAAAAAACTATACCATAGTGATTTGTTATTGATAACTAGATTGGCAAAGTCAAAGGTCAGTGGACCAGTTGTCCAAGATGGGTGGATAAAATAAACCTTCCTTGGAAAACAGAGTTTACAACTCACCATGAACGGTTTCCTGCAACACTTCAGCAAATGCAGCTTCTAAAAACAAATATTTATAGCATCAAGGTTACAAGTAGAAGTCATAAAAACTAGTTAGACAAATTTTTGACGATTATTGGAAAACTCTTTCCTTACCTTAGTCACAGAGTTAAATAGAAATTCAATTTTGTGATGACAAAATACAGAAAAAGCATAGATTTTATTTTTATTTTTATTTTATTTTATTTTATACAAAGCGAGTTGTAAAACTTGTGTTTGTATTCTCAAATGTACTTACAAAGATAACTTCTTTAAATCTCCCTCAACATTTCCTGCTTAAAGCAAAAACAAAACAAAAGAACACAAAATAAATTTAATATAAATTAAAACTGAATCAAAGATATTTGGAATTTGAATAATTTATTTCCACATAGTGGACTCTGTGTCCTAAAGTGAGCACCATTGAATTCCTTTCCTCCTACCAATATGTATAAAATGCATAAGGTTCTCTTTCTTTTTTCCTAAATAGTTAAACTGTGCCTGGAAACTTTATTTATTTATTTATTTTTGTGTGAAATTGTTTTGAGGAATACACATTACTCCAGGCTCTCATTTGAATTTTTTATTCAAAGGAAGTTTGGTCAGTTTGATTGATACTGAGTGGAGAGGCATTGGGGGGAAAAGGGGGTTGGAAGCGGGGGGGGGGGGCGGGGGAGAGAGAGAGAGAGAGAGAGAGAGAGGATTCCAGATGCTCATCCTTTCTGCTATGTGGACAAAACAACAAAAAATCAATCCTCTACCTTAAGAGGGATAAAAGAACAGGCAGCTCAGAATTGCCTACCAAGATAGGCATTCCTTCCACACTGCCCTGCCTACTTTTTGTTTCTCTGCTCTTGTCCATTGGACATATCTAATAGCCTGGTAGCTTTGGGCCAAGTTGGTGTAGGACAACCTTCTCCATTGCTAGTTGGATATCTGCATTTCCCTTCTTCTTTGGAGACTCAAATGTGTGAGAGAAAATAAGGTTCATAGGTTTATTGGTTTGAAACATTGGTTATGAGAGTCTTTGTCTTAGCTGCATTGATTTTGGCTTTATCAAAATAACTAGGAGTTAACTAAAGTCCTAGTCTCTTTTCACAAAGACCATGAACACTCCCTCTAAATAGTTAATCTTGGGGAAGGAGGTCTGTGGAATGAGAGTGGGAATTAACTGCAGGGAGAATGATGGGAGATGGGGGACTGGAGGTTCAGACAACTATTGAAAGCAAGCTCTGTGGACTCAGAGGTAAATAAAGGGTGGCCCAGCTGAGTAGATGACAGGAGGGCCAACCTTTAAGGGATATGTGGTGGCTTAAAATATATCCACCATCAATGGTGAGCAAAAGGGGACATCTGTAATACTTTCAATGATAAAAGTAAAAATAATATATCCACCAATTCTTTGACACTTCTACAATCAAGAGGTGGAGTTTGTGTTCCCTCCCCTTGAACCTGGGAGGTCTTATGGCTGCCTTGATGAACCAATGTAGCTCGTGGGACACTCGCTCATGAAGCTTCAGCTGCCATGTAAAAAGTCACCTGAGGTCACCAAGTGGGGAGACCGCCTAGAGAGAAAGAGAGAGAAATGTCCAAGGAGCCCCAGCTGTTCTAGCCTGCAGATGTGTGAGTGGTTCCAGCCCAGGTGCCAGATCTGAGTGAAGCAGCCTCCAAGATGACCTAGTCCCAGCCACTGCCTGGCGGCAACTGCATACACTCCAAGTGAGAACTGCTCCGCTGAGTTCATGCAGCCCAAATCAGGGAGCAAATAAATAACTATTATTATTTTAAGCCATGCTTAGGGGTAATTTTTAAAAAATATGTTTTTATTGATTTCAGAGAGAGGAAGGGAGAGGGGGAGAGAGAGAGAGAAAGAGAGAGAGAGAGAGAGAGAGAGAGAGAGAGAGAGAGAAGAGAGAGAAATATCTATTGGTTGCTTTCTGCACGCTCCCTACTAGGGATCGAGCCTGCAACTGGGGCTTGTGCCCTGACTGGGAATTGAACTGTGACCTCCTGGTACATGGGATGATGCTCAACTAATTGAGCCATACCAGCTGGGCGGGGTACTTTTTTAAATGTAGGAATAGATAATTGAAATATGGCACTAGAACCATGGTCGGCAAACTGCGGCTCACAAGCCACATGTGGCTCTTTGGCTCCTTGATTGTGGCTCTTCCACAAAATACCACGTGTGGGTGCGTGTTCAGTGCGATTGAAACTTCGTGGCCCATGTGCAGAAGTCGGTTTTCGGCCTGGGCGAGTCTATTTTGAAGAAGTACTGTTGCCCTAACTGGTTTGGCTCAATGGATAAAGCGTCAGCCTGCGGACTGGAGGGTCCCAGGTTCGATTCCGGTCAAGGGCATGTACCTTGGTTGCGGGCACATCCCCAGTGGGGAGTGTGCAGGAGGCAGCTAATCGATGTTTCTCTGTCATCGATGTTTCTAACTCTCTATCTCTCTCCCATCCTCTCTGTAAAAAATCAATAAAATATATTTAAAAAACAAAAAAAAAGAAGTACTGTTGATATTTGGCTCTGGTGACTAATGAGTTTGCCGACCACTGCACTAGAACATTACAGAATACATTGGAAGGATGATGCGAATAAATTCAAGTTCTCTCATGAAAATTCTGGGAAAATGCAAAAAAAAAAATCCATTTGTTTCTGAAGTGGCTGGTGCCCTTGTGCGGCAACTAGTTAAAAAGCACTTCTCTCTAGCATGTGTATCTCTGCTGTGTATTTGTGTGAAAAGCAAGGGAATGAATGTCATTTCCCTTTACCGGGGATGGCTTAGGGGAAGTTGGAACTGTAGGGGAGGAAAAATAACTTTCCCTCTACCCTTCTGAGTTCTTGTCTGAAATCTCTATAATAAAAGGCAGAATAACAGAGAGAAACAAATAAGTTTATTAATATATTTACCTTATGTATACATGGAAGATACCCAGGGGGAAATTATTAGCTTCCTGAGGTGGATTAGAATTTAGGCTTAAAATACCATACTAACAGGGAAAGGGGAGGGGAGATTTAGGACTCTTAGGGAGAGTAAATGATTTTTAAGAAAGATAAACAGGCCCTTAGAAGAATAAATGGGAGGTATGATAGTTTGTGACAAGTTTTATCTGGGTATGGTATCTAAAAGACTTCTAGTCTATTCTCCTGTGACAAGAGCCAATCTTCCCTGGTGATGAAACTCCCAGATGAGATTTATGATAATTGAATTCCTTTTGGAGGATCTGTCTTTAGACAGAAAAGGTGTACAGTATTCAGAGAAAGCCTCTCCCTGCATTTGTTGTTTCTCATGTGCACGCAGCTCAAACATCAATACATGGAAGCAGCATATCTTAGGATGGTTTGTCCTGAAACCCTACAGCGACATTTTGGGATGACATATTCTGCTGCCCTTGAGGACCAGAGGCATAAGGGCAATCTGGGCAAAGCTTTCCTCCTTGGTGAGAAGAGAATCAGGAGGATGAAGGCTTCCCTTCCAACCTCTGGGTGCAGTTGTGTGAGGGCTGATGCTTGGCATCCACCTTCCAACCAGGAGAGGACAGAACCAACTCCTGATTCTGCAGAGGGGAGAGATGGGAAACCACCAGTTATATCTTCATTTTGCTGCTGAATTCACTGACTTGGAACTGCTGGCCACTAGACTTCTTGCTAGATAATAAATGTGCTTACTGTTTAAATTCCTCTTAGTAAGATTTTCTGTTGTTTAGAGCCCCAAACATAACTGATGCACATGACATCATGTTGCTTCCAAGGAATGAATGATAAAAGCATTTTTTAAAAGCCTTTAGAGCAGTGGTTCTCAACCTTCTGGCCCTTTAAATACAGTTCCTCATGTTGTGACCCAACCATAAAATTATTTTCGTTGCTGCTTCATAACTGTAATGTTGCTACTGTTATGAATCGTAATGTAAATATCTGATCTGCAGGATGGTCTTAGGCGACCCCTGTGAAAGGGTCGTTCAACCGCCAAAAGGGTCGCAACCCACAGGTTGAGAACCGCTGCTTTAGAGTATCTCCCAAGAGGTTACCTTCCAAAAGTCCCAAAGGAAGCTCAGCAGAGAATGAGCACTTAACAAAAGCAAGGACTATTTTGCTGTTTTTTCTCCTTCTCAGGACACTGTTAGCAAGTAGAAGTAAATCAGTGAATGAATCTTTTGTTCCTTCTGTTCTGCAAATTTCTTGTGTAGAAGGAAATGATTTGGAATCCAAAAGTGAAGTATGAAATGCTATGTCAGATTGTTACTTTTAGGATTTGGTAACCAAAAGTCAGGGGTTGAAATAAGATTCTTCCCTGTCTGTTTTTAACATTCCAGGATGGCCAGTGGTTATGGGCTGAATTATGTCTTCCCCAAGTTCATATGTTGAAGCCCTATCCCCCCCCAACCCAGTACCTCAGAATGTCACCAAATTTTGGAAATAGTGCCTTACAGAGTTAATTAAATTATAGTGGGGTCCATACCGTGGGCCCTAATCCAATATACTTGGTGTCCTTATAAGAAGAGGAGATTGGAAGCCAGCCAGTGAGTCTGCTGACCTGAATTTCTCTGCAGAAATTCAGAGAAAGCTGGCAATAGTAAAGCCATGTTACAAGCGTTAAAGACATGGAAGTCATTAAGGTGCCTGAAAATGGCTGTAAGAAAAGAAAGAAATAAAAAAGAAGAGGAAATTAGGATACAGAGAACACCACCACTTAGGTCACACACAGAGAGACAACCATGTGAACACATAGTGGGAAGGCAGCCATCTGCAAGCCAAGGAGAGAGGCCTCAGAAGAAACCAGACCTTCAACATTCTGATCTTGGACTTCCAGCCATTAGAACTGTGAGAAAATAAATTTCCGTCATTTAAGTCATCCAGTCTGCAGTATTTTGTATGGAAGCCCTGGCAAACATAATACAACAGGTGTATGGCATTTGACTTCTGGTGATGCAGGTTACATTTTTTTTCATCACTAATAAATGAAGGGATGAAAAATTGCAACTCAAGAAACATTTCCAAGTAAGTTAAAGTGCTATGTTACATCCAGTGTCACTTCTTCTGAAGGGCATAGCATTCTCATTAGGTCATCAGCTTCCTACCACCGACATTGTGTGCTGAATAGATATTTACAAATTATGGTTTGAAGGTGGCATGAAATTATTTGGCTTCCAGTTTGTCCACAGGTCTCAATCTAACCTTGGAAAGAATAAGCAACTTGGAAAGGAGATTGAGAGAAGGATTATTCTTGGAAGGAGACCTTGGAGCTACTTCCTGTGATAATGAGGTCTTTGGAAGGAGAAGAGATGGAAGAAAATCTGAGCTATTGATTTTAGACCGTGCTCAGCTGTGAGACAAAGATGTCATAAACATTGCTAACACTTTACACCTATTAGTGGATAAGGAAACACTTGAAAGATTTTACTTTTGCTAAGAGTGCCCAAAAGGTAAATTCGTTTCTTAAAGTGGTCCAAGTTCTATTGGATTGACTCCTTTTTAAGGTTGTTTGGAAGCAAATTTGTTTCCTTTGTATAATAATCAAGGTGATTAAGTCTTTGGCCTCATTATAAATTCAGTTCTCAGAACAGTTTGTTCCTAAGTAAATTGCAATGCTGTTTTCTATTTAATTTTCTAGAAAAATGAAATCCAATGGAAATGTCCTCACTAGTATTTATTTGTTATTACATTGCAATTAATGGAAATATATAGTTATTACTCTCCTCCCGCCCCAGGGTATTTTGATGCTATGGAAATTACTCAGGATGTTTTCTAATAAAATAAAATAACAGAGCAACAATCTTATCTAGGTTTTCTCAGGTTTGTCTTGCAAAATTAGCCATCAGGATATATCTACCAAAATAGAACACTACATATACAACAAAATGGTAATCCTTGAACTGTGGTTCACAGCAAAAGGTGCACAAAAAGCTGTACAGAAAGTATTTTCTCACCCAGTTTTTAGTAACATTCTTGGCTATAAAAACCTGAATTTATAAAAGAAATTCTTGTTGACATATTGCTGTGCAAATTTGGGAGAGACTACTGGATAAACACCGGAAAAGGCAACTAATTTTGTTTTGTTACCAAGAATGGAGCCAATTTGTTAAAAAATGTGCCTGGTTATAATAAATTAATGATCAACAATTAGAAAATAAACATCTATACAAATAGAACTTTTTACTTGGAAAGTTTTGGCACTGTCATGTGCAGGAATACAAACATTAACCTTTGCAAATGAGGAAAGAATTCACACAAAAAACTGCAGTTAGTAGAGGCAGAACCCCCAAGGCACCTTTGACAAGCCACCTGCCCTAGAAGCTTTAAGGAAGGCCTCAGAGACAGAATTTAATGGAATAAAAAATATTTTAAAAAGAAAACACACCTCTACCAAAGACATTTCACCCATTTTAGAAATACAAGTTGTTCCCCCCAAAATGTATACACATTTTAACCGCTGATAGCTCAATTTTGAAAATGAAATGTATTTTAATATATACTGCTTTTATAATTATTCACAGTGTGTGTATACATTTTTGGGGGGACACTCTACATATTATTAAATGCTATTTGCTTTTGTATAGCATTATTGTACCAAATTCACCTCCTTATTTTTAACTAGCTTACCAAGACTATATATAAGTGAACATCTGCATGAGGGGTCAGGAGAGGGGGCGAAGATTAGATTCAATTACTATCTCTTTTGCTGCTATAAAGTTTTATGGCTTCATGACAAAAAGCCAATATTTATCTAGCGCTTACTCTGCCAGGAACTGACTTTAGTACTCTGTAAAGTAATCTGCAATGCTCCAGGGTTATACTGGATTAAAAAAAAGAAATTAAAAAATGGCTCTAAATCAGAAGAAAATTTTGATAAGTAAGTTCTAGAGTTCATGTTTTAACTAGAAAATGCCTTATCTTTATGGCCCCAGTACTCTGAGGGATAGGGGATCTCATCTTTGATTCAGGGACTCCTGATTATCCCACAGTACCCATTCTTTTCATCTCTAGCAGCTGGCACTTCGCTGCTTAGAATAAAGACTGCATTTCTCATCATTCCTTCCAGCTAGGTATGGCCAAGTGACTAAGTTCTGGCCAATGGAATAGAAGTAGAAATATTATGGAGTAACTTGCAGGCACCTGCTTTATGAGGCGACATAAATGCTTTTGTTAGATGATCAGATTGCACTATTTCTGTTGCCTCTTTGGGAAGAGACTTTTGTACTATGAAGGAACCCATTATGCTAAATAATATCTGTATGTCCCACAATAATACAGTATGACAGACAACCAGATGTTTGTGCGTTTCATATTTTTTAAAAAGGTGAAAAAAATAGGAAGAAGAAAGTTGAAGTCAAGCTATTAAATCAATAAATTGAAGTAAACAGATAAGACATGAAGTAGTAAAGAAGTAGATATTAGAAATGGAACAGATCACAAAAGTCTGTGTTGATCTTTGAGTCACTGAAGAATTGATAGATCACTATGCTAAAGCAAAGAATGCATGTTCTTATATGTAGCAGTCCTGTTTGTTTATGAATTCAGTTTTCTGAATTATCAAGGTCATCTATACTTGCTTAGAAAGAACAACTCACATTTTAATATGTCTCACTGCCATGACATTTATTTTCTGACATAGTGTCTAAATTTTGTTGTTAATCCTCACCTGAGGATATGCTTTTATTAAAAACTGATTTTAAGAGAGAGAAAGAAACATCAATTGGTTGCCTCCCGTACAGGTCCTGACCAGGTATTGAACTCCCGAGCTAGGTGTGTGTCCTGACTAGGAATCGAACCTGCAACCTTTTGGTATATGGGACAACACTCCAATGAACTGAACTACCTGGCCAGGGCTCATATTGTCTAAAATTTCTCCTATCCATTATAGGATTCATTTTCAAAACTAGAGTGGATCCATTAAAACCTTCTCTCTCTCTCTCTCTCTCTCTCTCTCTCCTTTTCACTTCCGTAGGTAAGGATTTCCTTCTCTCCTATCTGGCTAAGACTGCCAGTATCTTGGCTCAGCTCAAGTGTCTCTCTGGGAGTCCATCCTTCCCAGAAACTGGATTTAGACACTCCACTGTGGCTCCAGCCCACAGTGCGTATCTCCACCAATGCACTTATTCCTCAGTGCAGTGGCTTTGTCTCCCCCTCTCTCCTCTGCTGCACTATAAGCTCCTTGAAGTCAGGGACTATATCCTTCATCTCCGTATTTCTAGATCCTAGCAAAGATGCATAAATTCTTTTTTAAACATTTTTTTTCAGACTTGAGATTCAAAAAATCTCAAACACATTTTTCTTTAATACACTTTAAAGTTAAATTTACTGAGGAGTAACACATATATAGTGAAATTAACTTTAAAAATTGTACAGTTTGGCCCTAGCAGGTTTGATTCAGTGGATAGAGTGTCAGCCTGCGGACTGGAGGGTCTCGAGTTCGATTCTGGTCAAGGGCACATGCCTGGGTTGCAAGCTTGATCCCCAATAGGGGGTGTGCAGGAGGCAGCTGATCAATGATTCTCTCTCATCATTAATGTTTCTATCGCTCTCTCCCTTCCTCTCTGAAATCAATAAACATATATTTTAAAAAATTGTACAGTTTGATGAATTTTGGCAAATGTGTAAAGTCCTGTAACCACACCACAATAATGATATAGGACATTTCTATCACCCTGCCAAGGTCTACTAATATTTGCTCCTTTGCAGTCAATCTACTCTTCCCTAGCCCCTGGAGACCACTGCTCTAACTTCTGTCTCTATAGTTTTTCCAGTGCTAGACTGTCATATAAATGGAATCACATGTGGTGTATATTTCTTTGTGTCTACCTTTTTCCTTGGAGCATAGTAGTCCGAATTCCATTCATGCTGCACATATGAATAGTTTTTACCTATTCATGTCTAAGTAGTATTATGTCTAAGTAGTTTCCTATTCTTATATGCATGGTCTAAAAGTATTTATCCATTTGATGAACATTATAGTTGTTTTCAGTTTTTGACTATTATGGATAATGCTACTATAAACATTCATCTACAGGTCTTTATATGAACATATATTTTCATTTTTCTTGGATAATATATAGGAGTGAGATTCTGGGTTGTATGGTAAGTATGGGTTTGACTCTATAATAAAATGCTCACCTTTTACAAAGCAATTGTACTAATTTATACTCTACCAGCAGTGTATGCATTTTTCAGTTTATTAGTGCTTTTAAAATGACTATCAAAGTCTAGTTGTATTAGGTTTTTGGTTTTGAACTTGTCAGATATTACTAAGTTAAAAAAATAAATGGATAGGTGCTCAGAGGTTTAGCTTTTTTTGGATGCTAGAGTAGAAAAATGTTGAATAAGACCCATTCCTCCCCAAACAATTCACCCACTGTTTTAGTTAGCAATACTTGAAATGCCTTCTTGGCAGTGTCATTCCATGCCCCACCCCCAATACTATGTTAGAATTCAAAGGCCCCGGGAAGCTGATCTGAGAGGGTCACTCTATCAAGGCTTATCAGGACCATTTTGCAAAGGTCTAGCTAAGAGTCGGGTGGGGCAGCCATTCTGAGAACGGACATTCCAAGTCCAGGGACGAGCATAAGACAGGAGGAACAGACTGCCCTGCCGAGGGAGAGAACAGCAAATGGCCAGCAACCAGGTGGGAAGGGGCCTTGAGCAAGAAGCCCGTTACTCCTCTGCCAACTGTAGCCATAGATCTGGATCTGAGAGCGAGTGGTGCCACTTTCTACCATGTAGCTTTAAGCAAGTCATGTAACCTCCTGTTTACACATCAGCATTTTATTTTTTTGTCTGGCATGCTGAGGAAATAATATTAACTCTACCAGGGTCAAATGATTGTTGTGGGCATTGCATTGAGACATATCGTGAAGTGCAATATACATACTTCATGAAGGTCCTTTTTCATTCGGTCAATTTTTAAATTGTGTTTCTGCCCTTTAATTCTCTTCTGTCAAGTCTTCTTTTGACTTTTACTCTATACCTACTGTGTCAGTGGTGTCCCCTTTTGGATTCATTTAATCTCTTTCCCTGCCCCTTTAAAACACCCTACCCACTTTAGGGCAGGTAATCTGTGCCACTT
Organism: Myotis yumanensis; assembly: GCF_028538775.1. Classification (NCBI taxonomy): domain Eukaryota; kingdom Metazoa; phylum Chordata; class Mammalia; order Chiroptera; family Vespertilionidae; genus Myotis; species Myotis yumanensis. Next base: position 62,004,521 of record NW_027223757.1, read on the forward strand.
TCATAAATCCCTTTCCACTCCAGTTCATCTTAGACCCAGAGAACAAAATTGTGAGGTTTTAGATGCGACTGGGACATGCCATTCAGGTTCTGTGATATGTCAAAAAGTACTCACATTGCATTTCCATGAACTCAAAGTGGGGTGCTAGGAAACCTGGGATGCTAGAAGGAGCCTTCTTCATTGTTGAGGGGACACAGTTATCCTTCTGTGACTTTTCTGCTGTCTCTAAGACAAGCATAAGCATCTTTTTGCAAGAGAAGTTCAGTCATAGTCATTTATAAAACGCCTACATTTTCCTGGAAATGTTCCTATATCCCCTTTCTATTTATAACTGCATTTGTTTTGCCTTCTCTGTGTTCCAGCATAATGTTTGTTTATAAAAAAGATGTCATGTAATCCTTCCAATGCCCCCTATGATAGGAGAGATGAAATGAAATTTTAATGGGGTAAATGGCTCTCCAGGGAAAACACGTGTCTCTGCAATGATGTCATCAGATGATGGTTCCATGACCCCATTGTTCTCTGGGGACCTGCTGTTTCCATCAGCCGTCTAGCTCACTGGATGGTTTTTCTTTCAAGTAAAGCCATCTCAGAATTATGCTAAGTGTGAGGGCCAGGAGTGAAGAGGAGCTAAGGAATTTCTGAAGACAGCTGTCCGTGCAAAGGAGATTCCTTTGTACTTGGCAGCTAGTTCTCCAGACCGAATGGCATGAGTCAAAGTTTCAATTAAAGTCTTGTTAAGTCTAATGTCAGTTACTATTTGACACCTTGAATAGGGCTTGGCTTGCTTTTTAGCTACCAAGTGCCCAGCACAGATGTCCACTGGAATGCTATCTGTCAGTGGTAGAGTCTGCTGGCCATCCTCCATCATCCCTTCTCTCCTTCCTCAGAATCATAGAGCCTTGGCGTTTTAGATGGGCACATGGGTGACCAGAATAAACTACACTGTCATGCCACCTTTGCAGCTTGATGTGCCCATGTGATTAAATTCTGGCCAATGAGATATAATCACAATCATCAAAAAGCAGCTTGTGGGAACCTTCCTCAGAAGACGACAAAGATCACCATGTGACCCCCCCCCCCCCCCAATCTTTTTGTTTGTCCTCTGCTTTTTCCTTCTGGATGACATTTTTAGGTTATGTCTTAAGCTGGAGCAACCAAGTTGGACCGTGAGGTACCTTGAAATAGAGGCTGCCTCTGTGGAGTAATGAGATGGAGGGAACCTGAGAGTCTGAGGACCCCATGGAGCAAAGCCACTGTATCAGCTACAGATGACCTACCTCTGACTTTCATGACTGTTTTAGTCCCTTGTATGTCTGATCTCTGTTGCTAACAGCAGAGCACGCCTGATGCAGTCGGTTGCCAGTTGTAAGCACTTTCGTGGCCGTGGCAATGTTCTCACCGATTCCCAGAGGCCACCTCTGGGAGAAGGCGTCCATTGTGCTGGGTCTTTCCTTTCAGCTGCACTCAGAACACTGCTCTGGTGCTGCTTTCGTACCTGCAGCAAGTAGCGGGGCTGCCTCCCCATCTTACTCTCTCCAGAGCAGGAATCAATGTCTCGAGGCATCTCATCTTATTAGCAGCTCTGTCAGCTGTACTGTTATGTGCTAAGTGGGCCAGGTACATGTAGTTGCATATGTCACCCCCTATTTGTGGCCAGTTTTGTTTTGCTCTAATTTTAAAATAAGGAAGATGCAGATATATTGTGAAAGGTGGCAGCCTTCCACTGCTTTTGTCCAATTTCCGTCCTTGAGACAATGAGGCAATGAGTCCTAAGACGGTTTGCAAAATTAATGACAGGCCCAGGAATAGGATATCCAGAATAGTGGACAGAAGACCAACCAGGCAGCAGGTATCTGGATTCTAGTCCTGGCACTGCTGATAGAAACATGACATCTACTTAACAGCTCTGGTTCTCAGGTTTTAGAAATGAAAATGTAGAAGCAGGTTACAGGATTTCTAAGATTTGTTTTAGTCCCATCACTCTGATGATTCCTATCCGCAACAGATGAGACCTATCTTACAGTTTTATTCCTTTGTCTGAAATTATTCAATGAATCTGTTAAATATAAATACAGTAGAAAAAGTATCATCAATATTTTCATCACAAGAAATAAAGCATATTTTTCTCATTTTTGGATGTATGTTTTAGCATCAACATTAGTAAGAAAAAAAATAAATAGCATCTTGAGTGCTCTGGCAAGTAAAACTGTACCATGCTTTTGTCTGATTTAACTTTAAGGCCAATGGCAACAATGAACCAGATTCCCTCCAGCTGAAACCCAGAAATGGGAGTCCTGAAGGCTCAGGGCTCTGCCACTTACCAGCTCCAGGACCCTGGATGACCCCTGTACCCCCAGTTTGCTGGTTTCCTCATAATGATTTTCCTTACTACTGCTGGCAAGACTGAACCCAAATGTAAACACTCATTTCAACCATTGACTTGAGGATCAGCCCTGAAGGTGTTAGTCCTTCTTCCAGCTCTAAAGATCCCTCTCGGATGGCGGCATAGGTAAACACCGGAGACTGCCGCCGTGGACAACCACTTCAAAAATACAACTAAAAGTCGGAGCGGACATCAACCAGAACCACGGGAAGGCTGGCTGAGGAGAGTCTCTTCAACTAGAAGCAAAAACAACAGCATTCCGACGCTCAGCGGAGGCGCAGTGTGGAAAATTTAAAGGTACGGCGGTGCGGTGGTGAGGGTGCGCGCGCAAAGCGGGCTGGCGGCTGAGGGCGCGATTGTCGTTTTCAATCAGGAGCGAGTCTCAGACTCTGGGCTACAGATCCGGGCGAGTCTCTAGGGACCCAGACTCAAACGGGAGAAGCGGGACTGTCTGGCTATGGCCCCTCCGAGGTTTGCAGCGATTGCTGGGACAGAGAGGCAGAGCCCCTGGGGACGGATTGAGAGCGGCCATAGCTGCTCCCTCCCCCCACCCTGTTGAGCCCGCCCCGCCCAAACCCTGCGCAGAGCCATTTGCCAACCGCCTCAGGCAAGGGCTGGACTAGCGCCTCCCCTGAGGACTGAAGTTTTTTCACAGCTGATTTCCACAGCCAGTCGGCCTGGTGGTCAAATCCCTCTAGTGTTAACTACAACAATTAAGGCTTGGCTAGAACAAGACTGCGCACAGAGACCACAAGGGGGTGCACCAAGAAAGCATAAAAGATGCGGAGACAAAAAAACATGACAGAAATGGAGGCTATGGAGCTAAGAATCGCAATTTTGAGGGCTTGCCATAAATTTGTGCAGAGCCTCACGAAAACTAATGAGACCCTCGATGCTACGATAAAGAAATTAGAAAGTAAGCATACACGGACTGAAATAAAGAATATTATACCCAATAGCAGACCAGAGGAGCACAAGAATCTTACCAAAGATTCGACAAAAAACACCCAATTGGAAAAGCAAAATGAAAAAAGAATCCGAAAGTGTGAAGATAGTGTAAGGAGCCTCTGGGACAGCTTTAAGCGGACTAATATCAGAGTCATTGGAGTGCCAGAAGATGAGAGACAGCAAGATATTGAAAACCTATTTCAAGAAATAATGGCAGAAAACTTCCCCCACCTGGAGAAAGAAATGGACTTACAGGTCCAAGAAGCGCAGAGAACCCCAAACAAAAGGAATCCAAAGAGGACCACACCAAGACACATCATCATTAAGATGCCAAGAGCAAAAGACAAAGAGAAAATCTTAAAAGCAGCAAGAGAAAGAGGCTCAATTACCTACAAGGGAATACCCATACGACTGTCAGCTGATTTCTCAACAGAAACTTTGCAGGCCAGAAGGGAATGGCAAGAAATATTCAAAGTGCTGAATACCAAGAACCTACAACCAAGATTACTTTATCCAGCAAAGCTATCATTCAGAATTGAAGGTCAGATAAAGAGCTTCACAGATAAGGAAAAACTAAAGGAGTTCATCACCGCCAAACCAGTATTATATGAAATGCTGAAAGGTATCCTTTAAGAAGAGGAAGAAGAAGAAAAAGGTAAAGATACAAATTATGAACAACAAATATGCATCTATCAACAAATGAATCTAAGAATCAAGTGAATAAATAACCTGATGTACAGAATGAACTGGTGACTATAATGAATCAGGGACATAGAAAGGGAATGGACTGACTATTCTTGGGGGAAAAGGGGTGTGGGAGATGCGGGAAGTGACTGGACAAAAATCATGCACCTATGGATGAACTCAGTGGGTGGGGAGTGAGGGTGGAGGGTGGGGTGGGAGCTGGAAGGAGGGGAGTTATGGGGGGAAAAAAGAGGAACAAATGTAATAATCTGAACAATAAAGATTTATTAAAAAAAAAAAAAAAAAAAAAAGATCCCTCTCAATCTTCCCAGTGGCAGTTGAGTTCCCAGCAACCCCTAGCACAGACTTCATGGATAGCAAAGAGGGCTTGGCTTCGATGAGTTTGTGTCAACCCTCATTGGCCATCAGAATTATCCAGGCCCCACCCCAGGATCAGATTTAAATGGTCTAAGGGTGGTGCTCAGACCCCAGTACAGATGTTTTCCGGTCTCCCTGAGCGATTCTTTTGTGTAGGCAGGGCTTGCACGACTCATTGGCTTAGTCCTGCCAGGGTCACCTCAAGCCACCTGGTGGCCTTGCAGAGGGCAGAGGTGGAAAGAATATCGCTGAGCCAACCGCAGAGCCCACACAATGGCCATATTGTGGAAGCCTGTTACTCATCAGCTGAGACCACCTTAGCTCCAGGGTAAAGATCTGGAAGAGCATCAGGCCACACTAAAAAATGCCAAACCAGACATGCAGCTTCATTCTCCTAGGTTGTAATAAAAGCAGCAAAGGCACAAGACTTCATCGGAAAAAGCTTGGTTTTCTAACTACTTCCCTGCTGTAAACACGGCCTCACGTGTTCCTAACAGAGATTAGAATCTTTTATTATGGGGGCAGTTCATGGTTTTGTTCCAAGCTCTCACTACCAAGAAAAAAGAAAAAAAGTAAAGATAAGAAGCCATTTGATAAATAAAACTATACTTATACTTTTTTTTTAAAATAAAAAACTAGACCATGTGTGAGAGTTGAAATGATTTTCCTAATTTAAACAATGAGTGAGGACTTGAGGTACTTTCAGCCTGAGGAGTCCAACACTTAGGCAGCAGATAGACAGGGGGAGGACGGAGAAAATTGTTTAAGCATTTCCCAGATGCTTTCTGTATCACATGCAGTGTTATGTCCTCAGCCACCCAAGAACAAGCTTGCAGGAGGGCCAAGGAACAACAACAATGCTGTCATTTTCCCTTTGCATAACTGCTGGTGGCAAATGTGCAAATGTGACTCTTCAGTTGTGTTTTGGTTTGCAACCCTCCCCCCCACCCCCCAAAAAAGTACATCTCTCTCTCTCTTAAAAAATCGGTATTTCAAGCTGAGATGCTATTTTAATTTTATTAATATAATAGGAAGTACCAATACATTTTCTTTATTAGGAAAAAAACACCCCGAGGATTTTGATCATATAATAAGGCAATAAAGCCATTTTGTCACATGCCCTTAGGACTGGCTTGCCTGCCCACTTCCCTCATTTTCCCCATGGTGTCACCATTCTCTCAGTCATGAATTTGCTCAATCATCTTCAGCTATTTTCCCATCCTTACTTTCTAAAGCCAGTCATCTTCCTGTTTTCATGCCACCCTTATCGGACCCTCTGTGTCCCTTACCTGGACTCTGGCATAGCATCTCCCTGTGTCCTTCCTTGCAGGCTGTCGTGTCCCAGAGACACAATTGGTTGGGACTGGGAATTGAACCTGCAACCCAAGTACATGCCCCTGACAGGGAATCGAACCCTTGACCCTTCAGTGCATGGGTCAGTGCCCTAACCACTTAACACCAGTCAGGGCAGCAAGCATTTATTTTAATTGAATAAAAAGACCATAGACTTAGATGGCAGAGAGCTCTGAGTTCGGGTCCTGATTCCAAACTTACCAGCAAATCACTTGACTTCTCAGAGCCTCAAGTCCTTATCTATAGCAAGACAATTAAATTTCATGGGTTATTGTACGTAAAATGCCATGTGCAGTGTCTGGAATCCATTCTGTAAATTATCATATTTAGAGGATGAAATTCCAGAAACTCAGCCACTTCCAGGTTCCATAGCTAGCCCAGTTGTGTTCACAAACTTTCTGCTGAAACAACTCTGCTTTATTTATTGCCCAAGACATTTCCTGTCCTCTGCTACACTTCCCAACTTCTCATTTTGAATCTTGGGCTTAGAATGCCCGCTCCTAGTCCTTTAGGAGTCTTCCTCCTCTGGAAATTCTTGGGGAACCACTTTCACATACAGCTTTCTCCCTCCCATGAACACCCAACAGCTCTTACTGGTGGGAGACATTTCTTCACGGATCTCTCACGTTTCTGCACGTCTGTGAGCAGAGACACTTACTGTTTTTGTCCCAGATGTCCTCTTCTAGGGGATCTGCAGACTAGCAGCCTTGGAGGACAGAGATAATTTCTCCCTCCGGAGCAAAGGGCAAGTCTGTTTACTGCCCACGCTAACAAAGAGAATGTTTCTTTTTAGGGCAAAAGTCAAGCAGGCTAACTGTCCTTATAAAAGACTTGGGCTCCCCAAGCTCAGATTCCATTCCTGTCATGCAACTCACTGTGTATGCAAGGGTCACCGGGCCCTCTCTGCATCACGCTGTGGGAATTGGGGAACCGGCACAAATGATGGTACTCTGGCTACTGCTACTGCTGTGAGTCATGCAGTCCTATGTCTCTGGTTCCTTTTGTGATCTGCCAGCATTCATGAAGCTGTACCATGTTAACTTATTAGCTTGCAAGTAGGATAACATTTCAGACCTTTCAGAGCTCCTGATGACTATTATTGTTGTTGTTATTGTTATTTGGTTGTCATCGCTCCTAAATACATTTTTATAACAATCTCCGCTCCCTCCTCCCCCTCAATTGGTTTGTGGAGAGATTGGTTTATAGTGACATTGGTGTGTGGGGAAATTGATTTTTTCCCTGTGGAATGTTCTGAATGTGGATTGAGATGACTGCTTCCTGCATTTCTCTCTACCATGTATTTCCCCCCATGTTATTTTTCACATTGGTCTTTCAGCTTTCAATTACACAGTCTCCACATCTCAAGTCATTTGACTTTTGCTTATGTTTACTTCTGGTCACTGTAAACAGTGGGATGGGATTCTTGTGATTTGCCTTAAAAAAAAAACCCTCCCCGATTTTTTTAGGGAACATCAAGACTAGAGTAATAGCATTTGCTGAATTAATCCTCAAGATAAAAATGACTTCACAATGAGTCTGATCAGATAATGGCCATCCTTCCCCTCTTCCCCACCAGAGTGCGCACTCCACACTGGATTTCGGAGCATTCCAAAGTCTGGGATCTTGTCTGCTTTGAATGCCTGGATGCCAGTGCTCCATAAATGCCGCTGAATTAACTAGTGAGTGTGTAAGAATACATTGTCAAGTGGAGCCTTGGTCTGGTTACTCTTCATCTGACACAGGCGCTCCAACTGAGAACAATGAAACCTCTTTTCATAGTTCCTATGGCTATGATTTCATCATGACTGCACTGCAGAGTCCTAGGTAGTAAGTTTGAAGACCAAGATCAAATCTTGAAAAATGAATTCCTATGAGTTTTTACATTTTCCACAAGCCTGAAAGTGTATGTCAGTGTACACATACCAACTGCTGACACAGAGCAGTGCCTGACTAGATATTCTGGACCTGTGCTACATCCACAGTTACAACATAAATACATTCCAAGTCCCCTGCAGTGGTAAGTCTGACTTGAGCAGTATTGAAACTTATAGAAATGAAGGGAGAAATAGCAGAGGGTTGCCTTCTTAACTTGTAACTGAATTTCTTTCCTTTTGTCTTTGACACTTTGCTCCAGGAAGTCAGAGCTCACTGAATGATCAACTCCTAGCAGCACCTGACTTTCATGAAATCTAAATCGTTTATCCTAAGAAGGTGTTTGCTGGGGTCCAACCCCAGCAGGTCCAGGGGTCCCCAAAGGTGTGGACGGAGTCGGCGAAGAAGGAATGACATGGAGACAGCGTTCAGTTGATCAGCAGCCTAGCCAGGATCTCTAGCCAAGTTCTGTGTCCATGTTCTCTCGCTAGGTTCTGTCTCTAGGTTCTGTAGTCAGGTTCTGTTGCAAGGTTCTCTAGCCAGGTTCTCCAGCCAGGTTCTTTTGCCATGTTCTGTCTAGGTTTTCCAGTGAAGTTCTGTAGCCAGGTTCTGTCCAGGATCTTTTGCCATGTTCTCTGGCTAGGTTCTGGTTAGGATCTGATGTTTATTGTCTTGTTACATCCGTATTTATACCAGCCGATTTTAATCCTGTCAATTTCTATTACAAAGGTTAGGGCGTTTCTTATCTCCATTCCAGGGAGTAAAGATTATGTAGCTTAACTACCCGCCTGGCACTTAATTAAGGGGTTGTATCCCCTCCCTAACTTCAGGGAAAGATCCCCACCTGGGGAAACAACCTTTCTCGGAGAGGTGACCTTGGTTAAAACACATGGTGCTAAAGGGAGCAAACATATTAAGAACAGTATGCTATATATGCCAGGTCCATTGAAACATATGCTGTGCAGATGTTTCTTTCCTGCAGCGACTGTGTCAAGCAGCAAGGATGGACCGGCTTCCGGCAGGTGTTTTATTTAGATGCAATGTTTTTTAAAGCTTCATAGCTTTTCATGCCACCACAGCATTTGAGGTCACAGAAGATGTGAGCTGGCCACCTTGCCTAGCAGGACAAGTAGGATGCAGTTACAGTTTTCTGCCGCAGAGTTGCTCACACTCTGATGGGAGAGGCTGTTTGGGCTCAGGTAAGAAGACCTGGATGGAAGCCTGTGGGTGCCACTGAAATGGTCCTTTTAAAAGAATCAGAATCAGTCAAGAAGGCAGAGGGAGTGCCCTGCACCCCTCTTCCTTCCTTAGGGGTGGCTTTGGTGTCTGGATTCCTCAGCGTTGCTAGTGCAGAGAGACTAGTTGCCTAGTGCTTCTTGCTTTTAATGTGAAAACACTTGAAGGTGTAGCTCTTGGGAGATTTAAGTGGTGCATGTGAAGTTGCTTCAGGTGCCCCATGTATTACTTAGAGTTTTGAGGGCAAAGCCTCCTCTTGTCTTTGTATCAATTGCTCTGAGCTTGGCACTGCACAGGCACATACAAGGTGATCTTTACATGTGTTTTCCTTGCCTAGCACTCAGGGACCTACGGGAGAGGATTCAGATGCAGTGTTTCTGGCTCTCTGCCCGAGAAATAGGGCTGGTGGCACTACCTCCTCTCTTTACATTCTTATCGCAAAGGGATTGTGAGGGCTTTCTTCATGTGGCACCCGAAAGCCCACTCTCCCTACAGCCCCCACGCAGCCCCAGGTGCCGAACAACCAGGGCACATTGAGACCAGGTTATCTCTCTCCCTCCCCACAAGGTCCATCAGCAAGAACATCAGGGAAGCACTCTCCCTGGTCGCTAGGAACGCTGACCCCAAGCAAACCCCAAGCAAACCCAGGAGGGGGGCACTTTTGCTTTTTTAGAAGGTGAGGGCCCTGCTGTAATCTAAACTAGCACCTCTTCCCTCCTCTACCCCTGACCAGAACCTCATGGCAACCTTGGGGCAGTCATTTCTATAGGCGGTTAATTAATGGGCACAAGAAAAGTTTATGTCACTTTTCCACTGGTCCTTCTATCCTGTTACCTCTGTCAGTCCTGGGAATCAGATAGATCAATGACACACTTTGCAAAAACTCACAACTGTTCACTTCCAGGCTGTGACTTTGACCTCCGACTCCAGAGCTCACGTTGACCGCTAGATCGCGCTGTCGGACAAGAAATCGGAAGCTCTGGAACCGCCGGGAACCCAGGAGCCGGAGGGAGAAGAGGTGGGAATAGTAGCGAGGGAGTGTGAGGGGGGTAGATCCCAGCATATAACCCCAGGAATGAGAGCCAAACTGAATCAATGCAGCCATCTCTGCCTCAGTCGATAAATATCATCTTTTACTTTTTTCCCCCCAAACTTTAACAGATTACAAGGGGTATTAAGAACTGGACGCACTACTGAAGGGCACAGGTTGGAGAGAGAGCCTGCACATTTTTGACACATTTGCCCGTTTACCAGACTGGATGTTCAGTTTAAGGGCCCCAGGAGTAGAAACAATGCAGACGTCATGGGGGGAGGCCCCTAAGGCGCCCCTTTGGATGCATTTGCGTGTCCCCTGGGGATGGATGTGTTGAGATGAGCTTGTGGCTATGCATCTGTGCACTCCCCGACCCAGGCGTCGCCTCCCTCCCCCTCCTCTCATCCTACTCTGGAAACTTTGTGTAGGAATCCTTTTTCTGAGGGCCAGAGGGCGTTTGCAGCCAGGGGTTTATATTACCTACATTCCTTTGTAGCACCTATTTGCAAATGCATTGCATCTAAGTATGTGAGCAAGAACGCCTTGAACAAGAGAGGACGGCCGTGCGGGTCCCTAGCACTCTGCTCTGGTTTGGAGACCGGTGCAAAGTGCGTGCTCGTGGGGACAGAAGCCTCTTGCACCCAGTTTGCCTTCTCCAGCCTCACTGACAGGAGGCAGCCAGTGCCCTCGGCTGATAGATGCATTTGCAGCTCTCAAACAGCAGGGAACTCTTTTTAAACCAAGAATACCAACACCCACTGTTACATTGCTCCCTAGTCAACATCACCATCACAAATTAAAAAACAGTGCGAAAAGGTAGAAAAGGCGCGCGCGCGCGCACTCACATACACATACATCCCCCCTCCCCCCTGGGCTAGATGCAAATCCCAGCCAGCCAAGGCCGACCGGCAGTTGTCTTTCTCTAGACCCGGGGCGGGGGAGTCGTGTCCCATGAGCGTCCCGGGTAGTTCCAGGCCGCCGAGCGGGCCAGGACAGCCGCGGGTGCGGTGGAGCCCTACTGGGTGCCAGGAAGGCGCTGCCGGGACTTCTCTACTCAGCTTCGTCCCGGAGGCTGCCGTCCGCTCATAGGCATCTGGGGGAGGGGAGTGAAGTGGAATGTTCGGGTGTGGAGCAGCCGGGGTGCTCTCTAAAGGCCAGGATGGGGACTCATTGGTGTTGCGGCGACGGCCGTGCGCCCGGCTGTGCGGGGGGAGGTGCTCCTGGCCAGGACGCGCTCGCGCTGGGGGTGTGCGCCGGACAGCCGAGCTGTGAGAGTTGGAAAGGAAAAAGACTGCGCTGTGCGTGTGTGGGCTCTTTGTGCGAGCTGCCCAGCTGGACTTCGAGTGGGCTGTGTGTACTCGGGGAATGTGCAAAGGCGGCGAGTTCCACTCCCCCACCACCCGCCCCCCATGCCAGCCTTCTCTCTGGCGTTTCTGCCTGTGGCTGGAGGCAGCCTAAGCGTGGGGCGGAGGGCAGGGGGCCGCCCTGCAAGTTCCTGTCGTTCTAAAGCAAGTTCGGAGAGGATCACGCTCGAAGGAGGGAAGGCCAAGTTAGCAGACGTCACATCAAACAGGGAAGAGAGGTTTACGTTGGCCACCAGACCTCCACTGCATTGCAGCCGGTGAATTACACGGACGCCCCTCTCGCGTTCCCCGTGGCGCCACCTCCTCCATCCCCGGTGGCTAGTCCTTGAAGGGAGAACCCCTGGGCTTCCAGAGGCCAAAGGGCGCAGGGCTGGTGCTGCGCGCACAGACGCGCGTAACGTGAACCTCTCCCGAAGCGCTTTTCAGATGCCACAATGTAAGAGCCCGCGCTTCCTCCCGTGCGTCTAGGACAAGTTGGCAGTCCTGACTGCCAGGCTCCCCGCTCAGGGCCAAGGGGTGGAGTGGAGCGGAGAGGAGGCGGCGAGCTGGAGATGCTGCTGGCGGGATGTCAGCCCCACATTGGGCTCCCGTCTCCCCAGCAGTGGGGGGAAACTTACTTCCCTTCAGTGCCTTGACCCCACGGGGTTTCAAGGACAGAGCGTTTGGTCAGAACCCTCCACGTGGGGCCAGGCTTTGCTCTGACCCGAGTGAGCACTTTCCACAGTGGATGGAACTAGTTCCCGAACGGCTTCCTGTTAGGGGGGCCTTGGGGTTTCATAGCGTTGGTCGCCCTCTCTCTCTAGGCTCATAACAAGCCTCTCAGTTCCGTCCTTAAGCATCAGGGGAGAGAGAGAGACAAGACTGGGAAAGCCATCCCGTCGCGGGCGGCTGTCCGGGTTTCCAATCGCCGCTCCGAGACTGAAAAAGACAGAAGGCGAGCCGCGTGCACAGACAGTTAGTTAATGGAAACCCTGTAAATCGGTTTTAAGTGCACCCAGGACGGAGTGGGAGGAAGGTGTAGATGGGGATGCTGAGGGATGGGGCTAGGATGGGTTGGGGTCGGTCACACATCCTCGCAGTTTTGAAAACGAGAGTCGCTGCTCTCCCTCCCATTGTTCTTAATTTAGAAAAATAAATTCATTAAAGGAAATCGCACGCACAGGGGAAACCCGAGCTCCCCAGCCCGCCCCGAGCGGAGGCGTGCGCGGCTTCCCTTGGCAGTGAACCCGGCTGCGGCTGTCCCCCTCCCCGCTTCCTCCCCCCTCCCTCCCCGCACCCCCCCCCCCCCCCCCCCCCCCCCGCTCCCCGGCGGGGCACTGCTACTACCGCGATCGCCACCTCACGCCGAAGGAATGCTCGAAGTATGCACACGTTCCCAAAAGTAGACCTCCTTCACCGCCGGAGGAGCATACATCACCCCGTGGCAGCCGTCCACCTTCCCAGGCGTTTCGTAACCGAGTAAACTGAGAGCTGGGAACAGCCCTCTATTAAGTAGCCCGCGGCGCGGAGCCTCTTCCCACTCGACAAAGGCGAGCCGCCCCAGACGCGTCCGCGCGCCGGCAGCTGCGCTCCCCTCCCCGGCCGTCTCCGCCGGTTCAGTCGCTCCAGCCGCTCTTCCCGGGATCCTCCTTCTCCTCCTCCTTCCAGGTGGCCCTGACGCTACCCAACTCTCGGCAGCCGCCAGGGGCTCCCGCAGCGCTTCGCCACTTGTCCGGGCGTGGCGGGGTCGCAGCGAGCGCAGTCTTCCAGGACCTCGGAAAGCCGCCGCCGCCGCCTGCACCTGGATCACAGCCGCCTCAGGTCGGTTCGGCTTCTAGCCCTTCTCTCTGGCCCCATCCCTCCCAGCGATAACGAGGGAGACTTGCTTCTAGCCTGTTGCTTGCTCCGCCCTAAGCCATTCAGGATCCCGGGCGAGGACCGTTTGGACTTGTACGAGTGGAGATGTGCCTGAGATTTGCCAGGTGTATTTGGGTTTTGTGATTCATTTGTATCTTTGAGAGAGAAAGAATTGTAGCTTTTCTTAGGAGCGGAGGCAGGCGGCGGTGTGTGCGTCCAGTACCGTGTTCCATGTTTCTCTTTGTAGGGCAATTTCATCTATAGATGCTGTCGATTTCAACGCAGGGCGCGCCCGGTTTTGTGGCCACCGGCCCCTCATTGTCTCGCGCCTGCAGCGTTGCCGGGGGTGCCGTGGTGCAGCCGGGCGCAGGGAAGGTATTTTGGTGACGCACGGCGTGGAATTCTTTGGAGGGCCGGCTGAGTGCTCTGCAGCTCGTCGGTCGTGGCTGCGCGGGTGTGGGTGGCATCTTGAGACAGATTCCTGGTCGAGGGTTCTGGCTCGTTCCTCTGCCTTTCCAAGCGTCCGCGATGGCGGGTTGGTCTGGTTCTAGGGAACTCAGCCTTGGCCGGGTCCTAGCTCCCGGAGAAAGCTCCCTCTCCCGACTTCTTCCCGAGTGCATTGGTGGAGGCCCTGCCCGGGGTCAGTGGAACCTCTTAGGTAGTTTCCATCCCAAATCCTAGAGACTGTAGGGATCAGAGAGTGGGCGCGGAGTTCATTTACGGACCGGAGACCGGGAACCAGGGGACAGAAAAGGTACTTCAAACCCAGCATCCTCAGGACCCTCCGGTGACCAGTTGGGGCTTTCCAGGAACCCCTGCCCCCCACCTCAGCCCGGACCTTCTAACGGGTGCTGGTACGCTGGGAGTGGGAGGGGGCAAGGAAGGAAATGAGCGTAGGCTCGCCCTTGGCCAACTATTGTCCAGGTAGCGGTGGGTAGAGGAGGTAGATGACAAGCAGGGTTTCTAGAAGGACCCCCGCGGGGTGGGGGTGGGGATGTTTTATTTCCATTTTAAACTTTAAGTTAAGGAACTGGCCCCTTCCACCGGGGTTGGGAGGGGGCAAATAGGCAGAAGGAGACGTATCCCTTAAGATTCCCCCCGCTACCCCCCGCCCCCCGACTGACTCATTTTCATTCATGAGGTTGAAGTGAGGGAATCCTCGCTGCCACGTAGGGACGGCAGCTTTCAGACATTTATGTCTGAGGATGCTCAATGAAGTGTTGCTAAGCATTCAGATAAATGTTTTGGCTAAAAGGAGAGAAAACTAAAAAGAAAGAAAAAGAAAGAAAGAAAGAACAAAAGAAAAAGAGAAAAAGACATATGGACGAATGCCTGGCTGGCTGGATGAACTGACTGTATGTTCAGATACCCGGCCGCAATGTGATTCATTCTTGCCACCGAATCAGGCACTCGATAGGTGGCGCTCTAGACCCAGACAAAAGTGCCTCCACTGCTTTTTTTTTTTTTTTTTTTTTTTTTTTTTTTTTTTTGGTGGAGACTAGCGGTTTTGAAAAATATCTGCACACAGCTTTTCGGTGGGTACATTGTCAGCCTTTAACTTTTCGCGAGCACGACTGCCAACTGAGTTGGAAATTATTATAGCAAAGTAAAGGCCAGATGATGGGAACAATGGGCCAGTTTCACTTCTTGCTTTTCACTGATGTAGAAGAGGGTTAGAAATGTCAAACTGTTGTTAATTAGGGAGAAAGAAATTGCTAGAGCCTTTGGATCTCCAGAGCAGTGCCAAAATCTTAATTTTGGCTTCACAGAAAAGTGCTCCGGGCAAATTTGGCATGCCTGCTTAGCAGACATTTAAAATGCAATTTACACTCAGGCCGAGGAAAGCTGCCCTAATACATTGTGCCAATTATTTGGAAAGACCTGGTTGGAGCTTGTCAGGTTCTTTTCTCAGAGAGAGTTCGACCTTTGGCTCATTTTTGGATTCCTGAGCATGAGGCCTCGTTTGTTGCCTTACAATAATTTATGTATCCAGAGTCAACTCTCTTTTTATGTTTTACCTCTTGCAGCTTCCCAGTTGAGTTCATTGCTAGCAGCTTTTGTCTCTGGATTGGACCTTAGAATGTTTTAGAAGATTCCCTTCTACCCTCATGGGTTAAGCACCTACTGTGTGCTGGGGACTATAAAAGATGAATAAGACTCTTTGTCTTTAAGGAGTTAATAATCTAGTTACAAAGTCAGGAAAAATCAGAATAGGACATACTCTTCTCTGGAGAACACATACCTGTAATCTTCTGGAATAAATGAACAGCTAAATGAAAAGAATAATTATTACTGAGAATTTTTATTAAAAAAAATCTTCGGGAAACAGGAGTGTTTTGTCTCTTCTATTGCGTGTCCCTTTTTTATTATGTATTTTAGAGTTGTTTTCCCCTAATTTTGGTGCAGGATTTATTAGATGTGAAGACAACACAGCTAGTAGGGGATCAGGTTTCAGTTGGACCTTTCCTATTTCTGTATAATCCATTTCAGACCTAAAGAGCTGCATATTTGTAGGCAGAACAAAATGAAGAAAAAAGAGAGTAAAAGAGGTTTATTATACTTTTCCAAATTACCCTGAGACCACTAAAGTACAGTTACCTAAAGAGTTCAGCAGCTAGGAAAAAGTGGCCGGCCAAATAAAATCCCCAGCTGGAAGAGACATTTGGTTGAGTCAGGGATAAAATGACCTCTGAATTAGCCATCACCCAGGCAGGCTGAAGTCATGTGGGGTCTGGTCGGGCCTTCACCCTGGATGCTAAGCAGGACCAGCCTCCAGGAAAACAGGACCCTCTTTAAACTTGAACTCCCTCTTAGGGCCATGATTAAACTGCTCTAGATGAACTCGACTTCCACTGCTTCACAATAAGCCCATTCATTAGACGCTGGGCTCGGCCCTGGTGGTTATCAAGGCAGATCTGGTTGGGTCCTGGCCCAGGGCCTGGCTCCAGTTCTAACCTGGTTCTAGGCCTGCCCAGACCCGGTTCTGATGCAGTGTCTGCTTCCTCCCTCAGATCCCTTCATGTGGCTGTGAGCTCCGAGGCCCAGGCCAAGCATGAAGACCAGGCTTCCCCCAGCGCTGGCCATCCTGGGTGCCGCCCTGCTCCTGTCTTCCACTGAGGCAGAAGGTAAAAGACTCTCCCTTCACCCGCCCCCAGTGACTATGCAGAATTAGAGAAAAGAAAAAAAAGAACAACAAGTGAATCCTCCTTCTATAGCTTGTTCTGTTTCCCCGCACCTTCTCTTTTTCTCCTGGGGTTTCTCTCCTTCAGAGAAACTCCCTCTTCTACTGAGGTTTGTCCATTTCCCGGCTCTCAAGTGCAGCTCTTTCGTATTCTGCCTAATCCATTCCGTACAGTGCTGTGTGGTCTCCTTGCGCTTGTCTCTGCGGTGTGCTGTCCACACTGCCACCTACACCGAGGCCTTCCAAGAGGACCAGCTGTCCGTCGGGAGGGGGCGACGGCTGCTCCCAGGTCTACCAACAGGATACCTCCAGGTGCTGCCCAGGAGCCCTGGTTCGAGGACCGGCTTGCTCGAGTAGCTGGTAACCACCAGGCTTGGGCTGTGACCTTGGTGACGACACAAAATAAAAGACTCCAACCGCGCCGGCTCTGTGCGTCTGTGTGTTTTGTGGGCATCTCAGTCGGAGTGTCGGATGGTGCAGACAAATGAGGTAGCAGTCAGACCCCCAGGGGATGGGTGGCAAGGAGAGATCCTGGACCCGGATTGTGTTCGCGTGGCGCAGGGTTGTTGCTGTTTGGTTCGCCCAGCAGAAAAGTTGGATCTGGGCCAAAGTTCCCAATCCAGGGAGCCAGCGGACACCAGACCAGGTGGGCACCACCACCCTCTCGCTCACACTTACTTCCAGCATCAGACCCACGCATCAGACCATAGAGTTGGTCAGGGGCTGGGAGATGGGTCGCCTTGACCCCGAGGTCTGCAAAATGGCTCTGAGTGACCTTGCCCTCTAGGAAACTAAGGGCTCCTGATAGATTTTTCGACCTCACTTCTTTTTCTTGTGTGCACATGGTGTTTTCATTTCTCAATATTTGCTAAACAAGCCATTTCTATATATTAACCCAGTGGGGGCTTCTGTCTGCCCTAAATTATCATGGGAGACCTGAGAAACTAGTGTGTTTTTTTTTTGTCCTGCAAGGTAAATGGAGTAATATCATAAAAGACAACTTAATATTTTTCTTCTTCTTTTTCAATAAAGAAATGCCCCTGATGGAGTTAAGGGAAAAAGAAATACTCTGCATGGGCCAGCTGTGGAAGTTCAGGGTGAATTCTGCTTCTTTAGAGCTTGTAAAGCTATTTTGGGGCAACACTAAGATTTTCAAAAAGTTTCTATTGTGTTTGATTTTCTATTTCAAGATTGCAGGTACAAAAAAATGAAGATTAGGAAAAGCAGAGAGTCTCTAAAATGTATGCTATATTTAGAAAAGTGACAGAAACTTGCTGGCTCATATTATCTGATGAATAGTTTGTGAATGGAGAGGTTTTTCAGAGTGGGCTCTGTGAAGTCATGTTCAGATGAGGTTGCCTTTAATGTTCCTTTCTGTGTCATTGTTAGGAAGGAAGTTTATTTGAGGAACTCTAGAAACCCTACTAAAGATATTTTTAGATAATTCACTGAAGTGGCCTAGTTATTGCTCATTAAGAAAATAGTTATTTGAAAATCAGAAAGATTTGAGAATTCTTAGTAAAATAATTAGGTTGGAAATGATGTAAGTGGAAAAAATCAGTTCTGAATTGGATAATGGCTGGTTAGCAAAGCACAGTTGAAAAGAACATTTTATTATCTTTTACTGATTATTTTCACATTTCGCACATTTTTGTCTTTTTAATTTGTATTTATTTCCACATGGTACAGCTTTTTCCTTTTCTATCTTAAGCTGTGTCTTTTCTTGTCTCTCACCCCCTGACATCAGCATTTAATAATTATATTTTAATAGGATTCTTTTTTTCTTTATCCTCTAGTTTGGAATTGTTAAATAGAAATATATTGAGAGCCACAAATGCAAGCCACATATGTAACTTACAGTTTTCTGGTTGTCACATTAAAAAAGGAGAAACAGGAGTTACTAATTTTTATAATATGTTTAACATAACTTTATGTATCCTAATAATATCACATGATCATTTCAACATATAATCAATATAGAAACCACTAGTAAAATATTTTACCTTTTGTGTACTTAGTCTTTGATGTTGAGTGTGTATTCTAAGCTTACAGTGCATTTCATTTTGGACTGGCCACATTTCAAGTGCTTGAGAGCCACGTGTGGCAGGTGGCTCCTGTTCTGGACGACACAGCTTCTGTGCTAATGACCAACTAATGGTCCCAGGAGCCTGTGAAAGGCTAACAAAATTTGTGGCCAAAACCTTTCTGGGGACAATGGGCTAGGAACAGAATTTCTTTGAAATATTTCTGTTGGGGACATTTCAAAATTTTAACTTGCACCCCTGTTTCCTGCTATGTCATTTTAATTTTAGTTTAAAGTAGCCATAGTTACTTTTCTTTCCCTTTTGCAAGCCATACGTATATTTTTGTATTTCTACTATTTACCAACCAATTTCTACTTACTTAATTTTTTATATGTTGAAAGCCCAATGCCTTTTTTTTTATAATTATTTAAAAGATTTGGCATTCGCTTTTTGCATTTCTCCTTTTGTATAAGTGGTCTCACCTTTATCTTGTTTTCCTTCTACCTACTTATACAAGGAACTTTATTTTTCATAATACAGTAGTTTTTCCTATAAAAACAAGGGTGAAAGTGATTTTTTGGCCTTTAGTATTTGTAATTTTTAGACACAGCATAGACTTTATTAACCTTGTCACTTGGCCAGTACTTTGCATGACCTAGAATTATCCTATATAATAAAAGGCTAATATGCAAATTGTCCCCTCGACTGGGAGTTCGACCAAGAGTTCCACCAGGGGGTGGGGCCGGCCCACCAACTGCCTGAGGCCCCCTCCCCCCGGCTGGCCCTGCACGAATTCGTGCACTGGGCCTCTAGTAATATATAATGAACAATTTGATATTACCAATTCATTAGTGAGTTGAGGCCATAAGCTTTAATTATCTTGTGTTTAGATGAAGAGGCTAATTAATATGTATATTTATATAATTCTGTGTCAAACTTGTATCAGAAATTTCTAACTAGAGAACTCATAGATCATCTATTCTAATTCTCTCCTCTACCACGTGAAAAAATGAGGACACAGAGGCTGAATAATTTAGCCAATTAACATAGTTACTTAGGAAGACAAGACCCAGGTCTTCTAGCCCTGATTTAGCGCTAGTTTGCCCATAGTGTGCTTCTTGGTCAACCTAGCTAGTTTAACGAGGGAACACATTAAGTAATGTGTACAAATGATTCATTACTTATCTGAAATATTAATTTTTCAAATGGTTATTTTAGAAACACAAATGAAGTTAACTATATCATGACAAAAATTATTAAATTTATACTAACTTTGGATGGCAAATTTAAATGAATGTCTATTGAATATAGCAAAATCATTCTTTGCACATTTCTAAAGTTCTTTACCATTAGAGAACTTTAGCATCATTTTCAGTGTTATTATCACAAAGATTAGATTAAAATTCTTACTAGTTTATCAAGATTATTATTTGTAGTGTTTTCTCAGTTTTTCTTTATATTCAGCACATTTGATATACTTGCCAAAACTTGGGCTATTCCCCATTCACCTGTTCATTTTTCCATTCATCCATCCATCCACCTCTGCACAGTTGGTAAATTCTTGGATGTTTCTGCCTTTTAGGTGCCATCATTAAAAACATTATTTTTAAAGAATTATATATCAAGATAGACATTTTAGTTTTAAAATTGCTTGAACAAGTGTGTAAAGAATTTGGAAATATCTGAGTATCTTTATTTATTATTGAATAGGCATCAAAAATGGTTTTTATAAAATATATATATATATATATATATATATTAATAGTTAATTATGTTTAAATATTGTTTTTTAAAGTTAATCTTTTACTCAAATATTTCTTATTCTTTACATTTAACTCAGTATGGAAGAAAATTATATGTGCTGAGTCAGATCATGGGATCAAAGTTTTGCTGCTCATTAGCTGTGTTAACCCCTCAATTTCACTGACTGATCTATGAAACTGGGATAATAAGGCCTGCCATGCTGGGTTGTTATGAGAAGAAAAAGAGACAATTAATAAAGTGTTCCAGGGAACACAAGATGCTGCTTGTGACAATACAAGGGCAGTTGTGAATTATTTTTATGTAAAAGAAAATATTTTATGTAAAAATATGAATGAAAATACATTTTACATTGAATTAAGTTATCTTTTTTTTTTTTTATAAAGAAAACAAACCCAAAATGTATACATAGCATGGCAATCCTGAAAGGTTTTATATGTGATAAAAGTGGCAAGAGGAAAAATGGGGTGGGCTGTCTTTGTACACATGCTGGTTGGCCTTTCTTTCTTACTTTTGATTCCTAAGTACCACATCTGGGTTTCTTTGAACACCTTAAATTCCTCTGAAATGTTAAAGACTTTTCCCAACAGTCAATTTTTCAGTTTTTCTGGAATCCTGGTCATTTGGAAAGCAACAAGGTGGGCCGCTGCTGCCCTTCAGCAGTTTTAACCTAATGTCTGCCGCTTCAGGTCAATTTCCCTACAAGGTTGGTGGTACTGTTTTTCCATGTACTGATTTTTTTTTAAAGCATGCTCAGGCCAGTTGTGTCTGCCTTTGCATTAAATTTGTCCTGAGCCATTGCTACTGGAACAATATTTTATAATGATATTCTTAATAGCTATTGTCCTATTAACATTTGTTGCATGCTTGTTATACTAAGTGACGATGGCAGCTGAACCTCGCAATACGGTAACAGACAGCAGAATGTTGGATAATTAAACTATGCATGTAGATTAATAGTCTAATCTCACTGCCTGTGTATGGATAGTAAGAAAATAACATTCGTTCCATTACTAGTGTATCCAATAAAAACAAAAAGCCATCTCCTACAGTTGTAAGCAGCAGTTTATTAAAGCAAACGTTTGCTTACTTTATCTTATTTCCATTAAAACGTATTAATATTACATAAATTGCTAACCCCAGTTAAATTCTATGACTCATGTCTCAAAGCTACTGCTGTATTTCAATTGACCTCTGTGAAAACCTACAAAGAGATTTTAATCTCTCAAAAATTCTGACTCACAGGAATAAGTTCAGACTTAAATACTTTAAGAAGAGTATGGCTGAAAGTCTTCTTACTTTGTGAATCTGCTTCAAGAGTAATAGTTTGTAATGCATTGACCATGCACTGACAGTGAGTCAGTACAATGCTGCATGATGAGGCATGAACATTGCAGAGAGAATATCATTATAAAATATTTCTGAAACGTCTTTGTGTAATGACTATTGTACATGGAGGCTTTTGTTCATTGTGGGAAACTAAAAACCAGTCAACATTTCATTGACACATGCATGATGCTGTACAGTTTTGTATGTAAACTCTTTCTGTACTTTTCGATTATTCCTTTCATTGACTTCTCCAAGTTTTTATGCGCAGTCATGTCTCCAGATTGCTGATCCTTCTTCACTGTTTTCTTTAAGTTCTGTAAATAAATGTCTGTAAATATACATTGATGTTGTCTTTTCATAATTAACCATTGTTTTGTAGAAGACCATACTGGCATTTTAATTTAAAATGCCATTTCTAGTATGGAGTACGCCTGCTGCAAAGGAAAAGAACAGTGTTGGTTTACACCTTGGAAACATACAGCAAATTGGTGTAAACGGGCAGAATATTCCTTTTATAAACATCTATTTATCATTCTTTATATATTTATACATTATTAACATCTCATTACTATTTGAATATTTGTTTGTCTGAATATACATTAGATGTATATTTCCTTGTGAAACATAACAGTGCTAAATTTCCCATGATTCCATCTTTTCATTAAAATACAGTTTCATCTCTGCCACAGACTGAGATGTGTCAAACAAAAATCAATAGCAAGACTTGGATGCAGAGAATGAACCAAAAATATCATTGATTCTTTTCCACATTATGGAAAAAAAAGTATTGCGTCAATGTTCTAAATGAACTTCTATGGTTGTGAGCAGGTTGTGGTATGGCATGCTTATTCAAATTGCACTCAGCATGTATTGAAATTCTTTTAATTGTTATGTGAATTGTTTGCACATGTGGTTATTATATGTGATCTCATTGTACTTGTATGTACTTGTATCCAAATATGTTTCTAGTATGCTTGATTTTGCTGGCCATTCTTGGATGACCTAGCAACTCAAGAATCAAAAGTGTTTTGTGCTGTCTTCTGTAATATGTATACTCTCTGATGTTTTGTCATATCTTGTCGGCTTTTAATTTTATTCTTATCCAACAAGATATCTTTTATATTTGTTGGAAACAAATTTATGCAAAGACAATTTAGTAAGCTTTGCTCAACACAATTCTTATTAATTAAATTGACCATTTTTTGAAATTGGAAAATGTAACTGATAGGCACTCTCTCTTTTGCAGTTGACCCACCTTCAGACTTGAATTTTAAAATAATAGATGAAAATACTGTTCATATGTCATGGGCAAGACCAGCCGATCCAATTGTGGGTTATAGAATAACAGTGGATCCTACAACAGGTAAGTTTTATTATCAGGAACATTAAAGATAATAGAATCCAGTCTTTTCCCCTCTTTTCATTTTATTATGAAGAATCTGTGATTTAGAAAACCTGATAGGTTTAGCCAATGTCACCAAATACTTGGTGGGCTCAGTCTAGTACTCACTGTTATATTTTTATAGTGTTGAGCTTCATTAACATGGTTTGCTATGCTAAGCTGTTGTTATTAAAAAGGGACTTTGTTTTTTAACCTGATCAGAATATTGCTGGTCATCTTTGATTTTATAAAGTAGAGTTTTCACTTCTTAACATTCTTCTTGAATTAGTTAATATTCAACATGTAAAGTATCAACTGATAAAGTGAGTTGCTATACCTTACCCCATGTCCTACGCACTTCAGTACTCAGGGAATTTTGTTATTCTGGGATAATGGTGAGCTACTATGACAAAAGATAAGAATTTACTTTATGTGGATTCTATAGATCCCAGGCTAAGTGTCTAAAAAAAATGGCTTTGTTTCTCAAGAATTATATTTAGTGTTCATGATAATGTCCAACTGTGGGGAACCAATCTCTGCTGATTAACTTTTAGTTCTAACATTAAATGGGAAAAATCACCATTTCCACTAACACCATCCAAGTGGTAGGATCAAGTCTTAATAGACTGACAGTAGAGATGGATGATGTCAACATAACTTATCAGAGCTGTGCTTATTTATGGCTTTAAAAAATACCAAGAATTTTAAATGCTGATTTATCAGGGAATTGGGAAACTTTTTTGATATGATCTGAGAACTTAAAAAAGGGGGCAAGAATTTACTTTTTCTTTGAATCTTTTCTCCCCATATATATTTGTAGTCAATGAATTCATTCATTCCAAAACAGAAAAGCAGTTGAAAAGGTATCCATTCTGTTTCCAGATGTTGTAAATCACTGACTCCTAAATTCCCCAAGCTGGTACTGGGACCCCCAACACAGCAGAGCCCTGCTGTCTTCCGGTTCCGTGAGGGCCCTGGTTGGTTCTGTAAACCAAGAGCACTTTTCAGAGTTCTATTACATCTGTTACCTTTTTTGATTATTTATGTTTTGATGAAATTTTAACATAATTTAAAAACCTTTATGGGCACTTAGCCCTTTGGAACTACTGTATTTCCTGATTGATTTGAAATTTAACATAATCTAGAACAGTGGTTCTCAACCTTCCTAATGCCGAGACCCTTTAATACAGTTCCTCATGTTGTGGTGACCCCCAATTTCATTGTTACAAATTGAACATAATTAAAGCATAGTGATTAATCACAAAAACAATATGTAATTATATATGTGTTTTCTGATGGTCTTAGGCGACCCCTGTGAAAGGGTCATTCGACCCCCAGGTTGAGAACCGCTGATCTAAAAGGAAGTATAAAAATAGTTAATATGTAAATAAACACTATGCATACTGTGCCTTGAAGCGTTTGCTACCTAGTGAATTCAGAGGCGTGGTTACCCAGTAAGGTATGCACCCTTTTGAGTATGGAGGATGCATTGCTTCCACACTAATTGTTTCCCAGTAGAGGTTAATTTTAGCCTGTGGGGTTTGTTTTCCAGGAGCCGATTTTCATCCCCCGCTTTTTTTTTTTGCTTCCTCTGCTCTCCTCCAATGCATACTTTAATATTAAATTATTTCCTACTTTATATCTCATTTTATAAAAAACTTCGTTATCTATCATTAGTCTTCCAAAATAATAAGAGATTTTTGGTTTGCTGTTCTGGACTATCTTTAATCTAGAGGACTCCTTAAGTCCTCAAACAAATATTGGATATGCTTGTAACAAGCCTATTTACTGAGTTTCTAGAATTCAAAGTTTTGGTTTTGAAGAACAGTAAAACATAATGTTTGGATGTTCTGAAAAGTAATCTATATTGAATTTTTCAGATTTTGAGTATATCTGGGAATTACATTATATTGTGTTATATGTAAAAATGTTTTGTTGCATTCATATATTCCTTTCTATATTTCCAGATGGGCCAACTAAAGAATTTACCCTTGCAGCTGATACCACTGAAACTTTATTATCAGATCTAATACCTGAAATAGAGTATGTGGTGACAATCACTTCATATGATGAAGTAGAAGAAAGTGTACCAGTTATAGGTCAACTAACAAGTAAGCACACATATAAAGTACTTTTATTCTTTTAATATTTTGGCAGAAGGTTTCTCCCACTTTCACATTTATCCTGTAACCATGAAGAGTTAATTAATATCAGTATTAACTATTCTTCCTAGAATAGTCATTTTTATGATCCTAGTTATTAGTGGATACTAATAACTCATTCTTGATTTATAAGCTTGGTTTCTGGAATCATTAGGAATGTTATGAATGAAAACTATTAAAAACATCAAAGTTTGCCAAGCAACAAAGTTAGTGTCTTTTTGAAATATATCTAATGCTCACTAAAAATGATTTAGTTGCACAGAAATACTTATTTGGCTGTATTCTATGACCAGCTCGGCATGGACCATTCATTTGAAAGAGAAGGGTGAAAGACAATGTATGTATTTTACTTTTAGGAAGTATTTGTATGGGTTCATTTCCTTTTCTAATAATCAGGTTTTTGACTCAGTTCAAACAGGTGGTCCTATGAAGCCAGGGGAGAAGAAACCTGGAAAAACAGAGATACAAAGTAAGTATTTCCTCTAATATTTTTGCTTGGATTTGTAGAAGTCATAAATGTAATATGAAAGAGATGTTTCAATTATATACATAGTCTGATCTTTCTATATTATTTTCTATAAGCTTTATTTAGAAGTCTAGACAATATAATAGTAATATATGACTAAGTAGTTAAAATATATGTTTTGACTTTCTAGCCAAATTTTCACTTCATTTATTAAATACTAGAGGCCTGGTGCATGACATTTGTGCACTGTGTGTGTGTGTGTGTGTGTGTGTGTGTGTGTGTGTGTGTGGTGTTGGGGGGGGGTCCCTCAGCCTGGCCTGCACCCTCTTGCCATCCTGGACCCCTTGGGGGATGTCTGCCTTCCAGCTTAGGCTCTCACAGTCCAGGACCCCTCGCTCCTTACTACCTGCCTGCAGCAGAGGCAGGAGAGGCTCCCGCCACCAACGCTCGCTAGTGGTGAGTTGGCTGAGCGGTGCTCCCCCTGTGGGAGCGCACTGATCACCAAAGGGCAGCTCCTGTGTTGAGAATCTGTCCCCTGGTGGTCAGTGTGCATCATAGTGACCCGTCGCTCTGCTGTTCAGTCGATTTGCATATTAGCCTTTTATTATATTAGATTCTTTTTACTGGGGGTGTTTTGAATTTGTGTGTGTCCAAATTTTCCTGCATGATTTTGGCAGTAGGTGAGAAACAAACCTCATCACTGGACTTAATTCATTATCTCAAAGATAAATGGATAGAAATAGGTGGCAGCGTAGGGATATATGAGAAATATAAGGCTGGAACAGAAGGGAGATGACCCCATAGTGTTTAAAGCAGTTCTATTGCCATGAAAATGTATTTCCAGGTCTGTGTATATGTTATGCTCATGTCCAGGGTACTTACATGACTTTAGTTGATGGCAGTTGTAGCCTTTACAGAATCTCTGTAAGACATCACTGGTAAGTTGGAGCGTTTGTAATAAAATGAAAGCAATATTATTTAGTCTAGGTTTTGCAGGTTCTAGCCTTCGTTTGTTTTATACTACTTTGTCTGACTTAGTGGGATGGACCCTTAAGGGGTTTCTTGGATTTCTAATTTTGCTACCTTGTAAAAGTTGGACTTATGACCCAGGAGACAATAAAAAAGATTACGAACACGTCTCCTTTATCTGGAATTTTTTGTTCTAGATCACTGTTTATTATTCTTTCTGATGTCTAATAAACTGAAATGAAGTATGTAGTTACAATGCTAATATTTCCCCTGAACCATCATATTTATTTTAAATGAAAGCATTCTGCCAAATATTGACTTTTCAATAGACTTAAATTGGCTTATTATATAGTGTGCAAAAATTATTTGGGCATACAATTTGTATTTTCCTCCTCTTCCAAGGCAAACCCTTTTTTAAATCATCCATCAGCCCTAGCTGGTTTGGCTCAGTGGATAGAGTGTCAGCCTGCGGACTGAAGGGTCCCAGGTTCGATTCCAGTCAAGGGCACATGCCTAGGTTGTGGGCTCGATCCCCAGTAGGGGGCATGCAGGAGGCAGCCTATCAATGATTCTCTCATCACTGATGTTTCTATCTCTCTCTCCCTCTTCCTTCCTCTCTGAAATCAATTATATATATATATATATATATATATATATATATATACACGTAGTGACTGCAAGTACAAAAACATCTTCAGAAAATTCACCCAGTGTTGCTTTGTGAATACAGATTTTCATGAAAACCAACCTGTTCCCTTGACCAGAGAGTTGTAAAAGCATTTCAGTAATTTAAAGATACCACGTGCATTTTTGCTTTTGAATAAAAATTCTTCCTCGTCTTTGTTTAGTAAAAGTAGATTTTAGTTATCAAATTCAAATACATTGATAATTAGGACAACAAGATATTACGGCTATCTTGCATCATATTTATGCTTGTTTTTACTCCTGTTAGAGTTTATGAACCCTCCAGACAAACCCACTGCAAACTTTAGACAATTATATTGTAAAATGCAGGAGAATGTTAAAAGATTTGCTCATTTCTTCAACTCAACTGCATTTGCTTGAATGGTACAGCAATTGTTTTGTATTTATTTATTGCTAAACACCAAGGAGTAAAGACACTGCTTACATTTCTTTTTTTATATCTCCCAGATGTTTTGTATAATTTTTACTTGGAGAAAAGAGAAGTAAGGACATAGTCTATAAAAATAGATAGGTTTATAGCATAAATACTAGAGTCACATGCTCATGGAGAGTAGGTAATCTATCTGTTTATCTGTTCTTGCATTTCTTATTTAGCAATTTAAAGAAATATAGTTCCATAAATGCATCTTTATGAAGGCACTGAAAATGCTTCTAATAACATTTTATATTCTCTTATGCATGTCAGTTGTGGGTGAAGACTAATGTGAATATGTCCTAATGAACAAAATGATTTGAGGAGCCAACATTTTTGCAAAGTTAGTTTGTATTTCTTTTATGATGGATAGATTTAATAATGCATCACTTAAAATTATCTCAAATGTATTTCAGAATGCTCTGTCAGTGCCTGGACTGATTTAGTGTTCCTTGTGGATGGCTCATGGAGTGTGGGAAGAAATAATTTCAAGTACATTTTAGACTTTATTGCTGCTCTCGTGTCTGCTTTTGACATTGGGGAAGAGAAGACAAGGGTTGGAGTCATTCAGTACAGCACTGATACCAGGACTGAATTTAACTTAAACCAGTACTACCAAAGGGATGAGCTTCTTGCTGCAATTAAAAAAATCCCATACAAAGGTGGCAACACAATGACAGGTATGTTTATGAATGTTGTTATTGTTGAAAATAAATGAAAGACCTGTTTGGGAAAGAAATGAAGCATTGCACAATTATCATGTATTAAATAGTTTTTAAATCAATCACATAGTTTTTGACTTGGGCAGAATTGTATAGAGCAGGATGAGTAAATATAGCATTGTCTTTCATTTCAGGGGATGCCATTGATTATCTAATTAAAAATACTTTCACGGAATCTGCTGGAGCAAGAGTTGGCTTTCCTAAAGTGGCAATCATTATTACGGACGGCAAATCCCAGGATGAAGTGGAAGTTCCAGCCAGAGAGCTCCGCAGCATCGGGGTGGAAGTTTTCTCTTTGGGTAGGCCAAGTTTGGTTATTTTCATTTTGGAACTTTTCAATACCTAATGCTTAGGAAGATGAAGGCTTGACTCCTCAGGGAAGGATGCTGTAAAAATGTTATTGCATTTTATAATGTAGTATCAAGCCACATAATTTTTGAGTAAAAATTTGGCTTGTCTATTTCTCTCTCACCCAACTCCCTGACCATATGCATCAGGTGAGGTGGTATTCACGCTCATTGCCAGCGCTCTACTTTTCAAAGAATGCTGAGCCAATGACCCCCATAAAGATCCTCCTTGTATGATCATTAAGTGTTTTTTATGTTTCCTGTATTATGTAATCCTTGAAGAATTTAGAGGGTTCCATCCAGCTCATTCAGGAGTCTGGAAGAAAAAAGTATTATCTTTGCAGATGGCAGGGACAAATGATGGCATGACTGGGATGAGGGCCCACTCTGCTTTGCTAAGCATTCGTTTTTTCATCTTTGGCCACTGGATGTGAAATTATAAAATGTCTCTGTCATTTGAACAGTAGCACATTCGTTACAAAGCAAAGCAATCCTGGTTTATCACTGAATAAAGATTTAAAAATGCCTTCACTTGTGCAAGACTGAGAAGACACAGATCTTCCCCAATTCAGCACATTTCCCTTTTCACCATAGCCTTTTCATGTCGTTTTTAAGGCATTAAAGCTGCAGATGCAAAAGAACTCAAACAAATTGCCTCCACACCTTCACTAAACCACGTTTTCAACGTGGCCAACTTTGATGCTATTGTGGATATTCAGAACGAGATCATCTCCCAGGTGTGCTCAGGTGTTGATGAACAACTTGGTGAATTGATTAGTGGAGAAGAAGGTGAGTGGACTGCTGAGTGTTCTATGTGTTAGCCTTTTTCATTATTTGATAGCATTTATAGCTTTACAGTATCAAGGAGGAGACACATTTACTCAACCATATCCTCCAGTGATTCTCTAACTGTGTACTCCACTTGTATTGTTTTTTAGTTACTCAACTTGTTGATATCATTTGCACTGTATTTTTACCCTCAGTGGAACATTAAGTGATAAAATGTTTCTATCATTGTAAAGTTCTTAAAAATATTGTTAGCCCGGTTGGTGTGGCTACTAGTAAGTGGTTGAGCGTTGACCTCTGAACCAGGAGGTCACAGTTCGATTCCCAGTCAGGGCACATGCCCAGGTTGCAGGCTCAATCCCCAGTGTGGGGTGTGCAGAAGGAAGATGATCAATGATTCTCTCTCATCAGTGATGTTTCTATCTCTCCCTCTTCCTTCTTCTCTGAAATCAATAAAAATATAGTATAGATATTTTTAGACGTTTGATTTGCTCTTTTTCTTTAAGACCATTTTTTTCATGTTGAGTGTACATAATTATGCTATTCAGGTACTTGCTTTAATTATCTCACACTCTGATTTAAACATTGACAGTCTGGGGAGACATTAATTTTAGCATTCTGCATCTTAAACTAATAGCAACACTGTTTCTATTAAATGGTGAAGGAAATGGGTTTTCCATCATCATGCTCTGTATCATGTTTTCAAAGCTTTAAGAATATTTCAAAATCAGTCAATTTGATCCTTCCATATCTGGAAAATTTTCCCATTTTTATAAGCTATTGCTTCTGAATATATGGGAGAAAGAGAAGACATTTCATAAACATCCTTTTGGGCATTAAAAAGTCACAAGTTCCATGATTGTTCTCCTCTTTGCCTGAGAATTGACAAGTGATTAAAGATAAGTTCTAAATAGCTACATCTTCAATTACATAAACTCTTTAATCTCCAAACCCCAAGTATTTTGGCAGTGTTCGTTGTCCCTAATTCTGTTTCAGAACTCCTTCTCATTACTTCATACGTTCCGAATCCTTTTCTTTGCTTTAACTGCCTAATGTTTGACTTTTTTGGTTGATATTAGTACAAAATCCATCTTCCATCCCACTTTTCTCTAGTTAACCTCTCTTTACTCAATCTGTCAAGCTTTCTAATTCCTCTTCATCTTCACTGGCATGCATGTACTAGGGGAAGGCCAAGCTTTTGCGGTGTCACTGTTTGAACCTCCCCTGTATGGGTGCAGGCCATGTCACAGGTGTTGTTCATGGCCTTCTCGCTCTTCATGGAATTTGCCTGAGATTTCTGTTCCCTGTACTATCTCTGAATCACTCAAAAGGTTTGGCCAGACTTCCAGCTGGCACAGCCATTGCTTCCCTCCCACCATTTCTTATTTCTTTAGGCATCATTTAAATACTACATCTGATTGCCTTTTTGAGGAGATGATGAGTAAAATTTGTGTTTGTTTTACCATCTACTTCTTGCAGGCTGATGAAAAATTAAAACTGTGTCTTCTGGGAAACTGATTCCATTGACAAATGTAAAAACTTGAAGATTTTCTCTGAAATACCTTCAAGTACTTTATGTTTTCTGTTAAGTACACGACTATGTTCTCCATTGAATAAGGAGAGAAATTCTTTAGATTTCAATATTTGTTTGTCAGTATGCATGTTGTAAACCATTGTTTCACCTCTCATTGGTGGCATTATGAACATCATTGAACTATTTTTCTTACCTTGAAATAAATGGGAATAAAACTGTTTAAAAAAAAAACACCTGTCAATTTGGACTTGCTGAGTTTATCTTTCTTGCATACTATAAAGAATTTTTTTAAAGATTATATTTTTATTCTTATAGTATAATTAAAAGGGAAAACCTTTCTGAAGACTTGAATTTAAGTCATTGATTCAACAAATATTTATCAAGTACCTACTCTGATACCTGAGAATAAAGGCAATGAGTAAAATACCAAAACCAAAATGGAAATCTTGGTCCCAGAGAAGAATTAGGCATCAGCTGTCCTATCACTAATTTCTTCCGAGGACTTTGATTTTTTGCTGTGCTTCAGCTCCCTGATAAAAATCTGGCACTGAGTCTCTTTTCCTTTGCTGGGTACAGGCGGATATGGAACAAGGTTGGGCAACTCTTCCTGATACATTCATGATTAATTTGAAGAAGGGGAATTAAAGGCCCAAACCTAAAGACCTTCATTAATAGGGTTGCATACCGCTGTTTTTAATCACTGTTCTGCTTGTTACTTTTTAGTTATTGAACCTCCCTCAAATTTGGTTGCCACGGAAGTTTCATCAAAATACATGAAGCTAAGTTGGACTCCATCCCTAAGCCCAGTGACTGGCTATAAAGTCCTCCTTATACCAATGACCACTGGCAGCCGACAGCATGCTCTGAGCGTGGGGCCTCAGACAACCACACTCAGTGTTCGCGACCTCTCAGCAGACACAGAATACCAGATCAGTGTTTCAGCCATGAAGGGTCTGACATCTAGTGAACCGGTTTCAATAATGGAGAAGACTCAGCCAATGAAAGTTCAAGTGGGTGAGTCAACAGATGGATCACTGAGTTTGGAATATGTGAAGGTCCATTTGATAGTATGTCTTACTGATTCAGATTTAGTTTTAAACAAAATATTTGCAATAGTTTTCTTTGAAAGAAACATGCTTACTAAGAAAACAAGATAGCTATATTTTAATGATTAATTTATACTTCTTGAACCTTGTTTCTTTCTTTTTACAGAATGCTCACGTGGTGTGGATATAAAAGCCGATATTGTGTTCTTGGTTGATGGCTCCTATAGCATCGGGATTGCCAACTTCGTTAAAGTTAGAGCTTTTTTGGAAGTTCTCATAAAAAGTTTTGAGATTTCACCAAACAGGGTACAGATAAGTCTTGTCCAGTACAGCCGGGATCCTCATACTGAGTTTACTTTGGAAAAATTCACCAAAGTTGAAGATATAATTGAAGCAATAAACACCTTCCCCTACAGAGGAGGATCTACAAACACTGGGAAAGCAATGACTTATGTCAGAGAGAAAATATTTGTGCCTAGCAAGGGTTCAAGAAGCAACGTACCCAAGGTCATGATTCTTATCACTGATGGCAAATCTTCAGATGCTTTCAGAGATCCTGCTATAAAACTAAGAAATTCAGACGTTGAAATCTTTGCAGTTGGTGTGAAAGATGCCGTCCGCTCAGAATTGGAAGCTATTGCCTCTCCTCCTGCTGAGACCCATGTGTTCACAGTGGAAGATTTTGATGCTTTTCAGAGGATATCTTTTGAACTCACACAGTCCATCTGCCTTAGAATTGAGCAAGAGTTGGCAGCTATAAAGAAAAAAGGTTGGTAGTCTTTATAGAATAATAGTTATCTCTTTGTGCACAAAGAATTTTTGGTTTTAAAATTGTAGATAATATGCTTCTTCAATTCTTTTTATAGGCAGGAAAAAGTAACTTTCCTATGTTATTGAAAACTGTCAAAGTTAGTTTATTTAACTCTGAGATATGACTTTCTCCTAGACATTTTTGCTTTTTAGAGTCATGAGATGTTTCTGATCCTAGTGTCTACTGTGTGGTGGGTGCTGAGCTACGTCCTTTGAATCAAGGGCAACTAGAACATAGTCCTGGATCTTTAATTTATTTTATGCATTCCCTTTCCTGGACCATTTTTGTGCACCATTCCTTACATCCAGACTTCCCTATCCTTCTTTTTTCTTCTTCATTTGTTCACATTCCCTTTTTTCAGCATTGTTACTCACCTCATCTCTTTCATTAAGCCTTTCTTAATTGTTCTAGTGCTATAACATTACTTTCAGTTGTTTGATGTTCATGTGTACTGCTTTGTTTTGTTGATAACCTCACACTCTCTTGCCTCTCCAATGTCTTTGTATGTCCCCCGAGGACAGGCTGTATGCCTTAAACAGTCTCTTTCTATGTTTTAGTTTAATAAATATTCTTTTGTTAGGAAAAATTTATTTATTATTACTTTGAAATAAACTGTTTACCATCAAAGGTTAATATATGATTGCCAGGGATGAATGGGAACATTTTGAAGGTTTGCTTAAGTCTGTTACTATTTAAAATCCCACTTGTGGGTAGGACCATCGCATTACTGCTTTGTCTTAAGAAGCTCAAGATTCAAATTCCATTTTAATTAGTCATTTAAACATTATAACTTAGTATTATGGATGGTCAAGACACATGATCAGGACCTCCTTGAAGGGCTGTGAGAGGTCTTCTCTCAATGGTCATGTGTAGAATATTTATTAAGCCTCAGTGGCATTCTTCTCCCAAGTGACTATGAGCCATTTAGGAAACATGCAGTCATTAAGTCTATGTTTGTTTGCTTTATAGATTTAAAAATTTTAAACTATGTCCTCCTTTTTTTTTTTTTAGCTTATGTGCCTCCAAAGGATCTTAGCTTTTCTGAGGTGACTTCTTACAGTTTTAAAACTAACTGGTCCCCTGCTGGAGAAAACGTTTTTTCCTACCACATCACCTATAAAGAAGCTACTGGGGATGACGAGGTCACGGTGGTGGAGCCAGCGACCAGCACCAGCGTCGTTCTCAACAACCTGAAGCCAGAGACCCTGTACTTGGTCAATGTGACTGCGGAGTATGAGGATGGCTTCAGCATTCCCTTGGCTGGAGAGGAGACCACCGAAGAAGGTGTGATGGGGTTTCTGCCACTGTTTTCCAAAATCTAGGAATTTATTGTAGAACAAAGTTAGCATTTGAAATAACCATCTGCTTTATAGTTCAGAACTGTGAATGCCTTTGTAAGATTTAGCATCTTTAAAATACAACTATACATAAACCCTTGTAAAAAAAGAAAAAACTTTTAAGTAAAACTCCTGGATTTCTTTTGGTGCATTTGAGGGTAAGAGACATAGAGAACTGTTAATAATTATGCAATTAACTCTTGAAGCACTGTTTACCCAGCATTTTCTGTCCCACATTTCAATAGTCTCATGTTCAAATACTTTTGAAACTGCCTTACTTTATGGATCTAATGATAAATATATATTACCAAATGTTTTCTATTTTATTTTATTTTTTTTACTCTGTTCATCAGATTTTTTATTCACTTGATTTTTAGATTCACTTGTTGATAGATATGTATTTGTTGTTCATAATTTGTATCTTTACCTTTTTCTTCTTCCTCTTATTAAAGAATACCTTTCAGCATTTCATATAATACTGGTTTGGTGGTGATGAACTCCTTTAGCTTTTTCTTATCTGTGAAGCTCTTTATCTGACCTTTAATTCTGAATGATAGCTTTGCTGGATAAAGTAATCTTGGTTGTAGGTTCTTGCTATTCATCACTTTGAATATTTCTTGCCACTCCCTTCTGGCCTGCATAATTTCTGTTGAGAAATCAGCTGACAGTCGTATGGGTACTCCCTTGTAGGTAACTGACTTTTTTTCTCTTGCTGATTTTAATATTCTCTCTTTGTCTTTTGCCCTTGGCATTTTAATTATGATGTGTCTTGGTATGGTCCTCTTTGGATTCCTTTTGTTTGGGGTTCTCTGTGCTTCCTAGACTTGTAAGTCTATTTCTTTCACCAGGTAGGGGAAGTTTTCTGTCATTATTTCTTCAAATAGGTTTTCAATATCTTACTCTCTCTCTTCTTCTGGCACCCCTATAATTCGGATGTTGGTACGCTTGAAGTTGTCCCAGAGGCTCCTTACACTATCTTCATATTTTTGGATTCTTTTTTCTTTTTGCTTTTCCGGTTGGGTATTTTTTGCTTCTTCATATTTCAAATCTTTGACTTGATTCTTGCGATCCTCTAGTCTGCTGTTGGAACTCTGTATAATATTCTTTGTTTCAGTCAGTGTATACTTAATTTCTAGTTGGTCCTTTTTCATAACCTTGAAGGTCTCACTAGATTTCTTGAGGGTCTCACTAAATTTATTGGTGATTTCTAGAAATTCTTGAAAAACCTTAAAAGTGTGGTTTTGAACTCTATATCCAGTAGTTTGCTTTCCTCCATTTCTGTCATTTGTGTCTTGTTTCTTTGTCTCCGCATTTTTTTATGCTTCGCTGTGTCGATAGAGTGGCTTTGTGTGCTAGGTGTCCTATAGGGCCCAGTGGCTCAGCCTCCCCAATTACCTGAGGTTGACATTCTTGGTGCACCCCTTTGTGGGCTGTGTGCACAGTCTTGTTGTAGTTAAGCCTTGATTGTTGTTGGTATCACTGGAGGAATTGACCTCCAGGCCAATTGTCTGTGAGAATCAGCTGTGTCTACAGTGGGAGAACTTCTGTGCTGGAGACACCCTTCTGGGGCAAGACTTGCTTCAGTGGGGCTTTGGTGCTCCCTGAGTCTGGCCCCTGAGTGTGTCCCTTATGGATCTGAGGAGTTGTAATCTGGATGGTCCCACTCTGACCACTGGGTACACTGGCTCTTGGATCTCTAAGGAAGTGCTAATTTAGCCTCTGCCTGAGGCTACCCAGCAGGAGCTATGGAGAGATCTGCAGATTCCTCTTCCTTGTTTGGGGTTTGGAGGTGCTCAGATGAGGCCCAGCTGTGAAGCAGTGCAAGCTGCTGTGGGGCCTTGAGCCTTCTTTTGGATGTTCTGGTTCTCTCTGACCCAGCTGCAGTTTGTTAGGTAATTATAGATCTCAAAGGGCCAGCCCATTCATATGCAAAAGCCTCTGCTGGCAGCTTGGGTGGGGTGGGGTCTCAGGGAATCAACAGGGCGGAGCAAACAGCTATGGTTGGTCCTCAGTCCTGCCCTAAGAGGCCCCCGGGTCTCAGTGTCCCGCTGTAATTGCTGCAAGCACCTCTGAGAAAGCTGCCCTCGAGTTCTGCCTGCTGCCAGACAGTCCAGTTTCTCCTCGTATGAGTCTGGGTCCACAGAGACTCGCCCGGAGGAACTGGAGTCAGGGCCGTCAGGAGCTTGAGACTCCCTCCCGATTGAAAAAGACACCAGCGTCCTCAGTTGCCAGCCCTTTCCGCGCACACTCCTCCGTACCTCTGCACTTTACTTCCACACCTCCTCTGAGTCTCAGTGTGCTTTTCTCTTTCCTTCTAGTTGTAGAATTTCCACTCAGCCAGCCTTCCTGTGGTTCTGGGTGATGTCTGTTTTGTCTTTAGTTGTAGTTTTGAAGTGGTTGTGCAAGGCAGCAATTTCAGGTGTTTACCTATGCCGCCATCTTGGTTTCTCTTCAATGTTTTCTATTTTAATTGTGGTAAAATTTATATAACATAAGATTGACCATTTCAACCATTTTTAAGTGTATGTTCAGTGGCATTTATATTGTTGTGCTACCGTTACCACATCCATCTCCAGAAATGTTTTATATTGCAACACTGAAACTCTATACCCATTAAACAATAAATCCCCATATCCCACTTTCCCTGCCTTTGGCAACCACTATTCTACTCTCTGTTTTTATGGATTTAAATACTTTGGATACCTCATATGAGTAGAATAATCATACAATGTTAGTCCTTTTGTGACTGGCTTATATCACTTAGCATAATGTCCTCAAGGTTCATCCATGTTGTAGCATGTGTCAGAATATCTTTTCTTCTTTTGGCTGAATGATACTTCGTTGGATGTATAAATCACATTTTGTTTATCATTCACCCATGATAGATACTTGGGTTGTTTCCATGTTTTAGCTATTGTAAATAATGCTGCTAAGAACATGAATGTACAAATTTTACCAAATGCTTTAAGCATTGTTTGTTTAGATATATTCTCTTTGCTAGGTAGAGTTGAATACTTTCTGATACACTTCACTACATTTGACATTTTAAAGGTAGAGACTTAGAATCACACATCTATTAAGCTTCAGAGTCAGTATTCAAACCCATTAGTTTATCTGCCTAATTTGGGGGGAATAATTTAGTCTTTTTCCTTGTCATATCAGGGGTGCAAGTCTGCCAACAGCCATTTCTTTCTTTTCTTAAGGGATATAATTTCTTTCTCTTTTATGTGTTGGATTTTTATATAAACTTCTAATTGTATGAGAGGTGTATGAAGGCATGTTACTCTGTGGTTATACCCCAGTGGATTGGGAAGAGAAAAACTGTTAGTTCATTTCCTGAATGTGATGTCTGTGTGGACAATTTTCACATTAAACAAATAGGTCATTTAAGCATGTTTACTAAACACAAAGTCAAATGACGTTCTCATTTGGGTTCAATCAAAAATTCATTTAGGACTGTGAGTCTATTCACGTTACCCACATTGCAACTTAACCTTGAGATTTAGATCTGACTAGCATTCACTAAGTATCTATAATGTGTTTGGTCCAGCACATGTATGGCCTAATTATTCTCCAAGTCAAATGACTGTGCAGATAAAAAGTTAGTTGTGGGACTGACTGGATAAGACAATTCATTCAAGTGAGTAAATGTGGTAGACCTGGGTATTAGGTATTATTTTCCTACTTTCCTAAGAAAATCTGGTAAGTGTGAAAGCCTTGGTTACTTATATTTGAAGAAACAAATTTTTATTTTTGAATTTTATGTCAATATTAATTTATTATTTAATAGAGTATTTATGATTCTAAAGGTTTACTATTATATATATATATATATATATATACCTCTTTATTTGATTAAAAAGTTAATAGTACTTGGTCTGTTTCTTGACATTGTATTTGTTTTAGAATCTAGTTAATGTCTGGCTAAATGAATGAAGTAACCAGGATGTTTGGCAAAAAAACTGCTCATGGCTTTGTTTAGAGCACTGCTATGATTTAGTGATCAAAAGCTAGTTTTGTATTTTTCATATAAAGAGGAAACTTTATTTTTTAAATTTCAGTAAAAGGAGCACCTCGAAACCTACAAGTGACAGATGAGACTACAGATAGCTTTAAAATTACCTGGACTCAAGCTCCAGGGAGAGTGTTAAGGTACCGAATTATATATAGACCAACTGCTGGTGGAGAAAGCAAAGAAGTTACCACTCCAGCCAATCAAAGGAGAAGAACCTTGGAGAACCTGACTCCAGACACAAAATATGAAGTCTCTGTAATTCCTGAGTATGTCTCAGGACCTGGCTCTCCATTGACTGGAAATGCAGCCACGGAAGAAGGTAAAGGAAATATGCTGACCATGTGGTAATAACTCAACTCTTAGTCTGCAGGAAAGACTTTGGACAACTGTCCAGATACTACAAGCCCTGAGACAGTTGGTCTCAATTATCCGAGTGTTTTGGACTATAGTCCTTTTAGACTTGAGTTACTCACATTTATTACTTTCTCATGATAGCATTTATTTGGTTCAATAGAACTTGAATGCTGTGATATGGTCTAAATATTATTTTTAAAATATTACTAAATATTTTAATAGAATTTAAGGATTACTAGCAATTAAAAAATCAAACTGCTATGCATTGTTGAAACAGATTATATTACTTCTTCAGAAAGATTTCAGAATATTGACCTATTTTTTAAATGGTGTGATTTGGCTCCCAGGACAGATTGTGGCCAATGATTAATATTTAATGTTATTCGTTGAGAAAAAAATAAGGCATTCATAATTTTCATTTTATTCCCTATTTTTAAAGTTTTAAAAACATAACAATAATAACAACACCATATTAGCAATGATGAAAAGTCATTGAGCACCTGTGTGTGTCAGGTTCTGTTTAAAGGGATTTTTATGTATTATTTCATTTAACCCTGCATAGAGTCAATGAAGTTGCTATTTTTATTATTCTAGTTTTATAAGGAAATCAAGGCTAAAGACTCATGTTGCTAAGAAGCCATATGTCTGAGTTTGTGCACTTAGTTGTCCCAGTGCAGACATTCACAAGGAATATCCGTTCTAGCTCGGCCTGCATCACTATTTCCCTCCCCGAGTAATGTAGCTAATTAGCCTTTTCTGCACCAGCCTTGGCCTGTCCACCTGCTTTCTTCCTCCTCTTTTCCCTTTGGGAAGTCACTGTTTCCCTTTGTCTCTTTTCTCCTGGAGATCTAGGGCTCTCTGTGCTGGGTATCCAAACAAGACTCAGTGACTTCATCTGGCTGTTTTCTGGAGTAAAAGTGGCTGGCTGTTGTGTGCCCAGTGGAATGTCACAGAGTTGGGTGCCTTGAGACCCTTCAGAGGCCGTACGGCCACTGTACCAGGAAAGTCATGCAATGTCAAGCATAGCTGCACAGCGATGGACAGCCCCTGAGTTTTACCCCAGGCTCGGCCTCTCTTAGGCTTGTTTCCTCTCTTACATATTTTTTAAGGGACAGCAGTATTTTACATTTATCATTTTTATCACATTAATGTTTTTTCTGGTCATTACATTTAGAACAGCGGTTCTCAACCTGTGGGTCGCGACCCCTTTGGCAGTGGAACGACCCTTTCACAGGGGTCGCCTAAGACCATCCTGCATATCAGATATTTACATTACGATTCATAACAGTAGCAACATTATAGTTATGAAGTAGCAACGAAAATAATTTTATGGTTGGGTCACAACATGAGGAACTGTATTTAAAGGGCCAGAAGGTTGAGAACCACTGCTTTAGACATTCATAGCATCATTCATTTAAACCCTTTTTATTGCAAATTTCTTAGAGGCGTTAAAATCCACATTGTGATACTAATCAACATACTGTATGGTGTTTTGTTCCACTTTTAGAGAAAACCTTGTAGTTTTTTACATGACAGATTCTAACAAGAAAGATTTTTAACCAATCCTGTAAGCACAGAAGAGGAATTGCATAACTTTTGCTTTTTTTTCTAATATACTATGGGGCCCAATTTAGAAGTGCTTGAACTCTATTGGGTAGTCAACAGTCAGGATATAAATTTAATTTCATATGCACACATGCATATACAGCAGCAAAGCGTTTTTCAAGTCATTTTATTACATAATGAGTTTTTATGTTTTTTTCTTTTTTTAATGAAGTTAGAGGGAACCCAAGAGACTTAAGAGTTTCTGACCCTACCACATCATCTATGAAATTATCTTGGAGTGCGGCACCAGGAAAAGTGAAACAGTATCTGGTCACATACACCCCAGTGGCAGGAGGTGAAACTCAAGAGGTCACTGTGAGGGGCGACACAACCAACGCTGTTCTGAGAGGATTAAACGAAGGGACAAAATACACCTTATCCGTGACGGCCTTGTATGCCTCTGGGGCCGGCGATGCCCTTTTTGGAGAAGGAACAACACTTGAAGGTAATTGCTGTCATAGTTTATAGAGACACTCCCCTTCCCCCCCAGCTTGTTTGCCATTGCATTTAGGAAGCTGAGAACGTTTTCAGTGAAATAAATTTAGAAATGTGCAATCCTTTCTCTTAAAAGACATTTGTATTGAAAAATAAGCAGTCATAAAACTTCCTCGTATTCAGAGATGTAGAATATAAGCAACTGAAAAATTTAACTTGATTAGAAAGAAGTGTATTGGGGAGCTGGGTGCATACTAAGGCCCTAAAGATGTGTTGCAATGCCATGGGTTGGTTAAATGGAGAATAGGTGTGTGACTCTCAGAGTGGGAAGGCAGCTTGGGAAACATCGTGGGTGAAGAGGGTTTGGATAGAGCCCATAGTCACACAGCTGCTTCTATCTCCCAGGAGCAGATAGGAGCCCTTTCTGACTCCCAGTCTCTTCATTCACCAGGGAGGAAAGCATTCACAATAGCTTGAGAAATCTGAAAATCCAAGTTTCTCTTAGTTTATTTTTCGACTGACCTCCAAATTTCAGTTGTATATTAGAAGTTCAAAGTTAATGCAGTACTTAGAAAGAACAACACTGGAGCTGTTTCTCTAGAGTAAGTTGTCAGAAAGTTTCATATCTTTTAGGACCTTTGAAATATAATGGAAGCTTAGAATTAACTCACCACAACTACGAAGGCAAGTCATGTAAGAGAGAGAAAATATACTTTTAACTTAACCACATGAGAATGGAATATAATGTTAAAAAGAAATGTCAGTGGATGGTTACAGTGATGAGTCAGCACCATAGTTGGGGGTCTAAATGGAAAACCAGGCATAACTTTCTTTCTTGTTATTACGTTCTTTTAGATAACTTATTTAAAATGGTCATAGAAAGAAAACAAATCTGAAGTGTCTTTTGTGATGTGAAATCACAGTGATATTGGTTGCAAAATATCCATTAAATTTGATGGATCCAGAAGTTTGGAGGGTTATAGATGTTTTAATTAGCAGGGACAGGCTTACAGTAGGTAGTTAAGCTTCAAGACTTAGTCAAGAATTAGAAACAAATAAAAACAAAAATATTCGAATTAAAATGGTCTCTGGAATAGTGATCAAGAATTCAATTCCAATAGTCTATAATATTTTTGGAAGAGAATTAAAAAAGATAAAATACCTGTGTGTAAAATACTGATTACCAGAAGAGTCCTGGTTTGGCTACTTAGTCATGTAACCTTTAAATAATTCCTTAATCCCGCTGAGCCTCAGTTTACCCATCTGTAAAGAAGGAATGATCATTGTTACCCCTTTCTACCAGACCTGTGGAGATCAAATGGGAGAATGTAAGTGAAACTCTTTGTGAACTGTAAAATACTATATGTCTATAAGTGTATCAATAAGAAATAATTAGTAATTAGAACTGATTACTAATACTTTCATAAGTATTTCAGAGACATTGATTGGCTACACTAAAGTTTTTAAAACAATAAGAGCTAGAAATAGAAATTGCCTTCATTACAGAGACATGATCCAAACAATAAAAGCATGTGATCTTTATAGCTGGAGCGATGTCCAGAATTCCTGAGAAGTATGTCCTTTCCTTTTGACCCTTTGAAGTTCTCTTTCTCATGTGCTTTCCAGAGGTTTCCAACACAGATTGTTCACAGGATTTTTTTTAAGGATAAACTTTCAAGCTTTTATTTTTTTACAAAACAGTTGTAGATTATTTGCATTTGGGAAAATTTCTCCCATATAAGGAATATCTTGGAAATAGTTTAATAGTTTTTTACTTTTGCTTGTAACTTTTAATCTTCTGATATTCTTCTGCATGTTCTTACCTCAAAAATATATTCATATTTAACACAAATCTTCTCGATTCTAAAAAATTATGGTATTTTTGCAAAGAATAATATATAAGTAAACTTTTGAAAAAACAAAATACAAATTTTAATTTAACTAGCAAACACATTCTGTTGGGCTGTGATTTTTCTAGGTTAGGTGTATGGTTAAATTGCTTATAATTTTATAGCTTTGCACAAGTCATGTAGAAAATCTACCAATTTGGCCGAAACCGGTTTGGCTCAGTGGAAAATCTACCAATTTGTATGCGTGTATGAGTGTATGCTCCAGGACATAGTTGATCAAAAATTATCTCCAAGGGAGATACATGGGTAGCAAAAGAAATTTAAAAAATTATCCCTTTTCATTTCCTGAGAAGGAAGCAAGCTAGATGATTTGTAAGTTTTCTTTAAAAATATAGTTAATTCATATATAAATTGCCAAAATAAATTTTTTTTCCATTTACACCAAACTTTACCAAGGTGAAGGATTATATTAAATGCTGCCAGACTGATTTTATTAACATATTTATCCCATTGCATTATGTGTGGTAAACTTGACAAATATGTGAAAGCATAGTTGTGACTAAATTAAAATAATAGAAGATTTTTGCCCCTGGTTATTCCATTTCATTTTATTGTATTAACTCAGCCAAATCCACATACCATATACAGGAATAGGATATGATGGTAAATGCAGGGGATGGAAAGCCAGAAACAAAGCCAGGCAAGTGCTTTTGAGGGCTGCTGTTTTTCTAATCTGTTTTTCTCTTGGGAGAGGAGGTGGTAAGAGCCTACCAGGCAGGAATGTTTCTTTCATCCAGAGGCATGGATCAGCAGGCAAGAGCATTCTGTAGGTTGAAAATTTTATAGATTGCCTGAAGTGCATTCTATTTAATTCAGAAAGAATTAAAACAATATTTGGTGTGGTCTACAACCATCCCTAACTTGAAAATGTTCCCTAGTGCTTTCTTGAAATGCAGCCAATGATCAGAAAATTCCCCTGTCCCTGGAAGAGAGATTTATTAGCATTGGCATTGGGGAAGTTCATGGCTGGCTCTAGTACTGCATGAAATAGAATCACAAAGGCAGAGTTTATTACTATTTCAGATCCCAACTTCAGAGGAATCTGAGCACAAACCAGTAGGTTTGATTTACATTATTCCCCGCCCCCTCCGGTTGTTGTTAAAGTAGATTTAATGTGCTTACTAAAACCCTGTTGTAGATGTAAATGCACTTTAAGTTTGGTCGAACTTTTGCTTGTCACTGCTAGTGGTTAGAGAGAGGAAAACCGGTTCTTATAAACCTCGAAATGAATAACTCAGAGTTTTACCACAAATGAATGAAAATTTCAGTTTGGGAATAATACGGTTCTTTTTATTTTTGAGTGCTGTTTTCTGGCAATGGAAAAGATGACTTTTCAGAATTTCCTTTGTTTCAGTTGCTATAGCAACCCGCCAGGGTCCTAGACATGAATGGCTTCCTGTACATCACACAAGCTAATGCAGCTGACATTTTGGTACAATGAGGTTTTTAACACATCAAGGAATTCCTCTGCATGGTGTAGAGTAACATGGGCCCTCTCAAAGATGGACTGAACAAGGCCTCTATGTTTCCCTAAATTTACTGCTGTCTCATAACTTGAAAAAAATCATACATTCTGGGTATGACTACTCTGACGTTTCCAGGGAACTAGCACAATCACCAAACAGCAATTCAGATTTCCTTTTATTAATGGCTCATCAGAGAAGAATCTAAATCAAACCGGAGAGGTAACAATTGTGGAAGAAATGCCACAGGCTTTGAGGCTGAAGAATGATTTAATCGTTAAGAGGTTTTTAAGAACTATGCATTGCTTACAGTAATTAAGTTCACTTATCAATAGTGAACTTTGTCCTTTTCAAAGGTGGCTCTAATTCATTGGTTGTAAATCAAGTGTGTTTCCACATGAACATTATCCAGAAGCAGGTCTTCTGTATTCTGCTGTGGAAAGTTGGATGACTTTGGAGTTGAGCTCTAATGGAAAAAACAAATTGATTTAGAAGAGGGTTTACATTACATTTTCAATTTAACTTCTATTTTTGAAAGTGGTATGTGAAACTCAATGAAAGCTGGCTGGAACAATCTATAAGATGAAATATAGTTTCATTTCATTATGATTAATTTTTCAGTTATCATCATTGGCTAATTTGTATTATAATTATATTTGAATTGGATGATGATTTGCTTTTCAGAAAGCAAATGGAAAAGGGCTGAGGATATGTAGGAAAGTTACTTAAATGAGGCATTAGTTCTTTGGCCTTGTATATGGAAAAAAGTAGAAATCAACCCCTGTAGATGTTCAGATCATGAGAAATGCACCTGTCTAAATTACTTCCCACAGAAGCAGCACAGAGATGTATGCAAGCAGGCATGAG
This sequence comes from Myotis yumanensis, assembly GCF_028538775.1. Taxonomy (NCBI): domain Eukaryota; kingdom Metazoa; phylum Chordata; class Mammalia; order Chiroptera; family Vespertilionidae; genus Myotis; species Myotis yumanensis. The sequence continues at coordinate 62,049,233 of NW_027223757.1, forward strand.
AAAAGTGCCCTTTGAACTTATGTTAATACACTTTATAATCAAGGTGGAAATGCTGAGTATCAACATTTCAAAAATGATGAGTTTTGTAGTATATTTAAATTTATGATAGAAAAGCATTGTTATTCCTTATTCCTATACTGGCACTATGCTGGGGAGAATAGGGTAGAGGAGAAAACTATTGAGAAAAAATCAAAGGAATAAAGATGAAGGCATACCCTCAGTGTAGAAGATGATTTCTTTGATACGATTGCCAGAAATTCTATTACTAGACATAAAAGTAATATACAAAGCACAGGCACGTGGTACAGAACTATGAGCTTAAATATTATTGAAAACAGTATCACTTCCGTAAAAAGCCTGAACAGACAAAAACACGTTTGTAGGTCTTGGGCAGAGGGAAAGGAGGAACTCAAAGAGGAAGGGAGCCTTTGCTAGAGCAGAATTGGACCCAGGTTTGGGGAAAAGTAGTGACAAAGTGGTAAACAGTCTAGCAGAGCTGGTTTCTGTTGACTGCCACCATTGCTCTGCCTTCCCCTTTGAGGGACAGTAATCTTCCCTGGAGAGAGGCTGCAGAATGGTTTCATGATGTTTTTCCTTTCTTATTCCTCTCCCTTCCCAGGTACTCTAAAAAGAAACTGTCTCCAAAACCCACTCTAATGAAACCAAGACAGATAATCTCTTTCTGCAGTCATTGATGTCTGACGTTTCTTAGACTGGGGACAAAACCTACAATTTAATATTTTAAACCAAACCAAATGCTTTGCCGGGTAACACTCGGATTGAACCTCATTTACAGGAAAATGTGATCAACTCTTGAATGAGGAGCATACAGGGTAGGGCAAAAGTGGGTTTACAGGTGTTTGTGTGGAAAATAATCCAATAAATAATAATACAAGAATAAACTTGTTTCACATACTCAATTGTAAACCTACTTTTGCCCCACCCTGTGTATTGAGAGCCATCTCCTTTTGAGACAGAATAAGGGGAAGAGAGAGTGACGAGAATCCCATGTGTGTTTGGGATGGAGAGGATGTGATGAGAAGCTTCTATCTACTTAATTTTCGGAGGGTCAGTGTTTAGCCTGTTCCACTACCTAAAGGTGATTTGTTGTACATGGTCATGGACCCGCATCATATATGAACCATCAAGCAGTCTGGCACAGCATCACTGTGTCCTGCACAGCATCACTGTGTCCAACAGTTTTGAGCCATTTTTGCTTTCACCAGGCATCTTTATTTGGAAGGAGCCTCATTTCAGAGTTGAAAGCAAGTATGAGGGTTCCTTCCCACACTGATCAAGCACACCTTTCAAATAAATGTCTCTCTAGACCTCAAAAGAGGGGTAGCAGAAAGAATAAAGAGTTGTAGAGGAGCTAGAATCACAGAGGAGATTTAGGAAACATCAGTGCGTAGGCATCTCTCCAGATCTTCCAATTAGTTGATTTGGGCCTGGCCTAGTCTTTGGCTCTCTAGGCGATTCTATGTATCTGATTAGGTCCAGTCCAGTTATTTTGCTCCTGAGGACCCCAGGGTCCCAGGAGGTGACCCAGCCTGCTGGTGGTCTGGTCAGCTGATTTCATATCTAGTTTTAAGACCAGCGTTGCCACTTGGCAGCCTGCCAATGAAATCATAGGGTACAAAGTGATTGCTTCATTTTTTTTGAAATCTAATATTTGGCCAAGCCAAGATTCCATTTTTAAAAACTTCAAGGGTTATAGGCCAGATGAAGTTTACTGTTATGAGTATATCATATTCTCAAAATTCTTGGGTGTCATGCAGCAGCTGGAATACCCAATCCTTCTACTTCTTTTTTAAGAAAAAGTTTATCAATGTGTTTGACAATAGTATAAACTTAATATTTAGCAGTATTCTGATCAAGCTGTCTGACGTATAAGAAGCCCATTGAAATGGCTTATCTTTTCAATCTTGGCTACTGGATTGAGTTGTCTTCTTCCCATATTTCTTCGTCATTAACATGGAATGCTGCAATGCCGGTGCCTGCAAATAATGCCTTTATGTGACACTTGCAGAAACTATAATTTTTTGAGGATTTTTTTCTGTAATTGAGAACTTAGCATTCACTTGAATTAGTGTTGATAGCCATTAATTAGAACTCAGGAATATCTTTTAGTTAATATCTTATTTATATCTTAAAAGGTGTTTTTATAGATTATTTTCAAGACATTGATAAACCTTGCAAATGTTTTTATTGCCATTTTACAGGTCTTGAGAGTGTTAAAATAGTTGATTAAAATCCATGGGAATACATGTCTAGTGATCTAAGTACCTTTTGTTTGTAGCCTACAAATGTCTTTGTGAATGTATTTTTGCTTCAGACACAATTCTCTTCTTATTTTCTCACAGTGACATCATTAACTTGTGTTTGTGAAATTGATGTCTGTTGTCATGGAAAGAAACAATGTCAGAAATTCAATTCTGTAGAAAGTAGGGAGAAAAATGGCCTTGGGAAGACTAGAAGCTAAAATTATTGTTTATAAATTACTTCAAATTAATTTGGAAGATAATCCCCACATTCTAGCTAACTTTATTTGTCTTATATATTTTTTGGAATGTCATTAATGCAGTTTTTAGCTCATTTAAATTCAAAGTCAGATTTAAGTACAATTATTTTATAACAGTTGTTCCTAACTGCAACTTAGGAAATTTAGGAGGACAAATGCATATGATAAATGGCTATATATCAAACAAACATGCGCTGCACATGGAAAACCATGGGGGATATTAATGATTAAAAAACAAAAACCAAAAAACAACACCTACACCAACCAAACCAAACCAAAGAAAAAGTTTGCTTACATTTCTGTTAGTAGAGAAAAATATAAAGATGTATGGCCATTTAAGTAGCAAATACAGGTAAAGAAGACAGTTAGATGAAATTAATCTCAAGTATTGAGGGAAAAAAGTCAACATGTTCTTGAAAATATGTAACTAATTTCCCTCTAGAGTTGAAATGTCTCGTCAGCAGTTAAAGTTATTTATAATGGAGTTAGAATTTTCCATTTGCACTTGGGGTCTGGTAGGATGCCCAGCTTCTGTTTTATTTATTTTTCCCCTCTAAAGTCTACCATATATGATAGGTGTTTGTTCACCCAGATTTCTTTTTCACTTATTGTTATCTTTACTTTTGGTGCTGAAATTTAATTGTGTAAACATGAATATTTTTGTTATATTCATTTTTATCCTTTGATTCAAGTAAAATAATAGTCTTCAAAATTCTTGTAACAGCATTATATGTCATTTGCTTGAATATACAATTACTGGTAAAATGTATGCTGTAGGAGCAGATAGTTTTATATTTATGTCATACTGTGGCATAAACCTTAGTAAAGGTAGCCAATATAAAGTGACCTGTATGTTTAACTTACATTTAAATTATGGAAAGTGAGGGTTTTATTGGAAGACATCTGTGCCTCCTATTAAGTTGAGGTTTCCATATTTTTCCATTTGGGTTGTATTTTTTTAAATGAAAGAACCAAAATTTCATAACAGACATTTTCGATCAGCTAGAACAAGTGGTGTGTTTTATTTTGATGACTAATCACGCTTAGGTTTTCCAGAAGAATTGGTGGTTTTTAGTTTCTTTAGGGGTAAGCTGAATTGAAAGTTTGCACTTCTGCACGAACGGATAGAGTTTCCACCAAAAAAATGATTGTCAGAATTAAGATTTGTGACACTTGGATTGAACCTCACATTTGAAATGATTGCAAATCATACATTGAAACTGAGCTTATTTAAATTAGAGAGGAAAAGATGATGGTAAAGAAATAAAGACCTTTGTGAGCCATGTGCTATGTCATAAGATGGACTGATACGTGGTAAAACTTTGGGATTCAGATGCATTCTTTTCTTTGGAAAACTTTCTGTGAGGCATATACCCCTTCATATTTGGATGTCACCCTTGTTCTAAAGGAACTTACCATCTGACTGGACAGATCGGGGCTGGAGTGCTATGCAGGAATCAGATAAAATTTTAATATTCTATCCATCAGTCTGTTCCACTCACAGAACAGGGCAGTCAGCTCAGAAAGGAGAAATGAGCAACTTTAGACGAATTGAGTTTGAGTCCAGCAAGTTAGGATGTCTATCAGGATGAAGTAATATTGACACATCTTGTAGACATTAAATAATGATTCCCCTTTAATTTCTATTCTAGAACGTGGTTCAGCTCGGGATTTAATTACTAAAGATATCACGGACACATCAATTGGGGCTTATTGGACCTCTGCTCCGGGAATGGTTCGAGGTTACAGGGTCTCGTGGAAATCGCTTTATGATGATGTTGAGGCTGGAGAGAAAAATCTTCCTGAAGATGCAATTCATACGGTGATAGAAAACCTGCAGCCGGAGACCAAATACAAACTTTCAGTATTTGCCGTTTATAGCAGTGGAGAAGGAGAACCTTTGAACGGAGAAGCCACAACTGAATGTAGGTAACATCACAAATGTGTTTGGGTGTGTTAGCTACCCTCTCAAGCAATAGGAAGTTGAACTGCTTGCTTTTTTCTTTTCTTTATATGATCATTGAGGACTGAAAAATTAGAACCTTGAAAGAATGTGGTTTGGTCCTAGCCGATTTGGCTCACTGGATAGCACGTCGGCCTGTGAAACAAAGGGTCCCGGGTTCGATTCCGGTCAAGGGCATGCATGTACCTTGGTTGCCGGCTCCTCCCCGGCAGGGGCTCTGGTCAGGGCATATTCAGGAAGCCAATCAATGTGTTTCTCTCACATTGATGTTTCTCTCTATCTTTCCCTCTCTCTTCCACTCTCTAAAAATCAATGGAAAAATATCCTCGGGTGAGGATTAAACACACACACACACACACACACACACACACACACACACACACACACAAAAACCCCAATGTGGTTTTAATTCAGGTTCATTTAGTATCTAAAATTTATACCCTCCCACCCTAGCCTGTTTGGCTCTGTGGATAGAGCGTCAGCCTGCGGACTGAAGGGTCCCAGGTTCGATTCCAGTCAAGGGCACAGACCCAGGTTGACAGCTTGATCCCCAGTTGGGGGCATGCAGGAGGCAGCCAATCAGTGATTCTCTCTCATCATTGATGTTTCTATCTCTCTCTCCCTCTTCCTTCCTCTCTGAAATCAATAAAAATATATTAAAAAAATAAAATTTATACCCCCCCCCCCCCACACACCTATGTGGAATGATCAACTAGATAAGAAACTCAACTAGTAAAAAGATCAGGAGCTATGGAAACAAAGAGAATTTGGGCATGTTTATAGCTATATGACCTTGGGCAAGTTACTTAATCTTTGAGCCTCAATTTTCTAATCTGTAGAATGCAGTCTTTTAAGAATTGTCCTGAAGGTTAAATGAAACAACAATGTTCAAAGCACCAAGTAGAGTGCTTAGCCACTTAGAGATGACTGGTAAATAATAGTGCCTACTGAGACTGTGATTAATCTCAGATTATTTAACTCTGGTTGGTGAGGTTAAATCAAAAGTCCACTCAGTTTTCTGGTGGCTCCCATTTGCCATAATCTCATTAATATTCTTTCTTGTGAATAATTCTGAATGATATACCATCATTTATTATCAGCTGGCTGGTAAAATATGTGTCCATATTTTTTAATTCTCTTTCCTAACAAGTTATTTGTTAATCATGGACATGTCTCAAAATTTATAGGGGAAAATGTTATTTCTTTTGTTTTAGGAAAATTTTAGGGAAAGAATGGGGAATTCTTACATTTCCTTTTATTAGAAAGAAGTGGAGGGATTGGGTGATTTATTGGGCAAAGAGCAATTTCAGTTAAGTCCTATATCTTGATCTTAAGTTAAATTAAAATCTTTTGGTCTGAGAGAATTTGTCTTTTCTTTTTAATCACCAGAAAACTCAGTTGGCTATGTCTAAGCTTAACTTTGTATCAAAACTAACAATAAAAAAAACAACCCATCAAGCTCCTTTTAGGAAATTTAAGTAGCTGGAAAGGCATATTTCTCAGATATGAAAAATATGATTGGTTTATATAGTAATGAATGAAATCTTGTTTTTGAATATGTTGGCTGGTGTTGTTTAAGAATCTGGCAGAAATTCATCTCTATTTCTGACAGAAATTCATTTGTTGTAAAGAGAAGCCATGTTATAAACTTAGGCCAAATATGACACATAAAGCTAAATTTGTTTGTGGGAGTAAAAATATAATTCATGTGGCTGAGAAATTATTCAAGTATTTGTATTTAGAGGGAGAAAAGTGTGTTTTTTTATTTTTTTAAAAATACCTTTTCTCCCCAAAGACTGAGTTCTCAATTATTTGTTTGTGATTGAAAATCTCCACAAGGAACATGTGTTAGCCAAAGGCAAATATGGTAAGAGAAATCCTAAATAATCTTTCATTTCTAAGAAGCTGGGCATCTAAGAAATTTTCAGTTTTTCTTGGCTAATTGATTTACAGGTGCGGGAAGATAAAGTCCTCTTTTGAACTAGCAGTAAACTAAACAGGAATGAAACATACACTTTATAGAGTATATGCAAACTGCTTAAACATCTAAGCAAATATGAGAGAACCCGGGCACTTTTGTTTGTTCTGCTACCATTTTGTTGTTTTACTTTGCCCACTTTGTGGAAAGCAAAGAAGTTCAGAAAGTACTTTGAGCAATCAGAGTCAGATGTGGTATTTAGGTGGTGGGTGAATCCTAAAATGTGGTTAACTGGGTAGAGTCACTAGGTCATGCTCATCGAGTTCCTTATAAACTTCCAAGGGGACATTTTGGAAATATTTTCAGGATTGATTTCAACTCAGAGACATGGTATGTAGGCTGTTGATAGAATGAAAACTGCATTGTGGCTAAAAAGCCAGCAGATGAGAAACTTTCTACTGGCCCTCCAATGCTGGTTTAGCAGAGAGCAGTAGGTGTTGGAAAGCTTCTGAGAGTTACTGATACAGGAATAGAACTAACAATATTACAGCATTACAGTGAGTATTACAGCATTATATAACACTAGAGGCCTGGTGCACAAAATTCGTGCATGGGGGCAGGGAGGTCCCTCAGCCTGGCCTGCACCCTCTCCAATCCGGGACCCACAGGGATCGGGCCTAAACCGGCAGTTGGACATCCCTCTCACAATCCAGGACCTCTGGCTCCTAACCGCTCACCTGCCTGCCTGCCTGATTGCCCTTAACCACTCTGCCTGTCTGTCTGCCTGATGCCCCTAATTGCTCCCTTGCCTGCCTGATTGCCCCTAACTGCCTTCCCCTGCCGGCCTGGTCACCCCTAACTGCCCTCCCCTGCCGGCCTGGTCTCCCCTAACTGCTCTCCCCTGCCAGCCTGGTCACTCCTAACTGCCCTCCCCTGCCGGCCTGGTCACTCCTAACTGCCCTCCCCTGCCGGTCTGATCGCCCCTAACCGCCTCTGCCTCAGCCCCCGCCACCGTGGCTTTTTCCGGAAGGACATCCAGATGGATGTCCAGTATTAGCATATTACCCTTTTATTAGTATAGATGTGGCACACCTATCAATGAAGTAAAAATTGATTTTTATTTATGGGAAGCCAACAAAGCTTTTTAACCCTTTGCGGTCCAATTTTATTTTTGGAATTCAAACAGTCTGGTCTAAATTAATTGACAGGATTGAATGTTGAACTTTTTAATGTTCTTATTTTAAAGTTTAAACCAAAAACTCACTGGTTATATTATTAAGTATGTTCAATCAAAGAGTTTATTCTTTAAAACATTTCATAGTGTGGTATCTTTTGAGTCAGCCTCGACGTTGGACCGAAAAGGGTTAAAATTTCTCCTTAAAATCCAAGTTTTCTATTACAACTAGGATGAGGAATGTTGTATGTTATTTAACTTCAATTCCTTTAGTGTCTCTTCTTCCTCTTACAAGGATTCTCATCAGATTAGGGCCCTACTGTCATGACCCCATTTAACCCTAATTACCTCCTCAAAGGTTCCATTGCCAAATACCACCACATTGGAGGTTATGGCTTTAACATAAAATTTTAGGGAGACACAATTATTCAGCCCATATGTGTCATAATTTTTTCTTCTTTGCATGCCTTGTAAGTTTTATTTCATGCTAGACATTGTGAATTTGTTGGATTCCAGATACTTTTATATTCTTATAAACATCTTTAATTTTTATTCTGGGATGTTGTTAAGTTACTTGGAAGTGGTTTGATATTTTAGAGACTTATTTTATTCTCTGTTAGAGATACATAAGAGAAACCTTTATTTTATGGCTAATTTTGCCCCATTTTTTTTTTTTTTAAAGAAAAATTCTTTGCATTATTTCTTTAAGCTTTAGTTTCTTCCTATAGAAAATGCTTATGGCTTTTGAATTGCTAAAAGATTATTGAACTGAATGAAATGATTCTGCTTACAAACTCTGATTATGTATAAGAAAAAGGATATGTTGGCTATTTATGGGCATTGATAGAATTATTAATAATTGTGAAATATTAATAAAGATAATTTAATGATAAATTACTGTATAGTAATCAGGCACTTTTTACATACAGTATGCTTCCTAAAACACTCAGTCTTATCTTTAGAGCTCTTGAGATGTTTTTATGTGTTGTTACCTTTTCCTTTGTGTTCATAGTCTTACATACTCATGGCAATCACAAAGAACAGTGTGAACTGTAGTCATTCTGGCTAGTCATTTGTGGACTGTACCTTTTTCTTAAAAGACCCAAATGAGACTTCTGACTCCGCATTCATGATTTTTACTATTCCCCACAGCATGTTTGCTACAGTAATTTTTTACAGATGGAAATATAATAAAAAGTTTAAGAGCCCATCTCCGGAAATGCATCTTTAGAAAGCAAATAGGAAATTCCTGCTATATGAACCTCCATTTTTTATTTATTAGCCAGTTGAAGAAAAAAAAATCATCTTACTGTGATCTCACTGAGATTAGGCTCACAGGCTATTGTGAATTTATGAGAGACGATGATGCTCAGCAAGAGAACAGTGTACATATTAAAGAAACCATAGATAGTTTATTTTCACATAAAGGGGAGGTGGAGATATATATTTTCTTTCAACATGGTACAATTATAATCTTTTAAAAATTTTTTTTATTTTTATCTCACAGTATCCCAAGATTCGAGAACCTTGAAAGTGGATGAAGAAACAGAAAACACAATGAGAGTTACCTGGAAACCAGCACCAGGGAAAGTTGTCAACTACCGGGTTGTATACCGCCCCCGCGGGGGAGGAAGACAGATGGTTGCCAAAGTGTCACCCACAGTCATCTCGACAGTGCTAAAGCGGCTTAAACCCCAGACCACGTATAACATCACAGTCCTCCCAATTTACAAGACGGGAGAAGGAAAGCTTAGGCAAGGATTGGGAACGACAGGTACAAAGCAATCACTTTTTTGGAAAGTGTGTCATATTTTAAGGAAGACTTTAGGCATTTACTTTATTTGTGTCTAAATTAATTCTGTAATGAATTAAATTAGAATAATTTGATAGGATGCCTGATGGCCTATTATTTTTACCAATCGAGTTCCCAGTAAAGTGATTTTACATATTAATGCTCCAATGCTAATGTAATATTCTGAATTGTCAGAGTTATTTACTTGTCAGAGTTACTTCCACTTGAGGAGCACCCTGTGAATCAGCATTTTACTGAGTATTATATATCGTGATGTCAGCCTTAATGTTCCTATAAATATACATTTTGAAGTGTTATGTTTGTGACGATTTTCATGTATGTCACTTAGACATTTCCAATTCGATTTATTATTGTAGGGACTAATTAAAAACCCCAAAGCCTAGTCTTATGAATAATATTTTAAAATCTTATCTTTACAGCTTCTCGATTTAAGTCACCCAGAAACCTCAAAACATCTGACTCAACCATGTCCAGCTTCCGAGTGACTTGGGAGCACGCCCCCGGGGAAGTGAAGGGTTACAAAGTCACGTTCCACCCGACAGGGGAGGAGAGGACACTGGGAGAGTTAGTGGTTGGACCTTATGACAACACAGTTGTTTTGGAGGAACTTAGGTAGGAATGAACTGTATTTGGTTTGTGTTAAAAGATTGAATAACATATGTAAATTAGCAGGCCGTGCACAGCAGAGTTTGCCAGCAACTGAAGTTGCTTTCTTATTCTTGGTGCTGGTGAAGTTGAGGTTGGATTCAGAGGCTAGCAACAGAATTTAGGCCTGAGCAGGGTTTTTTTTTTGTTATGTTTTAATGATTTTTGTATTAAGTGATTAGGGATGGCATTTTTTCAATAACCCCCTGTTTTAAAAAAAAATTAGCATTCATCTTACACAATTTTACTAAAAGCAGCCCTTCCCTAGGAAGCCCTGTGGCAATATGGGGGTTCCTGCGCCTTCTGGAAAGGCCCAGGTGACTCACACGGAGCTTCTGAGTGTGAATCCTCTTCTGGGGTGGGCCATGGAGAGAGAAGGCAGGACTTGCCCGTGGTGCCAGCTGGCAAGATCGGGGAAGGGTGAGCCGATGAAAAGTCTCGCTCCAGGCTGTGCAGTGGAAAACAAGGAAGTTTGAGTTTGAACAGCACCCTACATTCATTAAAGTAGGAAGAATGAACCACTGTGCAGTGCCTTTTTTAAAGTTTGTTTGTACCAGCCTTTCAAGACATTGAAGTCTATATAAAAGTTTGCTATTTACTTGATAAAGAGTAGGGAGGATGAAATTTACTGAGCCTACTATGTGCTAGGCATTGCGCTGGGTGCTTTATGTTACCTTGCAAGGTACAACATTTAAGTTATTTTCTTAAAGCTCATTGCTTAGAAGCAGTAGGATGTAGATCCTTCCTTGACAGGCTCAGTGGCATGTGGAGATTCTACACCTGGTAGAAAGGCAAGACGGAAGCTGGTGCTGTGAAGCCCTACTAGCCTCTAAGCTAGCTGCCCTTGATACCTCACACTGTAAGCTTAAACCAGAATGTGATGGAAATTATTGTTCTTCTCTTGAAAAGTTATGCATTATAACTTACTTTGAGTAGTGAAAGTTTGTAAATAAAGATATCTCTAACAAAGCAAAAAATGCTACCACTTGGGACAATTATACATACAGACTATATGTTTTCACATTTCAGGGCAGGTACCACCTACAAGGTGAATGTTTTTGGAATGTTCGATGGAGGAGAAAGTTCACCACTTGTTGGACAAGAAATGACAACCCTTTCTGACACAACTGTAATTCCATATTTATCCTCTGGTAAGAAATTGAGTGACATTTCCCGAAGAAACCTCAATATTGTCAAACTCTTTCAAATAGTCATCATTAGGTTAATCATACAATGAAAAGTGGCTATAAAAATGTTACGCTAAAATTTATCTAAATGATTTTCATACTTAAAAATTTCCTAAAAAATCCAGTTAAGCATACTTTTTATATGATAGTGTTAAGGCTTTTCTTGTCAGCATTGCATTCATTACCTAGGACTATTTTACTTAAAGATGAGTTTTACGATAGTTAGATAATGTACTTTTTCTCTCTTTTTAACGACTAAAAGGCAATTTGATTTTGTTAAAGTAATGGCAGAAATGATTCATTTGGGCTGAGCCAGCAGAGCTGGGTTACATAAATAGGTGGGAACCACCACTTGGGAACCAAAATGGTAACATAAACCCTTTAAGACATTTTTGCGCTGGCCACGATTACAGCTTTCGGGTACATGAGCTAGTTTTGAACATTCTTAGAGGTGCAAGTGGTGGGTAGAGCTTACTTCTAAATATTTTCCATCATTTGCTAAAAAAAAGAGTAGATCTGGGCCATCCAGGAGCAGGCTTGCAAAGGCTTAGGTGCCTGGAATGGCGTTTGGGAATCCGCAATCCTGACTTAGTGTATAAGACATGATGACAACTTGCAGTGTGATGAGCATTGTGTAATTTCCCCCCATGACTTCTTTTTGTAATGGAGAGATCAGAGGCTAACATAGCAAGAGGTGGGACAGTTCCTAGCTGGTAATGTAAGCTCCTGGAAAAGAGAGCATTTGAAAATATGGATGTGGACAACATAAAACGTCAGATCTTGCTGTTTTTCTGGAATGTTCTATTGTTTCTCCTATGATGATATTAACTGACTTGTATTTTTATTTTGTAGCTTGTGCACTGAGGATGTTGGGATTATTCTCTCTTTCCAAAGCACCCTAGCTTTGTATCAATGTTTGTGCTTATTGTCTCTACAGCTCTCAATTTGTATATTTGTTGGCCTACTTTTTCTAAATTGTCTCTCTCCTCTCTTGATTTTTTAAATGTGCAGACTTTACTATCTGTATCTACCTGGTTGTCATGTATAGCAGAGAATTGAGCAGTTAATAACTATATAATGTAATAGCTACCAGGTTTTAAAATAATGATCTTTACTTTAAAAAGTTCTAATTTTGAGTAATGTTCCTATGCCTTCATAATATATGCAGTAGTTATGTGGGAGCTTAATTAGTTTAATAGATTTTTTGGCTCATTAAAACGTTTTCTAGCTAACACATTTTATCAGTTCATCTCATGCTTGTCTGCTAATGGACACTGAATATTATAGAAAAATGCAAATCTGATCTTCAGATCACATTTCATTTGTATTAAAATTATTAACACCTTAGAGTTAGATGACTGTACATTCACATTTATTTCAGCTCTGGAGTTTGGGAGTTCATTCAAATTTATAATGATAGTTTAATTTGTCTCCAGGGTCTGCAACTGTGGCCAGGAAATATAGTCACAGATGAAGGAAAAATTTGCCACTGAAATAAGCATAGGAGGAATTGATGACTCTCATGACTGTTTTTGAGGTTAATAAATCACATGGACGTATTTTCAGACTCTCAAATTCCAAAGCTACAAAACTGAAACAGTTAGGCAGCACTGAGCGTCTGGGGGGTGGCAGAGGCATGGCTGGGACGTAGCCGGCTGAGAATGTGCTCCTTACTCTGTCCTGTCTCACCGTTGCTGTGTCAGGGATGGAGTGTCTCACCAGAGCTGAAGCAGACCTTATGTTGCTGGTGGACGGATCGTGGAGCATCGGCCGGGCAAATTTTAGAACTGTGAGGAGTTTCATTTCTCGCATTGTGGAGGTCTTTGAGATTGGCCCCAAAAGAGTACAGATTGGTAGGTCTGACGACGTTGAAGCCATTTAGACATTTTCATTATGCTCTTTTATATGTGCTAATGCCAATGGTGTTATTGTAGGCCTCGCTCAGTACAGTGGGGACCCCAGGACAGAATGGCAGTTAAACACTCACAAAGACAAGAAGAGTTTGTTGCAAGCGGTGGCAAACTTACCGTACAAAGGAGGCAACACGCTCACAGGTGGGTCAGGCTGGTTCTGTTGAGTTTTAGCTCTTGTTTTTGGTCAACGCTGTGGCTAAGTAATGACGTGATTGATTTTCTTTTAAAAATCCCACTAGGCATGGCTTTGAATTTCATTCGCCAACAGAGCTTCAGAACCCAAGCTGGAATGAGGCCTAGAGCTAGAAAAATCGGTATTCTTATCACCGATGGGAAGTCCCAAGATGATGTTGAGGCACCTGCCAAGAAACTCAGGGAGGAAGGCGTAGAGCTGTTTGCTGTCGGTAAGCACTGGAAAGGCTAGCAATGCTCTCGGCATTACAAAAGCTGAGGATATTTTTGCAGTTAAAAATACTTTCTGAAGTGTGAAAAAAACAAACACATTTTCCCTATCACGTAATTTACCAAAATGACGTGCCAGTGAGTTGATTCGTTTCTCCTTGTAATGAGATAACATTTCATGTCTTCTTGGAAGAAAGTGATGGCTCAAGAGGACAAATGTACTCTTAATAGGATTTCAGAAAAGTCCTGTTTGGTTTTCCATGGCACCATGTTTATTTTTGATATCCATTACTTTACTTTTCAGAAAAAAATATTTGAAGAGACACTTTATGGTGAAAAATTAATGCTGGAAGCATTGAGAAGTAGTTAATTCATAGTAGCCTTCAGTTTATATTATTTTTTATTTGTTTCTCTTTTATAACTATAGGTAGGTAATCCTTTTATTGTTGAGGAAAATGATACACATGTTCTAGTTAACCTTGACTGTGTAAGGATAGCCTGTAAAATTTTTATTTCACTCCATGAATTTTTTCTTTTAATTAGTATCTATCCATTTCATTTTGAGGTATCAAAAATGCGGATGAGCTTGAGTTGAGGATGATCGGATCGGATCCCGATGAGATCCACGTATACAATGTGGCAGACTTTGAGTCGCTCTCCAGGATCGTGGACGACCTCACCAACAACTTGTGCAACAGTGTCAAGGGCCCGGGTGAGGGTAACCCAGGGTTTCCATCCCCAGCACTGTAATATTTTGGGCCAGATAATTCCTATTTTGGATGGGGGGGAGGGGACTTTTTGGTGCATTGTGAGATGTTTAGTAGCATTCCTGTGCCCTGCTCACTGGAAGCCAGTAGCATCCCCTGATTTGTGACAACTAAAAATATCGTTGAATGTCTGCTGAGGAGAACATTACCCCTGAGAATCACTGGTTTAGTCCCTGATTTGAGTCGGATGTCATCAAACCAGAAATGACTTCTAGCTTATTTGAGGATACTTTTAGTTATATGTGCCTGCGCCACACACACGGAAGTGATTGGGGAAGAGAGAGGCCTTCTTTTCTAAAGCATCTTTGCTCTATAATTATTAAGTTTCTATTAAGTGGTTATTCCCAGACTTTTGTTTTCTAAAATTTGGTAACATTTTTTTTCCCATTAAGAATGAAAGAGGGATCTTATACATGATTTGCTTTGCTTCAACTATAGATGATCAGATATGATACTTTGTCACTTGTAACCCTTACATATACAGAGACATTGCAATTTTAGAGTTTACACTTTTAGAAATGATAGAATCTTCCTTTACCAGTGAAGAAACTGAGACTTAGAGAAGTTAAATTACTCAGGGCCAAATGGTTAGAGATGTTTATAGAGGTCTTTGAAGAAAAGATAAGGAATTAAGATTTAGAAATAAAATTATGGAACTGCATTTGTACTGACAAAGGATAGAGTAAAATGATTATTCTTTATAGATCACAGGACAAATCACAGTGAGCATCAAAATGGAAGGTTTTTGGAAAATTAATGACATTATATGATAAAAGTTCCTTTTAAGTACTTGTAATGCAATGCAGATTATGGTAAAGATGGACTTTTATTAATTTGTTCTGGTTTTGGAAAAGTTGGAATGGATTTTACAAACAATGT
The DNA here is from genome assembly GCF_028538775.1 of Myotis yumanensis. NCBI lineage: Eukaryota > Metazoa > Chordata > Mammalia > Chiroptera > Vespertilionidae > Myotis > Myotis yumanensis. Next base: position 62,064,415 of record NW_027223757.1, read on the forward strand.
GGTAAAATTTTTCACATGCCTTGGGAACTAGGGATACATTTATTTGACTATTCCTTCTTGAGTTTCTCGCTCCAAACTTTTGCAGATTTTCTTTTTGGATTTTGTACAACAGACTGACCTTTTCCCTGGAGAAATGGACCAGCCAGGAAGCCAGAATTTGTAGGCTTCTGGCTCTGGATTAGCTGAGAGAGTTGTAGTTTTATTTAGTTGGAGAGAACTTTGAATAGGGATGAAAACATCTTTTATCTATTTTCCTTTATTTTATTTTTTTGTCAACTATGTAATAGTTGCATTCATTCTAGTTTCCCAGACAGTAAAATTGCTTGATAATTTTGTAGGCTTGATTATGACCCAAGTACAATAAAGGTTAGGATACTAAGAATGGAAATGCTTTCTCCAGCTTTGGCTTACAAAGAAAGTAGAAAGAATTTATATGAGAATGATTTGCCATGCTCATGGAGTCACTGAATTAATTCTCTTTAAATTTTTATTTGTATATCTTTCTAGTGGTCCTATGGAGCTTAATATTTCTATATTCATTGATGTTTATTTCAGATCTTGTTCTGTGTTAGTCATTTCACCTATATCTACTCACAGAGAGCACAATCACAGACAGTATGATTTTTACCAAATTAAACAAAAATTGGTTATTATTTCTCTCTTTTTTGAGTGTGGAAGTGGTTAATTACTCTTACCACTGAACTAGGTCCTGTAGGGGAACTAAACATGAATAAGAAATCAATTCTGTTCTCACAGAGCGCAACCTATAGTTAAAGAGATAAGACATGAATATAAATAATCAAAATGATAATGAGGGCAGTGAACTTGGGTGGTGCCAATAGTGATAATGACAATGCAATTGTCAGGCCCCATATCCTTATTTATTGATTATAAATTCAGATTTGTATTGATTATAAATTATTAAGTTTACTAGATTATAAATTGACTACAAGGCTAGAGAGAAGAGAAAGTATCCAAAGGATGAGTCAGAGGTTTTGAGAGTAGGTGACTGGGAAACTGGTGATGCCACAAGGAAGAATGGGATCAAGTTTCAATGAGAGAAAATGAACGCAAAAACCCTCTGGTCAACCATTCAGAGATGTCTTATGGGTGATGGGCCTCTATAATGATTTACTGTAGCCACTTAGTATGTGAAAGGATGAGTGTACAAGCTTAATTTGGAAACTAATAATGTTTCAATCTAATTTCAAATATTACCACTTTGATGTAATAATAATGAAAAAAATATATGTACTTTATTTCCACTTGTAGGTGACTTGGAAGCGCCTTCTAACCTAGTTATTTCAGAGCGAACTCATCGTTCCTTTAAAGTGAGCTGGACACCTCCTTCTGACAGTGTGGATAGATATAAGGTGGAATACTACCCAGTTTCTGGAGGGAAACGTCAAGAAGTGAGTAGTCAACACCTATAGTCCACTTCTTCCTGATGTTCAGAATGGGTCCTCTTCATTAGGGCTCTGAGAAAAATGTTGGATGAGGAGCAAGAAGGATGTAGAGCAATGCAGAACTGAGTCAACAATGGTGCTTTCTATTTTTTGCTAGCAAACACTTCCATTTAAGTTTAATTAAAGGGAAAGAGCTTTGCTTAAATTAAGGTCTCTAAGAATTGAAGGATATCAATATGATTTTTAATTAAAATTTAATTAGAGGATGCTTGATTGGTTCATGAATTTATACTAGAATCATAGAGTTGGAAGGGAACATTAAAGATGATCTAGTTTCACCCACTCATTTTACAAATAAGGAAACAACAGCTGGGAGAATAAATTATATGCATTGTCCAAGATTGTAATCTGGTAATTTGCAAAAACAAAAGACAATGGTCTTACTGAAATATAATTTCTAAACTCATTGCAATTAACTACTTTATAGTAGAAAAGAAGGAAGTGATTATAATATGTTGTTATTGTTTAAAATTTCCTCTCTAGTTTTATGTGAGCCGACTGGAAAGTAGCACAGTGCTGAAAGATCTGAAGCCTGAAACTGAGTATGTTGTGAACGTGTATTCGGTAGTAGAAGACGAATATAGTGAGCCTCTGAAGGGCACAGAAAAAACCTGTAAGTCAGATTAAAAATAAAAATTTGTTCTTTTGTTTTTGAAGATAAAGAAATGACAGCCCATGTGGAATTTGCTCAGTCTTCTGAGTCATTCCTTTATTCAATATCCATTCAACAAATATTTATTGAGTGCATTCTTGGTGTAGGTGTTCAATAAATACTCAGTGGTTTTTTGCTCTTATTGGATGCTCCTGCCATCATGGGGCCCACTGGTGGAATGGGTAGTCATCGCTGTGATAACTTAGAGTGCAACATACCTTTCATAGAGTTATTCACTTCTTAAGGAAAGCTACCATGTGGGGAGTGGGGCTAAGATTAGGAAGAGGAGCTGTACAGAGATGATCTATTTTCCTTCTGTTGATGGCCAGATCTTCCTGCTGGCAATGAGCTCTTCCCATTGTTTTTCTGTCCTTTGCCCTCTGGCCTTTCTTTACCAGAGAAGTTCTAATGGGTTTAACTTTGAGTAGAACTTTGAGGAGAGATGTTTCTCACTCCTATTCCTGGTATGGTGTATGAAGCCATATGAAAATGTTCTTTCTTTCTTCCATTTTCTTGTCTGGGCTCCAGAGGAAAGGGAGGCCATTTGTAAGAGAAGGGAGTGGGTGTCACTGTCCAAGGCAGAAACTGACTCTACATATTATTGTTCCATTCCTTACGTCTCTCTTTCTTTTATTTCCCTTCATATTAGACCATAAGAATAGGAAATAATGTATTTCATAGTAGGCAGGATTAATTTGATAATTCTTTAAAACTTTAAACTCAATCTTTTTTTAAGCTATATGGGTATTAAGTGAAGAGGAAACTGTAAACCTTTTACTCTGCCTCATGGGCTTGACTTCAAAAACCCATAACTCCCCAAAGTTCCATCTATTAATGTGTGGCACTCTCAGTTAAAGTTTTTAAAAAAATATATATTTTATTGATTTTTTTACAGAGAGGAAGGGAGAGGGATAGAGAGTTAGAAACATCAATGAGAGAGAAACATCGATTCAGCTGTCTCCTGCACACTCCCCACTGGGGATGTGCCTGCAACCAAGGTACATGCCCTTGACCGGAATCGAACCTGGGACCTTCCAGTCCCTAGGCCGATGCTATCCACTGAGCAAAACCGGTTAGGGCTAAAGTTTTTTTTAAAGAAAGGTGAAATAAAATACTATGTTGGTCATTTATGTATGAACTTCTGTGATTGAAGAAAGAAAATAGTCAAATTAGAGATGTTCCAGAAAAAGAGACTGAAATCTTAGGAAGTTGGTATCTATTTTGGCTTCCATGTGGACTCAATAGAATGCTATTTGAAATTTAAACTTTCTTCCTTCTACAAAACAGTTGCAACACACAGTCCTGAGTATGAGGTCGCAATGAACAGTATGATTAGGGTTTTTGGATGGAGAGGAAAGGATGATATTAACTCATTGATTTCTCATAGCAACCCATTCTTTATTTACCATATACAAATGCCAATAACTAAGTAGGAAACAATTAGAAAATGAGTAAAATGACAGGAATTAGACTGATGTCTGTTTTACATTCCAACAGTGCCTGTCCCTGTAGTCAGCCTGAATATTCATGATGTTGGCCCTACCACCATGCATGTGCAGTGGCAGCCAGTGGGAGGGGCTACCGGCTACACTTTGACATACGAACCCCTCAACGCCACAGAACCGACAAAACCCAAAGAGGTGGGAGATACTGTTTCTTTTTCATTGGGCCTTCCTGAGACTTCCCAGCTATAGAGTCCTTATTAACTGCAGTTACTTATGAACTAACTCATTTATACCTTTGCACACAAAACAGAAAAATAGAAAATTAGATTTGTGGGCTGTGATACATTTTAGAAAACATTGGCCTGAAAAAGAAAATGCAGTTCAGAAAAAATTAAATATAAAAGTTGTGTTGTCATCAATGGGCTTTAATTGGTTGTTCCCATTAAGTGGAAATGTTTGATTTTGAATGTCTGATTTCCCCGGGCATGTCCCTATGCAGAAGCGCGTTGGGCCAGCAGTGAATGATGTGCAGCTGACTGACCTCTTTCCCAACACGGAGTACATGGTCACGGTCCAGGCCGCCCTGCATGACCTCACCAGTGAACCGGTCACTGCTCGGGAAGTCACCTGTAAGACATTGCTAATTTTTCATCTTTCCTTTTGCTGTAACAATCATGCTCATTAGGCTTTTTCTTTTACTCAATGATGCTAACCACCATTTGATTATTTGTGCATAAGTTATAGGATTATTACTCATGGCAATCAAGTTTGAGAATGAAGATCAATTCTAGACTTATGGCAGCATCTTAAGTTTATTCTTGGATTTACTTTTTTTTATTTCACATTTGACATGCCCAATATTGAGATGTATCTTATAATCAGTGTTGTCTTAAAATTATTCTTAGCCAGATGTTTATCAGGGCATAAAACATAAAACAATGGTACATCTTACAATTGATGTTGTAGATCCATGAAATACAGTTGGTGAGAATGGAAGGTTGGGTGAGTGTGATTTGGAGGAAGATATTTGGTTTAAGATCAAGATGTTCCAAATTTTTATTGAAGTAGAAACTATGGCACATATGAATAAGTTTCAATTATATGAATTAATCAATCACCTCAATCAAAAAATATATTGCTCATCTGTTATACTTCAATCACTGTGCTAGGGGATGCATCAATAATAATTACGAAGCAGCATAGAGCACATCGATTCCTTTCTGGTTTGCACTTGTCTTGATTATCCTTTTTTGTGTTTCCTGTTTGTTTTATTACCATTTTTTTTTGAAAAGTGACAATGATTGCACTTAGGACCTTTGCTTGACCTAGCTGGGAGTTTTGTTTCATGCCTGTTGAGGTGGGCATGCTGGGATAAATGACTTGGCTTAAATTTGTTGAACCTCAGATGACATTTCTAGGGAAATAAAGTAGGTTGGAAGGAATCTTCAAAGGGGGAAAAGAGCCTGAGACAAAAGCATGATGGGGCAGAAAAGAGAAAGAGCCCCTGCTTGGTGGGGCCATATAAATTCATTGACAAAAAAATCACCTTTTATATGTTAGATCCTGTTTGGAGTTGGTGAAATGTGTTTAGTGGCAGATGGAAAGAGTTGGGAGCCACCCAGGGATGAAGACATGTGTTCTGAGAATGCTGGGAACGAAGACCCATAGTAGGCTGAAAGACAAATGTGGCCATGGATCGGCATATAGGGCTGGACTTTAATTCTGTGTGGGGGAGGGGAGCACAGAGAAATAAAAAAGATTGAAAGGATGGAGGTGCTGAAATGGAAGTGGAGCGAGAGATTTAGGAAGAGAGATGTATAGAGTTTCAACAAGAGACAAAGGAAATTGGCAGCTAGAAATCGTGAGATATATCTCACATAACAATAGAAGACCTTGTTATTAGTGATCCTCCTCCCATTCTTTTTAAGGTAAAGCTGTGTTTGACTTGGTAAAAATGTATCATTTGTAGTTTCTCCTAACCATTTAGATTCCTGTGGATTTTCTTATAAGCTTATTGGATGCTTGCTTTTGACTCATCTTCATTTTTCACTCTCATAACAAGTTGTTTTTCTATTACATTCTTATGGGAGCTTGACCCTTTTGATTTTATTTTTTACCTTAATCAATTTACATACCTGCTAAAGAAACATGAGCCATAAACTTGTGGTGAATTATGATACATTATGCAAATAAGATCTTATTTAAATAGAGTAGAGGACATTAACATATACATGAGAAGTAGAGTTGTCATAAACATTTCAATTTATTCTATTTTTTTTTAAAAAAGCCTTCTTAAGAATAATTCAGCTCTACCTGGTAGAATCATAGTACTTTTATCGTCCTAACCATTTTTTAAGTTATTTTGCTGCACACCTTTAAGTTTTCTCCAAACAACTTCTTGAAAGCTTATGTAGATTCTTTAGAGTTTCCTGTTTGAGAATCACATCTGGACCTAATTTCTCATGCACCTCCAGTGCCTTTACCTAAACCTCGAGATCTGAAACTCAGAGACGTGACCCACAGCACCATAAATGTCTCCTGGGAACCTGCACCTGGAAAAGTCCGAAAATATATTGTTCGCTACAGAACACCAGATGAGGATGTCAAACAGGTAGGATGGCGATTAGAATGGGATTGGAATCATTTGTTTTCCTAGCAGGTTTAACAAAAGAACCTAAACAATATAGTTGATAGGATGTTTTAAATATTGTCATTTTATTAATATAGTGTTGAAAAATTGTTATATTAATAAATCACTTTTTGAATATAGATAATATATTGGGCTGTCTTGAATTTATCATAATATATATATATATATATATATATATCACAATAATCTCAAAAACATCATACCTTAGAGAGTTATATAATTTAGGTGGTATTTCATTTTCATCCAATTGCCTCATATGGTTCTCTGCATTCTATGAATTACTAAAAAATGTCAATAATGTTTCTAAAAATAAAAGCTAGCAAGGGGATATTGGGGAGTTTGTCCAATAATAAGAAGATAGGACAATTGAAAAGGACAGAGAGAAAGGATGAATATGTTGTTAGAGGAGTATCCTTTTGACAGTGAATGTTTTTGAGTAAATATGGGGTGGAGAGCTGTTTCCATGACAACCTGACTCAAAGAGGGAGCAAATTGAGGGGCTTCTCCAGTGAATGGGTTTGAAACACGTGTGTGCTTGGGGTGGGGGCATTAATGTTGAAATCTTTGGCATACAGAAATAGCTTCTCTGGGAACCCAGTTATTGATTGTGCTGTCATTTGGGTTCCACAAAAGCTAATTTATCCACACATGCATTTCATTACGGGTTTCAATTTCAAAAGAGGTACAATGACCAGTGGGTGTCACAGGGTTCTTGTGCATAGCAATGAGATAATGCACAGGACAACGTTTCCAAAAGAAATCAGGCAGTGATGCGAAGTGAAACCCTTGAAAAATGATTCAGTTGTTTGAATCCGTAGGCAGTCATCATTTACCGTGTCAGATATGGCTCTAGTACATACTTCTTTTTCCCACTTCAGAAACACAGGAACTGTCTCCAGTTTCTGGACTCATGCAAATTGAAAACATTGCTTTCTTTGGTACCACGATTCGTATGCTCTTGTACTGAGAGTTTCAGTCAATAACAGAGAGATGCCCAAACTCAACCCTTTGTAAAAATAGCTCCACTGCTCTATTATAGGTAGAGGTGGACAGATCACAGACCAACATTCCTCTCAAAGACCTCACCTCACAGACCTTGTACACAGTCAGCGTTTCTGCCGTGTATGATGAGGGGGAGTCCCCCCCAGTGGCTGCTCAAGAAAAAACCTGTGAGTGGTGATCACGCTTTATTGGGTCATTTCATTTCTTAATGCTCTTTTTGGCCAGTATTTCATAATGTTTGCATTCATGGATTGTTTTTCATTTGTTTTCTTCTCCTCTTCTACCTTTATGTCCATTTTTAAAATAATTTCTATCCTAGTTATTCTATCAGCCACGGTGGCTAATTCATCTTCTAGATACTTAACTGGTGTGTGAGGGATTGGGGATGGGGTAGGGGAGATAGTACATTCTTGATATAAGTTGGACATTTTGTCTGGGACAGTTTCACTAGTTATCACGTATTTTTTGACATCTTACTGTATGTAAAGGGCCATGAGGGGTAACAAAATATAAGCATATTTGCCCTCAATCATTCATGGTTTTGTTGTGGAGATAAAATTAATTAACAAGACATAGGATCATGTAAGGAAGGAGAGGTATATGGCACTCAGATTGTATGCATTTGGATTTCAGAGGAAGGGGAGACTTCCACGGTGGGAAGGTCAGGAGATACGGAACACCCTGCCTCATCCCCCCTTCCCTGCTCCATTCTGTTGCTTCTTCGAGGGACCCTAGTTTCTCTCCTTTTCGTGGTACTTCCATAGCATTTAATCGAAGTATCATTGCCTGTCGGTCTGTTTTATTGATTCCACTTTCCCCTTGCTCCCTCCTAATGGAGGTAGAGACATATTTATTTTGTTCAACTTTGTATCTTCAGTGACTGGCACGTGCTCAGCCCATAATTTCCTAATTAAATAGCAGTTAATAAATCGAGGTCTAGCCCAGGCGGCATGGCTCAGTGGTTGAACGTCAACCTATGAACCAGGCAGTCACAGTTTGATTCCTGGTCAGGGCATGTGCCCAGGTTTTGGGGTCAATCCCCAGTGTGGGGCATGCAGGGGGCAACCACTTAATGATTCTTTCCTATCATTGATGTTTCTCTCTCTCCCTCTCCCTTCCTCTCTAAATTCAATAAAAATATATTTAAGAAAAAAAAAAGAAAATTGAAGTCTAGAGCCAGCAGTGTTCCTATGAAATATAATGGGAGGCACATATGTAATTCCAAATTTTCTAGTAGCCACATTAAAAAGGTCAAAATAAATAAATAAAATTAATTTTAATAATGTGTTTTATTCAACCCAGTATATCCAAAAGTTCATTTCAACATGTATTAGTATAATGATTATTAATGAGATTGTTCACATTTTTATCATGTATTAATTTTATACTTACAGCATATCTTAAAGCAGGAAAAAAGGTTAGGGAAAGCAGGGAATTTAGTATACCAAACGAATACTGTCAATATATGTTTTTAATCCTTAATAGTTTCTAATAACTGGGATACACCCAAAGTGCATCCTTAACAGATGTTTTGATGGCAAATGTGCTTGTGAAAGTGGTACCACTCTCTTTATTTCAATGGGCCTTTTCATTGTAATTATTAGAAACAGAGTTTTTGTGGCTCTGGGTTTTGTGTAGTTGGCTTTGGTTACCAGGAGATAGAGAAATAGCTGACAGTGAAAGTTCAGGGCTGGTGGCAGACATTCCAAACTGCTTGTGCTGCACACTCACCAGTGTGCCTGATGCATGGAGGGTTGCTTTCCTGGGATGGCAGCAGTCATCAGCACTGCAGGGGTTTCCTCTCTTTGGATAGGGGCAGTTACTGTCCGCTTCACCTTGTGCTTGAGGTTAGTGACTATAGGAAAAGCTTATGCACGGATTACTTCAATCATAACATTTCATGGACCACGAAGGATCGTGCACTCTCTCATATGATACGCCAGACTTTCTGCGTATGTGTCCTGCAGTGTGAAAGAGCCCGTGCTTTTCATTAAAGTCTCAAAAAGTTTGAGATGCAAAATGACTAAGAACCACTGATTAGGAGAGTATGACTAAATATTACCTTTTAAAAAAAATCCCCATTGTAATGGAATATAAACAATCACCTGTAAAAATAAATGATGAATCACCCGTTATACAGTGCTTCCAGTTTTCAGAGTTCTCTTTGTATTTTTCTTTCAAATGAACTGAATTGGGGAGATACTTGCTTCTAAACAATGTTTTCAGTCAGTTTTTCCATGTCCATTAAAAGAAAACAAGGCAGGCTCATTACATTAAATTAAATTTTGTAGATCATATTAAAAAATTAGTCCTGCCTTTTCTCATGACAGACAAGGTGCCAGCCCCAACAAACCTACAGATCACGGACGTAACCACAGAGAGCTTCAGAGGAACTTGGGATCATGCGGCTTCAGACGTCTCTCTCTACAGAGTAACCTGGGCACCTTTTGGAAGCTCAGATAAGATGGAGGTAGTGCTAACTCTTTTTCTTTTTTTTTTAAGTGCCCCATTTAATGATAGGAAATCTTGTTTTAAATAGATATTACCTATGTTGCCGGAAAAGCATCCTTTCCTGCTAGTGATATTTGAACTCATGGCATGAGTCAAAGCAGGGACATCTGGCTAAATCATGTCAACAAACTGCCACTGAGTGTATGATATATATGGTGACTTAATTTGTGTGGGTTTGTTTTTTCTTCCTCTTTCCTTAAGACCATCTTAAATGGAGATGAGAATACTTTGGTTTTTGAAAACCTGAACCCAAACACTCTCTATGAAGTTTCTGTGACTGCCATCTATCCTGATGAGTCAGAAAGTGATGGGTTGACTGGTAGTGAGCGCACAAGTAGGTGTTCAGCTTTCAGACATTGTTATTTTAAAATAAATTTTTAGAAAGAGCTATAGCTATATTACTAATATTTTTCAAAATTTCTTTTTTTAGTGCGTGTGAAACCTGCACCAACTCAAGGTAAGAATTTAGTTTGCTGAACTGAATGAATGACTGAATGATGAAGGAAAGAAGGAAGGAAGGAAGGGAGGAAGAAAGGAAGGAAGGAAGGAAGGAAGGAAGGAGGGAAGGAAGGAAGGAAGGAAAGAAGGAAGGAAAAGCACCATTAAATCTATTGCAAACAGGCTTTTTGCTTTTAAATTGCAAGGTGTTGATTGGGACCTATTTTAAACAGGACTTTCTAGAAAAACTTTGCTAAGGAGTTAGTTAGGATTCAATGACCAATTAGCTTTATATCTAGTGATTTTTACAGCTCTATTGATTTCCTAGGAAACAATGCATATTTTGGGGGATGCATTGTTCTGTGTGCTTACTATGTTTCTCAACTTTTTTTCAGCTCCAAAAAGTGGTCCACGAAACCTTCAGGTGTACAATGCAACCTCTAACAGCTTGACCGTTAAGTGGGATCCTGCTAGTGGCCGCGTGCAGAAATACAGAATCACTTACCGCCCTCCCATAGGTGAAGGCAGTGAACAAACGGTAATTTGTTTTATAAAAAACTCTTACTTGGACAAATTCTACTCTTTCCTCTTCAAACTCCTTTCACCCACAATATTTAGTTAGTCACACTTATTATTTTGAGAGATGTTAGATTTGCTGTATTAGATGGAAATGTTTGCTCCATGATGAAGATGCAGCGGGCATTCTCATGGGAGACGAGAATTGCTTTTCACAGTAGCCTCACAGCATCAGACATGTGCCTCAATGCATCCACATTTCCCTTAAGAACTACTCAGGTTGTGTTATTCATGAAGATATCTAGATTTTTTATTCTATTTGATTTTTCAATCCATATCTCTCTGTCCTAACCCAGTGCTAAAAGTTTCCTAAACTTCCATTTTTGTTTCTGCACGCCATAATATAACTCTTAGATCTGGTGTTTCCAGATCTAATTCATACTATTTGTCATTTTTATATTTATATAAATGGACTTTCCTGAGAAAAATGGTAGGACTAGAAACTCAGCCTCTCTTCCTAGTCTTCTCTTATTTAACAGAGTCCTTGTCCATTCACCTTGCTGATTTCAGTCGTCTCTCTTTGAACTTTCTACAGCTTTGTTTTTATGAGCCGTGTGACTAGAACTACACATATCCTAGCTCACAAAGCACCGTGATTGTTATACAGATGGGGTGATGCTTTTAGTGAGGTCCAGTATTTTGTTGACGTTGGGGGAGGGGCGCTATAATGTTTCCTCACGTAGCTTTAGAGAGAGACAGATGAGTCATTAACCCTTAATCATCTGACTTGCTGAGCTCCAGCAAGTGGGCCATACCTCTTACCAGTTTAGAAGGGTCTGCAGAGGTAGATGCTGGCAGGGGTGAAAGGTCTCTGGTAGTCTATAGTAGTAAGTGGGTTTAGCTGAACCAGAAATCCTTCCCTCCCCTTTGTGACTTTTGAGTTGGTCTTTTGAGGTTTCCATAGAACTTGACTTAGGTGGTTTGATACATTTGGATTGAAATATGTCTATTTGAGTAAACTAAATACCAACTGTATTCGTATAGCTTTTATAAAAAGTAAGATACATTTGATGGATTGATATTTTAATATCAGAAACATAACTTTGTCTGTGCCAGGCCAGATTTAGGTAAAACTGCATAGCAGGATGAACTTGACCTTAACATTTCTCTTAGCTGATGATCCCCTAGGTTTGCTACTGTTAGGGATCTTCTCATTTCAATGCTAGCCCATGAACTAAGGAAAGTAACAAATCACTGATGCTAGAATTATCTTGCAGAGTTGGATGGGAGAAGTAGGCAGGCTCCCTTCTGCTTAGTCATAGGCTAGTTCTATTAAGTGGATGCATCCAGATTTGCTAAGTATCAAAGGCTTGCTATGACATCGACACTTCCTTCTCATCACTTCAAATATTAAATTTATTAAAATTAGCCACTGTAGTTCAATTTGCTTCTGTTAGGATGACTACAGTGATTCACTGAGGTTTCCTCTGTGAACTTGGAAGGAACTTGGAAGGACGAGTGCAACGTAGGAAACATCTGGACGGTGCTAGCACATCCAGCCACCCACATGTGCACTCATGGTGGGCAGCGTGCCATCTTCGTGTGATTTTCATTAGTGTGGCACAAACATCTGAATTCGGTAAACTGCTAACAAATCATACAAACTTTCTTTCAACAAGATAGCTAGATGACCTGAAGCAACGAATAAAACACGAACTCTGTGATTGAAGGAAGTCAAAAAAGCATCATATTGCATGGAGATGACTGGGAACTGCTGCCTGAGTGTGTCCTGGCAAAGGGGCCTGCCACGTAGTTTACACAGCTAACGCTCTGAGAGTGGCCATGTTTGGGGGGAAACACCAAAAGCTTCAGATCTTTTGCTGAATCATTTTAATGTGTTTCTAAAGCAAATAAAAAATGTCTGTAAAAAAGGTAAAGATAATACTGAATGGTGCTGAGCCTCTAATAGTGTGCAAGTCCTTGAGATCTCCAAGTTCCTTTGTAGTTCACTGATGATTAATGCCTTTGTGGGGAGAGACCTGTGAAATGTGTTTTGGATGCAGTTTTCAGTGCTGGCGATGAGCAAGTTGAAATATCTTTTTGAGTTGCCAGTGTGAGGCTTAGGGTCCTTTATGTGGTTTAAGGTGTGTAGTGTATATTTAGAGTGATACCATACGATATCTCCTAAACCTTCACTGTTTATGTGTTTCCAGATCTTGGCAAGGGTCTCAAACAGCTCCCTTGTAGAAAAAGCTTTTTCTAACAGATTAGTGAGATGGAGAGAACAAGGTTAACACGTATTCCTGTTTTACTCAAGACCACAATAGGGGGAAGACAGAACAGTGTGCTTCTGCAGAAACTGAAGCCTGACACTCTTTACGAGATCACTGTGACCTCCCTGTATTCTGATGGTGAAGGAGGTCACATGACGGGAACAGGCAAGACCAGTAAGTGAACTCAGACTCCTTGTAGCTTCTTTAATAATTGCAATTGGAACGAAATCACATCTTTATCTGGAAACACTGAGGTGACAGAGTTTTGCTAATCTCTGAAAATGCATTAAAAATAATATTGATTTAATATCCTTGCTTAGAGTTAACTCTCTGTTTGCAGAGAAAGTCACTTACTATTTTCTAGGATTAAAAAAAAATATCTTGTGGTGAGATGAGACATGTGTACCAGGTTATTGCAGACATTCTTCCATTTATTCATTGCTTCAACAGATATTGGTGGGGTGCCTACTATGGGGTGCCTGCTATGTTCTAGGGCTCCTGGGAGATACCATTGAAGCTGTGTTTCATGTGTGCGTGGCTGTTAGGATCATACAGTGATGTGATTTCTGTGCATTCCAGAACCTCTGAACACTGTGCGGAACCTGAGAGTATATGACCCCTCTACCAGTTCCTTGAATGTTCGCTGGGACCACGCAGATGGAAATCCTCGTCAGTACAAGCTCTTCTATGCACCAACAGGAGGTGGCCCAGAGGAGCTGGTAATTGCTTCCTATAGCGAGAAATGTGCAGGTTTAAACTGTAGCCGAATGAGTGGAGCTAAAGGAGTTAACAGACTTGTTTTAGCATCCATGAAGTTTACATTCATTTAATAGAACTTGACAGCGTAGGATGGGGCCTTAGTGCCTGAGTGATAAGGAGATTGTGGGGAGTTGGGGCCAGGGGAAGCAATCATTCCAGAAGGGGGAGCTGAGGGTGAGTGTAGGGGTCTACAGAAGCTTTCTTTTTTTATTTTTTATTTTATTTTTTTAAATACATTTTTATTGATTTCAGAGAGGAAGGGAGAGGGAGAGAGAGATAGGAACATCAATGATGAGAGAGAATCATTGATCGGCTGCCTCCTGCCTACCCCGCAATGGGGATCGAGCCTGCAACCCAGGCATGTGCCCTTGGCTGGAATCGAACCTAGGACCTTTCAGTTTGCAGACCGACGCTCTATCCACTGAGCCAAACCGGCCAGGGCTACAGAAGCTTTCATAACCTCATGTAACAGTTTATAGGAGGGCATTATATTCCAATATTACAGAGCTTGCTTCTTGACTTGGTCTTGAGTTAGGATTTTGAGTATTCTATTATTTGAAGCTATTATTTATTTTTTACAAGTTTTTTTTAAATCAAGTGCTTTATGTTTTATTACAATCTTTAGGTACCAATCCCTGGGAATACCAATTATGCCATTCTTAGGAATCTGCAGCCAGACACCCCGTACACTATTACAGTAGTTCCCTCTTACACTGAAGGTGATGGAGGGCGCACCTCTGACACTGCAAGGACATGTAAGTAAAAAGGCAGAAAAATCTAGCCTTTTTATGATAAATTTTGCTTTTCTTTATAAAGGCCATATAGACCTATTAGAAAAAATTTGAAAAATTCAGAATATTAAAATAAGAACATAAAAATTACCCATAATTCACCTCCCAAACATCAACTGTTACTATTTTAGTATATGAAATAGAAAATTTACGATGGCATCTGTCTTCTGAGATAATAATTTCAAGATTTAGAAATGTATATACAATAATTAGTATGCCACTTTGGTCATTCTCTTCCACTGACAAAAAAAATCATTGAACTTTGCTCTGTGCTTTATAAATCTGTGTGAAGCCATGTTTTGTAATTGGCTGTATAGTGTGAATTATTGAAATCTGTTCATGACATTGCTTGATTGCACATTTCTCTGGTTTGCTGAAGAAGTGCCTTTTGGCATTAAAAATATGTGTGCTTTCCTTCGCCATTAACTTGAAAACCAGTGTATAGTGGTTTTACTGTTCGTTTGTTTTTTGTAGTATTGCTTACAGGTTTTTGAAAGTACTTATAAATATTTCTTTGACTTTAAAATATACTTTCTGATACCTGAAATGAAGCAAGTATGGATGGCTTCTTTTGATAAAAGATTAGTATTCTAGAAAGATGATGCTATTGACTTGATTACAGTTTGGGGTTAATATGTGGATCTAGTTTATGTTTTTCTAAGTCCCTATTGGGGCAGATAATTGATCTTCTTTCTCCCTCCTTTTGCCTTTAGTTTTAATCATAGAAGACATTCGTAGAATTGGAAACACTATGAAACTCCTCCTCTCTGTCTCTCCATTGCCCATGGTGGAAAACTGAAGCTTCTTTTCCAGTTTTGTGTTCCTTATCCCTTTATGGCCAGCCCAGTATTACTACAATTATTAGCTTGTTTGTATTGGCAACAACTTTGCTTCCATATAGATAAAGGCCATAATTGGCTCACATTAGCAAATTTGGATTTGGAGAGCGTTTAAATCTGCTTTTGTATAGATAATTAGGAGTTTAAGGAGGATAGTATTTCACCCGTTTACAGAGTATAAGTTCTGGAGAAATGATAACAAAAACTCCACATGTATAAACAGACTTAAGAAATATGCCTTGGCTTTTCCTTCCTCAGTGGTGAGAGGATTGCCGAGAAACGTCCAAGTGTACAACCCCACGCCCAACAACCTGGACGTGCGCTGGGACCCTGCCCCTGGGCCTGTGCAGCAGTATCGCATTGTGTATACCCCTGTGGATGGCACCAGACCCTCGGAATCTGTAAGTAACTTTGTCTTCTTAGAGCGCAGCCAGTGCATTTTGTAGATTCCACTGCGCCTCCTGCCTGGCTGCTGGCCCAGGACAATAAGCTATTTGTTGGAGTGGCACTGAGTCTCAGGGAAACTTCATTTCCTGATGAATGTAGGCTCATGTCTGTGTCATGTTGAGTAGCCTATGAGAATGCAAACCACAAACATGCCAGGGTATAATGGTTAAATGATTGCTTTTGATGAATTAAGGCAGGTGTATTCATTATAAAGTTAGTTAGCAAAAGTGAATTTTGGGGAAAATGCAAATTAGTAATATGAGTTAAAAACCCCAGTAATAAATTGCAAATTATTGCTAAACCTTGTCAAGATGGGCTTTTGTTGTAAAGTACAAATGTTTTATGAAACTTAGAGTATTTCTTTACTGGCTCATACAAATTGCTCAGTCTCTCCTCAATTCACAGCACTGTGTAGTTTTGCAAGTAGATTGATAATTTAGAAATCAGAAATTACTAATTTGAACAAGGAAAGTATCAGAACACTTAAGAAAAAGTAAATTTATAAACTAACTTTACTATAAGTCTGTATAAAAAGAAACAATAATGATAAACAATGATGAACAATACATGTGTTTTGTAAGAAAATTGACCTGCATGTTTCTGTGTATGATAGGATATATCTAGACAATGTTGTCCTTATCCATTGTATAGAGTTGCTCTCTATTTTAATACAGAAATTCTCCCCCACCAGAGTAGAAATCTCTTATGAATGTCTAACAACAGGAGGAGTATTCTTTGGGTTACTATCAACAGCCCTGGATGTTATTTATATTTGATAATCTTTACAATAAAGATAAATGCAAGATGATTGAAGTTACTGAAATCAAGTGTGAACTAACTTTGGAGAGGAAAGTTTTGAGGATAAATTGCATCTAATGGTGTGGGTTGGGCAGATCTCATTAAGAAGCACAGTAGTTGACTTCTGACGTGTCTGGGCTCAGCCTTTTATTATCAAAGTTATTATCCTGACTAATACAATACTTGATAAGCATATGGGTTGTCATCAGGCAGAATTTGGCACTTCCTCCCCTCCAGATTGTGGTGCCGGGAAATACCCGCACGGTGCACCTGGATCGGCTGATTCCGGACACACCCTATTCCGTGAACGTGGTGGCTCTCTACTCGGATGGAGAGGGGAACCCCAGCCCCGCCCAGGGCCGAACTCGTGAGGCAGAAATCCTTTCTTCACCCCATTCCCTTGTCACTCAGTTGGTAGGGCTTCTCTGGGTGAGTGAGGTGTGTGGTACTTAGCAAACATGAGGACTTGGCCTCTATATTTCATTTAACAGGAGGTGGTTATAGTGGTTAAAATCATCCCTTTCTTTCCCAGTCTGTGCATTTAGGTTCAGGCCTAGTTTTATGTCACTGGATGTTCAGCATGCAACTGTAGCTCTGAAATGCAGCACTTTCTAGGACTAGGTTTATGTTTTCATGTTAAAACTATAGAAGATGTGTGTTTTAGCATAGGGAGTGAACACCCTAGTGCAGTGATGGAGAACCTTTTGAGCTCGGCGTGTCAGCATTTTGAAAAACCCTAACTTAACTCTGGTGCCGTGTCACATATAGAAATTTTTTGATATTTGCAACCATAGTAAAACAAAGACTTATATTTTTATATTTATTTTATATATTTAAATGCCATTTAATAAAGAAAAATCAACCAAAAAAATGAGTTCGTGTGTCACCTCTGACACGTGTGTCATAGGTTCGCTATCACTGCCCTAGTGAATGGTGAAACACCTGAGAGTCACTTCCTTAATCTGGCCAGGGGAAAATTCTTTCCTACCCCTTCCCTCCTCCCCATGTCTGTCATGCTCACAGGCAGGCACATAACTCTATTGTGTTTTATTTGTTTAGTACCTCGGAGTGGACCAAGAAATCTGAGAGTCTTTGGGGAGACAACCAATAGCCTCTCTGTGGCCTGGGATCATGCTGACGGGCCAGTTCAGCAATACAGGATCATTTATTCTCCCACCGTCGGCGATCCAATCGATGAATACGTGAGTCTGACTCTCGTTTATTTGAGCATTTTGTAATCTGACCAGGTTGGAGTGTGAGCTTCAGCTTTCTTCTTTAGGACGGTGCTAGGGTTAGAGTTGAGTCCTTGACTTCTGTGTGTCAGTTACATTCTCTATGACTTTCTCTGACATGAGATTGGGATCACCTGAATGTGCCCAGTATGGCCTTCCATACTACAGAGAATCAATGTCTTTGGGCTCAATTTTTATTCTAAATATAGATGGAAAAAAAACTGTCTTATCGTAGGAAATGCATGTTTCTAACCACCTACCTATACCATAGGAATCAATTCTGGTGAAACATAGTACCAATTATTCTGAGCTAACTAAATTAATGGTCAAATGCTGTGACTATTACAATCTCACCTTTTCTTTAAATCTAATTTCTTTACAAGGTCTTTCTTAAATATCCAGGAAAATTGATCTCCCTTTTCTCTAAATTTAACATTTTTCAGTACACTTTTGTTTTGGAATATACATACTCTAATATTAGCTTCAAACTTTTTGAGTGTCATGTTTTATCTCTCCAGAACCAGAGTCAAGTTTCTGGTAGCATAGCCCTTATTATGCATGTCCATTTGTTATGGATGGAAAAAGTCAGCACTTGCTTTAAAATTCAGTGATAGCTGAATGGAAAATTACACGTAGTGCCGATTATAAAGCAGTTTTGTCTGTGGTTTGCAACTATTTTTCTACATACATTCTATTTGATCATTCTCCTTCCATTATTCCTATGTTATAAAATATTTCATCTACTTGAACTTGATATAAGCTTTAATTTTAGTCCCACCCCATTTTTATTAATCTGAAACACATGTAATTGCCATTTAGTGTTACTGATCAAAATGAGATGAGCCGGATTGCCACACTTGGTTTGCCAAAGCAAAGGCGCTCATGCCTTAGTGTTTGTTCAGCCCTCCCAGGTACAACTAAGCAATTTCCCTTCAGTTTCTGAAAACTGTAAAAATATAATTTCTTTCCCTTATTCACCATTTGTAAGCAAGGAACTCTACTCTGGGAATCACTGGCATAGTGATTCACATTATTTATGGAAGCAAAGCTTAGGGGGGTAGAGAGAGAGAGAGAGAGAGAGAGAGGGAGGGAGGGAGGGAGAGAAAGAGAGATATCTAGTTGATTCGTTTCCTCTTCATGGAGGAAGTTAAATGTATTTTCAATTTCTTCTTTTTCATCTTTTTCACATCATTAGCATCAGCCAAGCTGATACTCTTGAGAGCAGAAACCCTCACCAATGTATTTCCAGGGGCTGGTACCATGCCTGGATCACAGTGGGTACTTGGTACATATTTGTTGAAGGAGTACACAGAAATGCAACATGTACCAATGAGAGATGAAGGAGAAAAACATACTACTGAGCACTGCAGTACTCAGTAATGTGTACGGAGGTGTTGTACGCATTATTGCTTTTTATCCTCACAATTTCCTTCAGAGGTGCTAAGTCATAAAGCTGGTAAATGGCTAATCTGGGATTTGAGCCCAGATATGTTTACTCTAAAAGCATTCTCTCACGCCACACAGGCAGTGTGGACAGTCTGCCTTGCCATGCGCTATTGTGTAACAAAAAGAAAATATGAAGATTACATTACTGTTTATGGGAATCTATAAAACAATATTGTCTTTTGATCAAGTCCTCTAGCTGATAATAAACTTATAATTTAACTTCCTCTGTTAAATAGACCACCGTCCCAGGCAGAAGGAACAATGTAATACTGCAGCCCCTGCAATCTGATACTCCATATAAAATTACTGTTATTCCTATTTATGAAGATGGAGATGGTAGCCATCTAACAGGAAATGGAAGAACTGGTAAGTGTCTTAGACCTTTTACAATCTTTAAATGTTGCCTTTACCAGTGCCTCTCAAATACTACATTGGTATTGCATTAACTTTATATTAGGCATTGTATTTTGTCAAATTGATATGAGAACAGAACTTGTATTTTAACTGTTTAAAGGTCCACTTAAAGAAGAAAAAGGAGAAAAAAATCTGCATATTTTGCTTGGCTTGAGATAGTTTTACTTCTCCTTTAGAAAACGATTTCTCTCAATATTGTTTTAGTTTGTGTGGTGTCAGTTAAGCCTGTAGCTGCTAAGTCAATTTAGTATTAGCAAAAAATCACTCCACCATGATAGAATCTTAAGTCATAAATAATCGAAATGTTTAGCATTTGCCTTCTCTCTTTACAAATGTAGCTTTTTTACAAAAATATTTTTTTCTATTGTACCAAGTACTTTACAAAGAATTACCAGTGCTGAGGCCCCCTCCCCCTCTCTCGCCTACACTGGTGGCAGTTGCTTGGGGTTTAGAGCAAAGGTTCTCCAGTTTGGTTGCTCATTGGAATCACCTGAGGAGCTTTAAAAAATGCTTTGCCTGGGAGCCAGCCCCAGAGTTACTGATGTAACTGGTATGAGGTGTGCATACGCTGCCGATGCTCCAATGGGCAGCCAAGGCTGAGAGCCACGGCTTCAGCCTAAAGGCATGCTGGGGAATAGGTCTGGGTTCTGTTACTGGTAAGTATTGGCATTCCTTTTTTTTTTTTTTTTACTTTGTTCAGCATGATTTCAGGATCCTTACTATGCTCAGTTGCCCAAACTCTTTTTGTGCTTAAATGACTTTGGCAACACTATAGAATTTGAAAGACCTACCATTTACAAGCTCTTAAGAGAAAAGCAAGACTAGAGTGGTTTCAGCTCAGTCTCCCAAGACCAGGAATTTATATGTTTATTGACACCTATTGTCTATAGGACTGAGTCAAAGGAGACTCAGTTTAGTGATTTGAATTTAAAATCAAGATGACTTAATTTAACAACTTCCCATTTTTAAAACTTCCCCTTAGGTTTTAGAATATATTTTGATATTTTTCAGGGGAAATGGCACATTTCAGAATTTTGTGCTTATCAAAATATATTAAAAAAATCTTTCCTAGATATTGAATTTTCCAGGAAGGCTCAAAGCCATTTCTAGTTGTTCTTCTGAAAAAGTTTTTCAAGATGAATTCCTTATTTGTGTAATTTTATGAATAATAACTCAGCATCTACTTCACATGCTGCCTAACTGCATTGATTTTTAGCACGTGGAGCTGGAGGCAGTGCCTGTGATAGTTTGAGGGTTTACTCTTCAGTGGTCGGCAAACTGCGGCTCGTGAGCCACATGTGGCTCTTTGGCCCCTTGAGTGTGGCTCTTCCACAAAATACCACGTGCGGGCTCGCACGTACAGTGTGATTGAAACTTCGTGGCCCATGCGCAGAAGTCAGTATTTTGTGGAAGAGCCACACTCAAGGGGCCAAAGAGCCACATGTGGCTCGCGAGCTGCAGTTTGCCGAACACTGCTCTAGGTTATGTTCATGGAGAGTAGAGCAGTGCTGGGAAAGAACCCATCTTAGTCATGAGCTATCTGTATGGTCTTGGGCAAATCATATCTTATTTATATGATTAGGTGGTTGGACTAGATAGTGTCTAAATTGCTTGTTGGCTCTAATAATCTACTCTCTAATGTTCTAAAAGTGGTATGAGATTTCCTATTTTCTGTCATTCTGCGTCATATAACAGCTCTGGAAATCACCAGTTCCCGAGTCCATTTGAGTTGCAGTTTGATTTTGAAAAACTCCTAAGCTTTCTGTTGAACACTTTAATATCTTTTGTTTTCTAAATAAGGAATTTATGGGATATCATTAAATTTCATGCATGGGATTATACTATTAATACTTATAATCTATGCTCATCAAGTTCTTTGCTCTCCCCGTATGTCAATAGAAGGTCAGTAACGTGTGCCAATTATTTGTTTGCAGTGGGACTACTTCCACCGCAGAACATACACATCTCTGATGAGTGGTATACAAGATTCAGGGTATCTTGGGATCCTTCGCCCTCTCCGGTTCTTGGATATAAAATTGTGTATAAGCCAGTGGGTAAGAAAGCACCTTTATCATCATATAAATGCACTGGAGAGTTACTTGGTATGAGGGTATTCTTTGTTCCATTCCCTATGGTTAGATTCTACTGACAATTCAGTTATCATATCAGTCTTCTTTGATCAGA
Organism: Myotis yumanensis; assembly: GCF_028538775.1. Classification (NCBI taxonomy): domain Eukaryota; kingdom Metazoa; phylum Chordata; class Mammalia; order Chiroptera; family Vespertilionidae; genus Myotis; species Myotis yumanensis. The sequence goes on from NW_027223757.1 coordinate 62,086,278, forward strand.
GGTGTTCCTGGAAATAGCATTTTAAACCAATGATTTCTAGTATCATTGTTACTATGGGTGTAGATGAGATTTTCATGACTAAAAATTTTATCTGGTCCATCAAATTGCGCATATTGAAAATGTTTGTGTTCAGACATCCCAATTGCTATTATGATTATGAAATAATGCATATTTAATCAATACAAACTTCTGTATTTTCCCCACGATGTCAAGGTTTTATTCCTTTTGGGGCATATGTATTTTAGTTTAATTTATGACAGGCTTGCTTTCAATTTCCCATTGATCCTGGATAAAATCTTTATTAAATTATTTGCTGTATTTCTGTTTTATCTACATGCTTAGAACAGTGGAAGAAAATACTCTTTGTACTAAATTTGCTAGGGCGTCTTCCATGCACTAGGAATGGCATGAGCTAGCAAACTTTCCTAGGAAAACATAGAGAAGGAAAGAGAAAGGGAAGGTGAGCTTGTGTAAGTAATGGAGAGAGAACTTAAAGGAGGAAGAGATGTTCGTAACTGTGGACCTTCCGTCACTAAGCTTATGGAATGAGGTCCAAGATGGATGTTCTTAAATCATCTCTACAGTACATTAAAGATGTTAATTTAGCACCTACTATGGGCAAAGCACAATGCTGGCAAAGGAGGCTCAGAGAAGAGGTTTGTGATTCTAAGGTAGCTGTTTGTGTGATTGATTAACTCCTTAAAGGAACAGTGATCACATACCTGCTGCATTCCAGGTACTGTGCTATGCTTTGAAAATCAGAGGGTAAGAATCCAGTCTCTGCTTACAGTTTTGTATTCACCATATAATGTGGTTTGTTCTATAGTGAACAAGAGCATATGGGGCTTTGGAATTAATGCTGTTAATACTATCATTTGAGTATAAGTTAAGGCATTTTGATTTTTAAAAAAATTTGAGATTAGTGATAACATATATCTATGTATTTTCGTGATTGTTATTAAAGGTTCCAATGAGCCCATGGAAGTCTTTGTTGGAGAAGTGACCTCATACACGTTACACAACCTCAATCCCAGCACCATTTATGATGTAAATGTTTATGCTCAGTATGATTCTGGACTCAGTGTCCCCCTGACGGATCAAGGCACTACATGTGAGTCATGTGTCTTTGCATGGTTGTGAGAAAAAGTATAGTACAAATTACCAGGTCAGCCTGTTTTAATATTATTTCTTCTTAACATATACATGTTTCCTCAGTGATAAGTAGGTGATCCTTTTGTGCCCAGCTAAACAAATCTATAAGTAATATAATTCAATATACAAATATCAATGTATGATGAGATGTTTATTTCACAGAAATATTATATTTTGAATTTTGAAAGATTAAAAATTATGATTTCATTTCATCATGAATGATCTGTAGAATTAGAGTTGGGGTGCAAGGAATTTTTTTTGTAGTTTTTCTTGACATTTGATGTTAAAACATTCATTACCTAAATGCATTGATTTAATTGAAAGTTTTCCCAGAAATGCCATGATTATTGATTCAGCCCAGATAGAATTTGTTATCACCAAGTGCTTTAATAACCACTTAAGGACTTGGCAGATTGCCTTTTGGAAAAATTTCTTATTTTCCATGAGATGTCTTTGACATTTGTAGTGTTGAGAGGGCCTATGGGATATTTCTTTCCCCTTGAAAATCAGTGATGGAAAGGAAGACCTGTTTTGGCTGCACCACATTTTCATGTATGTTTCTTATACGGAAACAGCAAGATTTTAGACATTCTTTTTTAGCCAAGTGGAAGTTCTAAAATTTTGTTATGATTAAAAGTGTGCTTTTCTGCCTTTATTTAAAAAGTAAATCTATTATCTTTCTTTCTTTATTTTGCAGTGTATTTAAATGTGACAGATCTGAACCCTTACCAGGTTGGGTGGGACACATTCTGTGTTAGATGGTCACCTCACCGGGCAGCCACCTCCTACAGGCTAAAGCTAAACCCTGCAGATGGTACGTGTGCAGAACAAGAAAAGAACTGGAGCTCATAGCAACATTTTAAAATTCAGTAAAGGAGATGCCATTTGTTTACAAAATTATGTATAATATGCCTTTAAATGCAATTGAGGATGACACTGGCGTTTTCCTTTGTTGTCATGACCAGGAACGAGAGGACAGGAAATTACAGTGCGTGGATCAGAAACCAGTCACTGCTTCACTGGCCTCACACCAGATACTGACTACGGCGTCACTGTCTTCGTGCAGACACCAAACCTCGAGGGTCCTGGTGTCTCTGTCAGAGAACACACCAGTAAGTGTCTGAGTGACCTGGAATGCCTGTCAGGCTTCAGAATGGAATGCTCTGGGGGCGGGAGACTTACGACCCCTGAACAGGGACGTCTCTGTATGGGCAGCAGTGATGATGTAATGATGGCAGGCTCTTCAAGGTGGAGTCTGTGGCTGGTTCAGGACCTTTACCTGGAGAAAATCCATGTTGCCCCTGTCACAGAGTTGGTATTATTTTTAAGGAAAGGGCTAGAGGAGGGCCGGTGGACAGTGGGAAGTTGATGGGCATCTATATGATTGACTTCTACTCATTTGACCCTATCTGAAGGCCTTACATTCACCCTTTGAATCTTGGCTTTGCGTTTTGTAGCTATAGTCAATGTTGAGAGATTATCAATGACACCAGATTTGGATACAATAGAATTCCCAGTGTGTCCGTGCCAATGAGACTTGATTTTGTCACCAAGGATTTAAATCGCTCTTAAAATTTACCTTCTGTGTTATGAAATGTGCACATACTGTGTTTCTCTAATTATTATTTTTTTAAATTCTAGCCGTAAAACCAACAGAAGCCCCTACTGAGCCACCCACACCTCCTCCCCCTCCCACAATTCCACCTGCTCGAGATGGTAAGTCCAGTTGATTTGGAAATGTAATGAGTAAGAAGGGATTTGTTGCCTTCTTACGAATGCAGCCTGCATATCATTTACAATTGATAGAGAACATTTTGATTTATGATTCTTGTTGAAGAGTTTTTAGGTTAAAAGAAAGATTGCCAGCAATTTGTTCTTCCCCTCCAGGAGCATTTTGGTGTGAATGGAATCAGTCTTAAACTACCTCAGCTCTTCATTTGGAACTTGTTTTCCTTCATTTTGCAGATTAATGTCTCATGATACCTTACATAGTTCATGGTCACCTGGTGGGCCTTTGTTTCCGTGGGCTGCTGGCATCAATAGGATCCATGAATCTTTTTGGCTTTACCTGCAAGCTAACTCCTGGGCCTTTGGGTTTGGAAGTCCTGGTTTCTGATCTGAGAAGTGCCCTGGATTACACAAAGCTAAAACATTTCTATTCACTAAAGTCTGAGGCATAATGGTCACTTGAGAACGTTAAAGCTGGTCTCTCAAGTAATTTGGGGCAGTTCTCTGTGCTTTATCAAATTAAGTTTATTTTTTTTTTTTTTTTTTTTTTTTAAATATATTTTATTGATTTTTACAGAGAGGAAGGGAGAGAGATAGAGAGCTAGAAACATCGATGAGAGAGACATCGATCAGCTGCCTCCTGCACATCTCCCACTGGGGATGTGCCTGCAACCCAGGTACATGCCCTTGACCGGAATCGAACCTGGGACCTTTCAGTCCGCAGGCCGACGCTCTATCCACTGAGCCAAACCGGTTTCGGCTCAAATTAAGTTTAAACTAATTAACCACTAGTGTATTCTCCCTCCCCCCACATTCTGTTTTCTCAGTTAAACTGAAAGCATTTCAGATTTTTAAAGTATTTTCCTTTTATCTTAGAAGGCTCTAGACTGCCACAACTTCTTTAAACCTATTAAATAAGATAAAAGTTAAAAGTATATTATTATAGGGTAAAACAATAATGGGGTTCTTGAAATTTAGGTTGTTGAAAGAAATTCAGTAAATAATCTTGGCTTTTGAGTTAATACTTTACTTTTTAGAGCAGTTTTATGTTCTTAGCAAAATTGAGCAGAAAGTACATAATGTTCCATATATACCCTGTACCCTCACACGCACAGCCTCCCCCAGCATCACCCTCCCGCACCAAAGTGGCACATTTGTTACCGTCCATGAGCCTATATTGACACACCATTATCACCCAAAATCTATAGGTTATATTTGGGTCCACTCTTGGTGTTGTACATGCTACATGTTAAATTTTTATAGAATAAAATGTTGTTAAATTTTTATTTTCAGATTTTCTTTTTTAGTCTTCAAGTCTGAAGATTCAATGAAAGATATTTATTTTATTCCCTCCCTTCCTTCCCTCCATATAATTATAGTGGCCTAATTTAAAATAAGACACCTTATTTGCACCAAATCTTTGATAAGTATATACAAAATTTCTAATCTGTTAAATTCTGGACATTGTTGCTTTTCACTTCCTTTCCTCCTCATTTATTGTTTGAGGCTACTTGAAGAGTTCCATGAGGAAAGAGCATATATTTGCATAATGGATCTAAATAGGTGGAGTAATTCCAGAGGAGAAGTTGAGGGCCAGTTAGAGAGTGCCTCTCACACTTTATTGTGAGTAGGAACCATCTGGGCATCTTGTTGCTGATTCTGACTGAGGAACTCTGGGATAGGGCCCAGGATTCTGCATTTCGAAGAAGCTTCCCAGGCCATGCTATTGCCACTGAACCATACTTTGAGTAGCAAGGTGATAGGCTGCATTTCTCAGTTGTGTAATTTCACTTGAATGAAAGAATTCGTGAGATTTGGAGCTTCCTTTTTCTAATTTTATTTCCCCAGTATGCAAAGGGGCCAAGGCAGATATTGTATTCTTGACTGATGCCTCCTGGAGTATCGGGGATGACAATTTTAACAAAGTTGTAAAGTTCATCTTCAATACTGTGGGAGCCTTTGATGAAATCAATCCTGGTGGAATTCAGGTGGGTGTCTTTTCATGGTGGCTATTCACTTGTAATGTCTTGCTATGTCCTTCGACCTCTTTTTAAGTAGAAAGACTTTTCACTACAAATTATGTTTTGACTTTTGTTATTTGATATTTTCATTACACATGCATTTTTGGGAAGGAGTTGGGTATAAATGGTAAATAAACAGAAAAATAAATATTCCGTTAGGTATTTTCTTTGGCTAGATGATATTCCTATTGAATAATTTAGGGGGTTCTAACTTCCTGCTTAAAACTCTTACAATGATACACTTCCATGAAAGGTCAGCCGATGTTCTGGAAATTAAATGCATTGTGATTATCACCCTCTGTTAAGTCAGCGGAGTCAGTGAGGAATAGGGACTGGAGTGGGTGTGTGGAGCCCTGCTCCCTGCCCTGTCATGGCATCGCAGGTACCACCTTGACCAGAAGAATGGCCATTATTGACTCCGAGGGTATTTCATTTTTGTTTTCCTAAAATAGCTACAAATTATATTGCTGTGAAATTACTTCAAAAGTATTTGTTTTACTAGAGTTGGAACTTAGAAAAGGTTATCTTTCCATAAGAGGCTTTGAAGAATAATTCACCATATAGCCATAACTTACCTGTAAATTGGAGAATCTCCTTCACTACTCTCAATAAACCAATGAACCGAACACTTAAGTCCAGTGGCTCTAAACTATGTTTTGGTGAGCCCTTCCTCCCAGGCCCCTCTGAGAGTCTGAATAAAGCTGTTATTAGTTATTTCTTGGATTCTGTAAACTTGAAGACCCACTTCAAATTCCCCCCCTTCTGGAGTGGCTTTCTTGATGGCTTTCGGCATTCCGTGCTCCTGAAGGATATTGTCTGGGTTACTATATAGCAAGTATCACTTTTTATGGTCATTATTGTGTGCGACTCTCTTCTGTCTAACTCATTGACTCCTTAAGGCAAGGGACTATATTGTGTCATTCTTCTTCCGAATCTTTTTCTTTCTCTCCCCATTCCTGCTGATGAATTTTTTTCTTTATTTTGGCAGCTTGTACCTTTTCATGTGGCATCTTAGAGACATTATGAAAATAAGAGATTTTGACATAAACCACAAATAATTTCATAAGCAAATCATGTCTTCTTTTATGGAAGAGTACTTTATGGACTATACTAAATTTCAAATCCTCAAATAACCTTGTGGATACTATTCCAACCCAAGAAGAGTAAAAAGTCAGGCCAGTTATGCTCTCAATTTAATGTGTCAACAGCTAAGCCAGCTTTCCATCCTTTTGGAAATTTAAGATATCTAATAAAAAATAAAAAAATAGCTATCATATTTTATTAACTTCTCTGTGCCAACTATTTTGCATACATGATTACTACACGTGTCTTTACAACAATCCTAGAAAGCAAGTATAATTATCTCAATTTTTCTGAGGAGGAAACTAAAGCCCAAAGATGTCGGGAACTTGCCCAGGGTCACATGGCCATTAATTGGCAGAGCTAGGATTTCAGTCCAGCGATTCCTGACTACAAAGTCTGTACTCTTTCCACTAAATCCCACTGTCACTAAGTTTGTGATGAGTGCTGATTATTATCACACATGTGATATTTTCGTATTACCCGGAAGAGTGGATGCGGTCAGTGAGAAGGAGCACTTGGCTGCGGAACCAATTGCTTAGCCCACATTTGCATTCAAGAGAGTGTGTTCTCATTGCTCCTCGATTTTACCCATCCCTTCTCACACCCTGGAGAAAGGTACCATATGAATATAGTATATTTATATGTTCCTATCAATTATTTTCTATTTATTAAAGATTAGAAATTAATTTACTGAGCCAACAGCAGTCAGTGTTATAATACTAGCTATAAAGAGCTTTGTAATACTCTGTCGGATCTGAGACACTTCTTTTTCCCATTCGGCAGTTAGAGGATTCACTGGAAAATTGAAACATAAAAAGAGATGACTGACCCTCCCCACAAACCGCATTTTCTTTCAGGTCTCATTTGTGCAGTACAGTGATGAAGTCAAGTCTGAGTTCAAGCTGAACACGTACAATGACAAGGCCCAAGCCCTCGGGGCCCTCCAGAATATTAGGTACAGAGGAGGAAACACAAGAACAGGTACAGTTGATCAGAGTGTTTGGAGTGGAAGAACCGAGTGTACCATCTCACTCTCACATTCGAATTCTTAACAGTTGGGCATGGCTAATGGCACTTGGATAGTTTGCATTGAGGTGACACTAAAATGTTTCATGCCACACTCTACAGGCAAGGCTCTCACATTTATCAAGGAAAAGGTCTTGACCTGGGAGAGTGGCATGAGGAAGAATGTCCCCAAAGTGCTGGTTGTGGTCACAGATGGTCGGTCACAGGACGAGGTGAAGAAAGCCGCTGCGGTCATCCAGCAGTCAGGTAAGCCCCGGCCTGCGTGCTACGCCTCGTGCTTGCACTCATTATGTTAACGGTTTTGAACATTCAGAAATGATGGCAAGAAACCCCACATTTCGGATTTACTTTATTGTTCCTGTTGAATCTGTATGTCATACTCTTATAATATTAGTTTATGTTTAATTGTGGGATGGTTTGGTGATTGCTCAGAAATAGCGTGGTGCATAGTCTTTGGGTAATATGTGATTCAGGGTCTGTCAACGGGCAAACGAGATTTCTCGTGGGGGCTGGAAGGCTGTGGAATGCAAACATGGGATGACCCCAGAGCAGGCTTCCTGCCATAGCAGAAGTGAGTCTTGACGCTGGCTCCTGTGCAAGGAGAACATAGGGAAGCCTTCACTTTAGCACAGCCTTGCAGGTGCAGGCTCAAAGCAGGTTTCTCAAAGGTACACTGCACAGGAGGAACAGCCAGGTCCCAGGGACACGTCTCTGGGGCACATCTTGGCAAACAAACATCCTCAGTGCCTCCTGGCAACACTGTCCTTTGGATGAGTTATTCAGGATTATTAGAGATGAAACAAGGTAATTCCAGTACTTGCATTAATGCCCTCTCTGAAGCCCCCTCAGGTCCAAGGTAGACATATGTTGTGCATTATCTATTGCAGTGATCGAAAAGTACTTGGTTACATGGAACTGCACTGATCTTTTTATAAATGACTGCTACTGTTTTATGCACTTTGATCAGATTTCAGCATATTTCGTGCTCCTAGCTGATTTAAGTTTGGGGTTATGAATACTTACTCCTTATGTTACCTTATTTATACCTAATTATGTAACTAATTCCTTACATAGTTATTTTTTTAACAGTCAAATCAAGCTTTTGGAGTAAAAACTTTACTTGTATTAACCTAAATAAAGTTATTGCTAGTGGGAATTGTATATTTCATTTTACTTTTTAAACATTTCTTTTTTTATTGATTTTAGAGAGGAAGGGAGAAGGAGAGATAGAAACATCAAATAATGAGAGAGAAACATTGACTGGCTGCCTCCTGCACGCCCCACATTGGGGATTGAGGAATCAAACTGTGACCTCCTGGTTCATAGGTTGATGCTCAACCACTGGGCCATGCTGGCCGGGCCATATATTTCATTTTAAAAGTGACCAGAATGCTGCCTTTGAGCTTGAGTTTGTTGAGAATCAAATTTTTAAGTGAGCCCATTCCTGGTTTCTGAGTCACACAAGCTTAAAATGTTAATGGTGCCCAAGAGAGCTGCAGAATTCTTGGGTCTATCAGCACTGTAGATCTGTGGAAGGAAATGAGCACCATGTTAATCTTTCTGCTCTGAAAATGTTTGCCTTTTGTTAGGATTTTATTCTAGGAAATCCAATTAATTGAATTTTATAATCCAGAAAATAGGAAGACCTGGAGAAAGGACTTATTATTTATTTATTTTTTAAATATATTTTATTGATTTTTTACAGAGAGGAAGGGGAGGGATAGAGAGTTAGAAACATCAATGAGCGAGAAGCATCAATCAGCTGCCTCCTGCACGCCCCCTACTGGGGATGTGCCCGCAGCCAAGGTACATGTCCTTGACTGGAATCGAACCTGGGACCCTTGAGTCCACAGGCCGATGCTCTATCCACTGAGCCAAACCGGTCAGGGCGAAAGGACATATTTATTAAGGAGAGTTTGTGTCAGTTAAAAGAATGTGCTGCACACACTGAGGAAATACAGCATTGGTTCTGATAAGATTTTACTTTGAATTGTTGTAATTCACTCTGTAAACATGCTTTTCAGGGTTCAGTGTCTTTGTTGTTGGTGTGGCTGATGTTGAGTACAACGAGCTTGCCAATATTGCCAGCAAACCAAGCGAGCGGCACGTGTTCATTGTGGATGACTTTGAATCTTTTGAGAAGATAGAGGACAACCTCATCACATTTGTCTGTGAAACTGCCACCTCAAGTAAGTCATGGTCCATATGGGACCATAATCTCATTTGTTTTGAAAAGTAACTACTCGGTAGGCCATTCCCTATCCTATATGGGACCAAGCCTGTGCATAAATAGATCCTGGGAAATCCCTTGAGAACCCGATGAGTCATTGTTCCTATTGAGATTGTGCTAAATGTGTGCTTGTCAGAGGTCCATTTTAAGCTTTGAAGATGTAATATATTCCTTATATGGAAATAAAGTGTTTTAATACATCCTTTCCCCACCATCCCAATGCCTGTGACATTTGAGTAAATTAATCTTCAGCTTCAGGAATGCGTTTACAGAAGCATTACTGTGAGATGAAGGTTTGCCCCTATTAGTAATCAATTGGTGTTTGTTCTGTCAACATCCGGGCTTCAAGGGAGCAATGAGAAAACTGACTTGTACATGTGTGCTCCATAGAAATTTGTTTGGTTCCCATTTGTCTTTTTGGTTATAGATTTTTCTCCTTATGCCAAGATCTCATGTTCAACTTTTAAAATACAGTGAAGGCCAAAACGTTCATTATTTTTGTCAATTTATCCTCTTCCCCACCCATTAACACTGATTCTTGGGGCATTAGATTACGGAGGCAGTTGTGCCGCTAGTCTAGACTTTTGATCCTAGGCAGGGCTATGATTTGCAAGTGTTACAGTTTCCCCTATTAAACATTATGTTAAATCCTCAGAGATCTGGGAGAGATGGCAATAGTAAACAATGGTCAGTACTTTACTGTGAAACTGACCTTGAAACTCAGAAAGGAGCTGTCCTGGTGCCAGGTGGGCAGGGAACTACAGTTGTCGCATGTCCACTCCCAGTGGTCCTGAAAGCCACTCTCTGGGATTCCTGGCTCTGGGGGGCCCAGTGTGAAAACCGCTGTAGACATATAATTGTTACATGATGTTTTGTAGGCAAGAGAGTTGGATGGCAACATACTCCTCTTGCCTTTGCAAAAATATGAAATTCCCTGGGTGGGAGAAAAAAAGTTCTTTAAGCTATTTAAAAACATCTGAATATCCCCCCTTTAATTGTATTTTACTATTCTTAAGAACATTGTAGAATTCTAATTGGGTTGGAGAATGTTGAGAAAACATTGCTAATACTGGTCAATAGTGTAATTCCTCCTACACGTGGGAAGTCTACAAGAAATCCGTTATAAAAAAATTAGATCAATGTGAGTTTTTATAAATGCATGAAGAATTTCATTATTTGATATATGTACATCGCTGATTTGTGTCCATATACAATGTTTGCATATTGCGTTGGTGAATCATGCTTAAAGAACACTGTCTATTGCAGATTGTCCTCTCATTTATTTGGATGGCTACACCTCACCAGGTAAGCATTTATAAGCCTGGGCTAATTTGTTTCAGGATTCAAGCCAAAAAATAATTTAAATGACCTCACTTCAATATTTTATTTTCTGATGTAAAGGTTTTAAGATGCTTGAAGCATACAACCTCACAGAGAAGAATTTTGCTTCCGTCCAAGGCGTCTCTTTGGAGTCAGGGTCTTTCCCCAGCTACTCCTCCTACAGGCTTCAGAAGAACGCCTTCGTCAATCAGCCCACAGCGTAAGTATGACAGCAGGCGGGTCTTTTTCTGACAATGATGATTTTTGAGGCTCTTGGAATCCTGGAACTTTCGATTGGTCAGAAGACTCCTTATGAACGACCTGGCTTAATTTCCGGAAATGCAGTTGGGTTAAGTGTCTTCTCCCAGGTCACACAGGAGAGGAGGACTCCGGCCTCGGTCTCCTCAAACCTCAGCATCTCACCCTGGTTCTGTAGGATTATGGGTTCCTGGCCCTTTTGAATTCAAGGCGAGGATCATAGCTATGCTTTTGCTAAGGGAGGCTGTTTAAACAGGAAGGCAACTTCTTATTTGGAACGCCGCTCCCTGGGGTGCAGAGGGACTGCTGGAGTAGGTGCAGGAGGAGAGCAGCATTCTTTTCAGGGTTTCAGAACCTCCAGCAGATGGAAGCCCTCGCAGCTCTGCTTGTCCGTGTTTGGAGGGGCAGCGGTTGATTTTTATTGGGCGATGCTCCCACGATCTGCCAGGTAGCTCTAGATCAGTGGTTCTCAACCTTGGCTGCACATTAGAATCACCTGGGACTCTTTTTTAAAATCCTGATTTCTGGGCCTCATCCTCCGGAAATTCTGTTTCTTTGTTGCTAATGTTGTGGCCCCACCCCATAACAAAGAAACAGAATTTCTGGAGGATGAGGCCCAGAAATCAGGATTTTAAAAGGATTCCCCCCCAGTGATTCTAAAGTGCAGCCAAGGTTGAGAACCACTGCTCTAGATGTTGTTATTTTATACTCCATGCAAGTTTGCACCTGGGAACGATAACCAAAGTATGTATTTTTTATTCATTAGAATGGAAACATTTTAATCTTGAGAAATATGTGTTTGGCAACTTAGAGAGCGAAAAGAACACGCAGAAATAAAGCTTTCAGGAACTGAGGACAGGGTCAGAAAATGCTGTCTGAAATGTGAAACGCTCTGGGAAAGCTGACGGAAAATTCAGACTAAAACCGAAACTAATTTCCTTTAAGGAAGCAGCGATCGTATTGTAGTGCGGCCACACTGAAGTTCCTAACTCTTTGATGGTCAACCAGGCTGGTTCCCAATTTTAGGTTTTTCAGTAAACCTTCAGACCCAGCGTTTAACTCTCAGTCACCCCAAGATTTGATACCTACCTTTAAAAGATTTTTTAAAAATTGATTTCACAGAGGAAGGGAGAGAGAGAGAGAGAGAGAGAGAGAGAGAAACATCAATGATGAGAGAGAATCACACAGGGGATCAAGCCCGAAACCTGGGCATGTGCCCTGACTGGAAATTGAATTGAACTGTGACCTTCTGATTCATAGGTCGACGCTCAGCCACTGAGCCACCTCGGCTGGGCAATACCTACCTTTTTACTTATGATAGCCTATTGTCCTCTCATGAGTCAGAGCTTATGGCTGAAAGAACCATAAGTGCAATTCAATCCCCCCCCTGCCCCCCCCCCCCCCCCCCCCCGTCGGAAGGACTCATTAACTGAGAAAGAAGAAAAAAAATGGGCAAGGTTAGACATAAATTAATATGGAGAAGATATTATTTTTAACATGGGATATTATGAAGATAGTAGGCTTTTGAACACACAGAAGCTATTGTGTCTGCTTGCCCAGAATACATGTTTAAAAGGCAGAGCAGCATCATATTCCAGAAGTACCAGTGGTGTGGTTGGTGCAAGGGCTTGAAACCTCAAGCGACATTCTGGGCCCTCTGTCAAGATTCACAGAAGAATAGGTTCTCCCCTGTCTGAGAGGTGATGATCAAGGCCTTTTCCCTGCCTTCAGAAATAAAATGTTATTAAATAGTCTCAGACAGAAAACCATCAATTTAGCTTCAATGGTTCCCCTGAATAGCGATGGAGTCAACTCTGGGAGGACACATGGAACCACATGTTTTTGTCTAACAGCCTTAGAGCAAAGCAACATTTCCTTTTAATTGAATTCCATCCCTTTATCAGCACTAAACGTTGGTGCATGTACATGACCTTAACATTTATTACTCGTTTTCTTTTTAGGAACATGTAAGCTTCTGGAGATTATGTGATTTATTTATTTCAAGGGAGGAATTTGGGAGTGTAAAAACTACTGGAGAAAGCGAGGGAGAAATTAAAACCTTAAGCTATTTTATAATCTCATACCCCTGACACTGGGACTTAAGTATATTTAGTGAGATTCATTTTCTTGAAGTTACATCCATAGGTATAATGTTTATCACTCTAAAATTAGTATGTAATTTTGCAATTGTTTATGCGTCTAGAAAAAATTAGTTCTTAGGATAAAAGACCATTTGGCAATTTCCCAGACTTCTGTGACTTTATCAGATTATAAATAATCTATTACTACTTACATAATGGACCTTTAGTGCTTGTTCTTTTGATGTCTTTCCTAAAATTTTCTCCTTCTAATATGTTGCCAGATTATTATAAATGACTTCTAAAACTACCCATAATAAGATTCTGGTCCAAAGATCTAAAATATTCTCTATTTCTGATGAGAAATTTTTATTAGTGAATTCATTCATTTGTTTTATCCACAGAGATCTACACCCAAATGGACTCCCTCCTTCATACACGATTATATTATTGTTCAGACTTCTCCCAGAATCTCCTAGTGACCCTTTTGCAATTTGGCAAATCACAGACAGAGACTACAAACCACAAGTTGGAGTGATTGCAGATCGTAAGGATTTTTATCTTATTTTAAGGCACATGTGTACATATTGTTGGTTAGGTTTTCTCTTGACTTCTTTTTATAAGAACCTTCTGAATATGCAGAGTGGGGCAAACGTAGTTTATAGCTGTGAATTTGAGAAACACAGAGTTTATTTTTGTATTATTCATGAATTATTATATTATTTTCCATAATAACAACAACTATAAACTTACTTTTGCCCCACCCTGTATATATTTACTTGACATATGCTTTTATGTTTAAAGTTTTAAAAATGTAGCTTATTAGTAAATATTTTAATTATGTTTTATCCCAACTAAAACTATTGAATTTTTTAGACATCTTACCAAAAAAGAAACATCATGAATACTTTCAATATAAAGTATACCAGGCTTGTGATTTAGTAACAATTACGTGTTAATTACAGCTTCTAGCAAGACATTATCATTCTTTAACAAGGATACAAGAGGTGAGGTGCAGACTATTACATTCGACACAGAAGAAGTGAAGTCATTATTTTATGGAAGTTTTCATAAGGTAAATATTATCTGGTTACTTATAGAAAAAAGAATATGGCTTGATATTTTAAGTTAATTTATTTTATTATTTGTTAAAATGTTATGCTAAATTGGTAAAAATATAACCATATCTTTTAAAAATAAAATCTTATGCTAATATCTTTTAAAAATTTGAATCATGTAGTATGACTACTTTTTCTATCTACCATTTTATTGTGAACCATTACATTATTTCATTTCCAAAGCTTAATTTTTATTATATTTTAATTGATAGGATTATTATTTTATAAAGCTGCTTCTGCTTGCTTGTTTATGGTAAACTTACAGACATGCCAGTATAAAGGTTATCACTATCTGCCAAAATAATAAAGATAAATGTTTATATGATTAACATTTACATTAACACACTATGGATTTTCTAAAATATCTTGTTGGAAGTTCTAAGATGCGTTCTTATGGGATTGTCTATTTTTGTTTATCTTAATTAATTCCTGTGTATGTCAACATCCAAGGATAATAGAGACTTCCTGTAAGATTTTTAAAAGATGATTGACAAAAGTACTGAAGTTTGACATATTAGAAAAGAAAAGGATAAGCTAGATTAGGAACGGACTTTTTAATAGTATTTCTTCATCCATTGGGTTAGCAGGAGGAATACCTTTGGTTGCACAAGTGGTCTAAAATTTCTCCAGCATGACACTCAGAAAGTTAATCTCCTATATCGAAGACAAGTATTTCCAGTTCAATCTAATTCTCAAGCGAAAACGGAAAAACTTTTCTGTATTTGAGTAGATGTAGCTGTTATTTCTTGCTGATCCTATTCCTGAGAATTTGGGTTCTTTCCAGAATGCTTTTCTTATTCGTGAATTAAGTTCTCAGTCAGGATGGCAAGGGACTCTTCTCAGGAAGCTCAAAAAGGCTTCCCAATGTGCACATTAGCAAAATACAATGAAAGAAAACAAAGCTCTTTGAGAATAATGGCACATCCACTTCACAGTTTATTGACTTTCATGGTGAAGTGCATGCAATAAAATAAATGCCTCATTGGGAAAGCAAACTCTAGTTTGGCAAATATTATTAGCTTCAACTTCTCCTTATCCAATATTAGATGATGAATCTGGCAAGGTTCTTATGAACTTTTTCTGGCTCATTGCTACACCTATTAAATTCATATTTGAGTAACCTGCTAAAAAGGACTATTTCGTTTTTCCTTCCATACTCTCTAAAGATATTAGAAATTTAATTTCTACTAGCCAACTGATAGCCATTTATTTTTAAGTTTTGAACTTTCATTGAATGCTTCATTTTACTTGAGCAAAAAAAGAAATATTTTGCAGAGGTCTATAGCGACAGTCAATTATTGCAAATCCAAGATCGTTATTTTTGGCATTGCTTCATTTGCCTTTATAGAAAGGTATTTGTAGTCTTAGGTTTTTCTCCTTACAAGTCTTCTGCCCTCCTCAAATTCTCTACTTTCTTTTTTCCATACTATGTTTCTTTTTATTAGTTTTTTCTCTCCACTTTTTCACTATACTCTTCCTTCTTCCATTCCCTTACCCCATTCTTTTCACCTACTCTCCTACATCAATTCAAGTAACAAGTTCAATCACTATTGGCTATTACATTCTTTACTGATTCAAGGATTCAAACATTCTTCTTTGATTTTCCATCTAATCCAGGGACTGAAGTCCTTCAGTCTGTGGGGTAATGAGTTGCACTCCCATAGCAGGGAATGAGTGGAAATGACATCCAGGGGGCTCTTGGGAAAGAGAGGGTAGGCTAAAAGAGCTTAAACAGGGACTAGCAGACAGCTATTGATTCTTGAAAATTCTCTTGAAAAGTTTTTTTGTGTCTCCATTCTGTTGTGACAGATGACATATATCCAAGTGAGAAATTTCCATTAAGAGGCAAAAGAGGAATAGATGAAAAATGAAGTTTTAGAGAATGGCAGAGTATGGGCTGGGAGATGAATTGGAATGAGTGCTTCTATTTCTTTCTGCTGGTCTGTGAAATTTTCACAGTTTAGAGATGGTTTCTAAGTACGTAGGACGAGGGTCTGCAGATGAAGAACCCACTCTAAAATGTGATTATGCATGTGTTTAAAATGCAGTAGAACATGCGGAAGAGATTGTAGTAAAACATGTTTTTAGCATGTGCTTAGTATGTTGACATTGAATGACCAGTATATTTGGGATAATTTTGTTACAAACTAAGAGTCTTGATTTTGACATAATTCTGGATACTATAATTTTTTTCAAGTACTTCGTAATATTTATCTCTGTGATTGTTCACACAAGAGCTAACAAATAAGGTTTAGTCCTTTTTATAATTTTTATTGAATTTATTGGGGTGACATTGCTTAGTAAAATTACCCAGGTTTCAGGTACACAATTCTACAGTACATCATCTGTATATTGCATGTGTTTACCACCCTAAATCAAGTCTACTTCCACCACCATTTATCTCCCCTTTACCTCTTCCACCTGCTCCCACCCCTCCTTCCCTCTGGCAATCACTATACTATTGTCTGTGTCCAAAAGGGTGAAAGGATTAAGCAAAAAACAAACAAACAAGTTTTACTTCCTATCCTATATAATAAAAGGCTAATATGCAAATTGTCCCTTCCTTCCTATATAATAAAAGGCTGATATGCAAATTGTCCCCTCAACTGGGAGTTCAACCGAGAGTTTGACCAGGAGTTTGACCAGGGGTGGGGCCAGCAGGAAAACTGCCTGCAGCCCCTCCCCCTGGCTGGCACCACCTCTGATCATCCCCCCCCCCCCCCCCATTAGGGGCAGGGCTGGCCCACCAACCGCCTGCCGCCCCTCCCCACAGCCACCCAGCCCCATCTGCCTGATCCGGGTGGGCTGGCCTGACCCCACCCATGCACGAATCGTGCACTGGGCCTCTAGTTAGGTAATAAATGTCTTGGGAATGCTTGTATAATGCTGTTCTTGAATTCAATGTTAGATGACTGTGCTGTGGGCATTTAAAATTTCTTTATTTTTAGTAAGCTATGTATTACTTTTATATATATAAATGCCACATGTAATTCATACTTGCCACTTACAGATGCACTAAATTAGTGTTTTGGTGGTGATTCTCAGTGGGAAAAATAGTTACTGTTTTAAAAAAATCTCTAGGGATTGTTCTTATGTTTATTGACTCAAAACATTTAAGGGAACTTCTGTTTCTTTTAACTTGGAGCTGAACTTTTCAAAATAATCAAGTGCTTACTTAAGTATTTGTGCTGTGATAAGTGGAAACTATCAACAAGACTATAAACTTTAAAGATTACCTGAAACCATTTTTTACATTATTGAGATACTCATGTTTTATTAATTATCTGTCCTAATAGATTTCTTAATATTACTAGCGTACTCAATATCAGACAGAATAAAGTTGAATCTTGATCTATTGGTTTCTAGAGCTGAATCTCTATAGAAGACGTATGCTGGTTCTTACTATGTTAGGTATTTATATAGTTTGAAAGTTCTTGTTGACTGAAATTTGGAAAAAATTATTCCTGGCCAGGTAGCTCAGTTGGTTAGAGCATCGTCTGATACACCAAAGTTGTGGGTTTGATCCCTGGTCAGGACGCATAAAAGAATCAACCAATGAATGAATACAGTGGAACAACAAATCGATGTCTCTATCTCTGTCTCTGTCTCTCTCTCTCTTAAATCAATAAATAATATAAAAGAAAACAAATTAAAAATTCAACTTAGAAAGTCAGTGAAAGACATTCGAGGCTCTGTTTTACTGAATATAATAATAAATTATTGGTTTATTAGCTTGTATTTGAATAGTTCGTTATAGTTTACAGAATCATCTCATCTATATTATCTCTGGTCATCTTAGTAACAGTACATGGTGGGAAAATAAGAAATTATGCATGTATATGTGGCTGAAGGAAACTGACCTAGAGAGGTTACGTGGGTCATTTGATTTGATGTTAATAAATGACAAGACATTGCAACCTGGTCTTGGATTTTAGTCTAAAATGCTTCTTTGGGGGATGAGAATAGCTTAAAGAATACATTTTTAAACCTGTGATATGAAATATGCAGAAGTCAGCCAATTTTTTGGTGGTGAAAAATTTATAATGGAAACAAATGATCTTTATAGGTTCATATCGTAGTGACCTCAAAAAGTATTAAGATTTACATCGACTGCTATGAAATTATAGAAAAAGACATCAAGGAAGCTGGAAATATCACAACGGATGGTTATGAAATTCTTGGGAAACTACTTAAAGGGGAGAGGAAATCAGCCACAGTAAGTAACGCGTTTTTATTTTTCTTGGTATCTTGAGTCAAGATTAAAAGGGCATTTTTTAAATAACAAGTGAGTTGTTTTTTCTCAGTGAGTTTTAAATTGTTAAGTTTCTTATTCGGATTGGAACTTGGGAGAAGTTATATTCAGGAAATATGCTACTGACAGAATATAATAATGTGTTTTATTGCTAAAAACAAAATAAGATGTCAAGGCAACAGAGAACATCATGCAGTCATCTTGAAACGGGATCAAATTGGAGAGTACAACACAATCGCTGCCAAGATAATCAGTGAAATCTAAAATAATTCATTTTTTTGTTCTTCAAAGAGAGTAATTGCTAATACAAATTTGTGCAGTCGGGACGTTAAGCACTTGTGGACATTGGCTGCGGCCATCACTAGAGCCCGCGCTTTCTCGCAGAGGAGCCGTCGTCTGTCTCCGAGGGAAGATCAGTGTAGAACAGCAGCCAACTGACCGCATTACTAACAAGTTCACTGGCGCATGTTGGAGGCAGGAGCGTG
Source organism: Myotis yumanensis (assembly GCF_028538775.1). Classification (NCBI taxonomy): domain Eukaryota; kingdom Metazoa; phylum Chordata; class Mammalia; order Chiroptera; family Vespertilionidae; genus Myotis; species Myotis yumanensis. The sequence continues at coordinate 62,105,029 of NW_027223757.1, forward strand.
CCAATCCTATTTATGGTTCTATCTAGTGAGACAGTTTTAACTGGAGGTTTCACTGTACCAAGCCGTATGAACACTGAAGTTCATGCTGAATGTCAATTGATAATCACAGAGTTCTAAAAGCAAGTCTGCTACCTTTGGCTTCTATTAATTTTTAAACTATATTTACTTAATTTAGCTTTCTTCCATAGACAGAATTTTCTTCTCCTAGATTCAAAAGTTGAAATTTCTATTCTACAATGAAAAACAATAAGTGCAAGTTTAATATAATTGTGATTAAAATTCAGACTTTCTATTGACTACTGTATTTTATGTTTAAATAGAATAACTATATCAGAGATATAAAATAAGTTATAGCTAAAAAAGTATTTTCCTTCTTATTAAAAGAGTTTTATTTTTTAAAAATAGAAAGATAGGAAGTATATATTACAGCTGGCCCTTAGTATCTATAGATTATGTGTCTTGTGGATTCAACAGAGGATTGGAAATAATACTAAAAAAAAAAAAAAATTCCAAAAAGTCAAATCCTAAGCAATATAGTGTAAATAATTATTTACATAGAATTTATGTTGTATTAGGTATTATAAGTAACCAAGAGATAATTTAAAATACATGGGAGGATGTGCTTAGGTTATGCAAATACTAGGTCATTTTACATAGCCTTGAACATCTTTGGGTTTTGGTGTCTGTGGGGGTCCTGGAACGAATCCCTCTGTGAATAATAAGGGAGGATGTACTATATTGAAATAGTTAAGAGTAACCATAAAAATTATTGGTCAGCCCCTAGGTAAGAATTTATGGGAAAAAAAAGAGCGTCAATGGTAGAATAAATGCGGAATGGCTTTTGAAATTTTACTTTTCTACAAGGATAGGCTATTAAAGTTGATTTAACTGTGTGATGTTTTCAAATTCTTAATGAAACAAATTCACCATTAAACAAAGAAATTAGTTCTCTTTAAAAAAACAAAACTCAATCAAACATTTCTTTTTAGCCAAGGAAGTGAATCAGAAGTGGGAATTTCACATGAGCATTTGTTTTACTGTCTCTTTATCTTAGGCACAGGCTTTTATGTTCTTTCCTTAGGAAGTAAGGACCCCATTTGCTCCCAAGGCCTTGCACCCTTGAGACAGAGAAGTTGGCAAAGGTTAAATTGTGGAAATGTTAGTATAAAATGTTTCTCATGCATCTTTAGCTGATGTTGCTGTTGGTTGTTTGCAGTTCCAAATCCAGAATTTCGATATCGTCTGCAGTCCAGTGTGGACCAGTAGAGACAGATGCTGTGATATTCCCTCAAGGGTGAGTCAAGCAGAATGGAAGCCTGTGGCCGTTTCATTAGCCCCCTGGGAGAGAGGGATCCGGATGCTGATGGGCTGGGAGAGGAAGCAGCACTCAGCAACTTCTTCTTCAGGACGCACACATCTCTGTGCATGCTAATCAGCTACCAGGGCTGGGACCAGGGACCCCAGCCTAGGAAGCCAGGAACGGAGAATGGATCAGACACATCTGTCAATTCTCCCCAGCAGCCAGGGTGTTATGCGTAGTTAGAAAAGTCCTGCTGCGTCAGCATGTTTGATACACCTCCAACAGATTCCTTCTGTTGTTTATAAAATCCCAGCATTTTATAGAATAAGCCATCACCTCTCTGGATATCTAATGTTTAGGACTAACTGGATTTGTTTTTGAGATGACGACTCACTCCCATAGTATCTGTGTGAGTGGTAAGTGGTTACAAAGTTAAATGCTGATGATGGATTTGAAGCATTGGGCAAGCGATAAACTGCATACGCCCCCGGGATGAGGGTGCGTCATTTATTCAGCATTTATTGATGGAGCACCTGGGATAAGCCAGGCACTATTCTATATGCTAGGGCCACAGCAGCGAAAGGTAAATATTCTAGTGAACAGCAGGGGAAGAGAAAGAATGGACAAGTAGCTATAGACTATGGTATAGAGCGAAAGTCCTAGGATGAAAAACAAATCAGGGTAAAGGGATAGATAGCCAAGTGCATACCATCAGCCCTCAGTGATACGGTGAGATTTAAGCAGAGACCTGAATCAGGTGAGGAGCCAATAATGTGGAGACTAGAGCCAGAGCCAGAGGGATCTGTAAAACCAAAGGCCCTAAGGCCACAATGTGCCACAAGATCTGAGAAATATTAGTCAGATCAGTGGGGCTGGAGCAGAGCGAATGGGGAAAGTGGGATGACCACGGTGGTGCTTTGCGGAGCATGTAAAGCTTCGTAGGCCATGGGAAGGACTTCAGGTTTTCTAAATGAAATGGGCATTTCTCTACCACCAGATTAGCAGAAACTGGGTTAGACAACCAGTGGTCACGGTGGCAGTTCTGTAGACATTTCTTTGTTATGTGAGGTTTCCTAGAGTAAATGTAAAATAAAGACATAAAGGAGCAAAACAAGATTCAACCCAAGACTATTTGCAATGATAACTAAAATTATTTCTGCACACTGGGAAACAGATTTCCTTGTGTAAATATGATCAATGGAAGTGGGGGATGGGGAGTCATTTTTACCCTCAATTCAAAGGTAAATATTCTTCTCAACATTCCAGAGAGATGAAGCAAAATGCCCAGCTCTTCCGAATGCGTGCACGTGCACACAGGACAGCGTTGGACCTCCAGGACCACCCGGCCCTGCTGTAAGGAAACTGAAAAAGCCCTCGTTTTTCCTTTAAAGCTTTGGAGTATTCATTCTTTTTTATTTTTTAAATTTAAATCTTTATTGTTGGAAGTATTACATATGTCCCTTTTCCCCCCTCATTAACTCCTTCTAGCCTTCCCCCCGCCCCCCCCATCCTAGGCCTTCACCACCCTATTGTCTGTGTCCATGAGCTATGCATATATGCATACAAGTTCTTTGGTTGATCCACACCCCGCCCCCACACTTTCCTCTGAGATTCTGCTGTCTGTTCCATGTATTCTTTTGCATAAAATGCTTCTAGCCATCCACATTTTCTGGGACAGAGCAAGCCATATTGCAGACCACTTTTGTGGTATATTTTGGTGGAGTAATACAAGAAGAAAATTTAAACACATTTGAATATGCAGTAATGAATGAAACCAGCTTCGTATTTAAGAACTTTTCTCTTAAAGATGTGAATCTGGGTTTCCATCTGTAATCACATGCTTCTAAAAATTCCTTATATCTCCTAAAAGCTTCTTCTGTAGATGTTATGGAACCACAGTTGAGTGGCTAACCCAAGAACAATTTGTTTAGAGCAAGGATATGTGTACCTTATGCCACAGACATCACATGGGAATAACATATGAAGATGTTACATATGTGCTGATATAAACTCTGGGTGAAAGTATTGGGGTTTAGAGTAACTGGAATGATAAGATAAAGTCTACATCTATTTATGGGGGAGGGGAGACCAAGAAAGTGTAGACAAAACATTGAAGATTGCAGTGATATGTCTCATTAATCAACGTGGAACCCTTTGCTCTTATCAATCCAACATCTGAGCTGGGCTGGTTTTGAGAAGTGGTAGTCATTCTTCTAATGGCCTCTTTTAAGAATATGATTAATTAACATAGAAACAGCTCAGAGATTCTTATAATACCCAATTTTACTATACAGAGGTTATAACAAAAAAATGTAAATTGATTTTAGATTAATTATAAGTCAGCTTCTCATGTACAGAATCAGAATGTCACTGGAATTACCATAATTTCTATTAATAGTGATTTACCTGATGTATATTTGTAATCATAAAATTATATCCCAATGTGACTTAGATGTTTTTGAGAAGTAGAGATGTTTTTCTCTCATTGTAAGATAACATTATTAGCTATCACTACCATATTTATTTCTTCTTTGGTCAGTAGTCTCTGACTTCCTGTTACTGAACTACATATTCTGAGATTCTGAGGGATCCAAGATACTCTTCTTTTTGTATATTATTTCCCCTGAAGAATGCATGCATATAATTCCAAAGCTGAACTTTCTCTTTACTGTATTTAAATAATGCTTGCTTTTTTCCAGTAAACCTCACATTTTCAAATAAACTTCAAGATTTTCTAACAATTAAGAAAGTTCACAATGTAAAAATGAGACACGTAGGATGTACAAGGTTTTGAAATTCCCTTTCCCCACTTATTTGTGGGATATAAAGTCTTTACTTCAGTATTTTGTAAGTAGCTACAGAAGTATTGATTGGAGAATACGCTGCTTCTTGAAACAGTTTTTATGTATCAACTTTTTCCTACTTTCCTTACATTCACCCTGAAATGTGTTCTTACTGTGTATTTTAGGGCGGACCTGGTGCTAAAGGTCCCAGAGGTGAAAGAGGTATCAATGGGGCGATCGTAAGTATATTTCAGAGTGCATTTGAATGTTCATCTATATGTTGAAGGCTGGTTGTTCAAACTTCTGCTAAGGGGGTATGTGACCTTGAGCAAGTCAGTTCATGTTTAGTGTGCCTTAGGCAATATATCACCTCTGTCTTGTCTTTGGATGTCAAAATGATGGACCAGAGAAATAAATGTCCAGGGTGTGTCACTGCTGTAGGAATTGCACCTGGGAATCTGCAGAACCTATGGGCTCTGCTGCAACATCTGGAAACGGGGTGACCCAGCCATCAATCAGAAGACCCCACAGGGGGCAGAGTCCCATGAGAGAGCTGGAGAGGGTTGGGGACAGGTCTGCTGCTTTTCCTTACACCTGTCTCAGAGAAAGAGCTGGGCAGCCACATGTGTGTTTGCTGGGGGTCACCTGGCCCTCTGACCAGTTTCACACTGGTCTTCCATAAACCACCTCAAGCTTTTTAAGGGGCATATTTTATGAAGATAATGTGTAGCTTTCGTCATAATCTCACCAATGATAAGCTAAGTCAGTCAGGAAAGGGTGAGGCTGGGATGCTAGCCCAGGTCTGTCTGACTCCAAGTTTGTGCCGTTTACACCTAGACACATTGCAAAGAAGCTTCAGTACAGAGCATCTACGCAGTGGCTATCTGCTCCTTGCTTGATTCATATACATGTTAGTTCCAGAAATAAGCCCAAGTCTAAGAGAATTCAGGACTAGCTTAAAATAAACCAAATCCAATAACATTTGAATTTTGATCTCATGAGTTTATGAATATAAATATCTGAATACATTATAGTCAATATGTTTTACTTCAAAAAATGTACTTCTAATAGGAGTTTTGGAAATTTAAGTATTCTTGTGAATTTATTTCATTTTCCAGTTGTTCTTATATGAAGAATTATTTGATGGTGTTTTAAGGTTAGGAAGGCACTGGATGAGCATTACATGACCATGTGGTTGTTTCTTCCTTGTGTATTTTAGGGGCCCCCTGGTCCTCGTGGGGATTCAGGTCCTCCAGGCCCCCAGGGTCCTCCAGGTCCCCAGGGACCCAACGGACTCTCTATTCCGGGAGAACAAGTAAGTACAAAGGCTTTCTGTATTAAGTGAGGATGGCAGATTAACACTGAATTTAACTGGAACATTTTTTTACTATGTTTTGCCAAATCGAATGTTTTCTCAGAGAACTCAACAGTTAGTCATTGAGATAACTTCCTATGAGGACTATGATTTCAGACATGTAAATAGTATATGTAATAATGTGTAACTATGTAGACAAAAATTACACTACTTCTTTGACCTATAAAAATTTTAAAATAAATAATACATATATCCTTCAACATCCTGAAGACTTTGAAATTGCTTTCAATCTGTGGCTGCCCTAAAGTCCTTTTCTAATACCTACGACCTCAAGGCAAGCTTGCATTATTTATCTAGGTCATTACTTCTTTAAACATTTTAAAATGCTAATCTGAATTAAAAAGGATGTTTTACCTTTTGAGGCTCATATTTTATTTTAAATGCTGATCTGAATTATAAAGCATGTTTTACCTTTTAACACTCATATTGTATTTAACTTTTTCTGTATATTAAGCTAAAGTAAATATACTTTACGAATAAGAATACAATAACTGCATAGTTCTTAAATTTAAGTCTAATTTCCCTTTTAGGAAGATAGATTACTTTTTTTGGCATTTAAAGAAAATAAAACCTATATTAGATATAGCTAGAAATGAGACATATGAAGGAACAGGGCTTTCTTTCTCAAGAGGGTTGAATGCATCTACTGTGAGCTTCTTATGTCCAAAAGAAAGTTGTAGAGGCTTTACCTTTTTTTTTCTTTTACTACTATTAAATTATCGGTTTTAATTAATTCAGCTTTCCTTTGTAAGAAGTGTCTTCAAACAAGTAGTAATAAGTATCAAATTATGTTATCTTCTTAGAACATTTCATTGAATATCTATTAAAATTAAATATATTAAGATAAAATAGCTTTCTCCCTTCAAATTTTATTTCAATGAAATTCCCTTACGTTAAAGGATGTTCTTTTAAAGTAGGCATATTATCCCATAATCATATAAAATTATCCCATAGCATTATCAATGAAAATTATAATATGGCATTTGTAGTTTAAAGAGTGAGCATCAATACAAAAGGCGATTTATTCATCTCCCTTCAAAAATATTCTTACATTGGATTTATGAAGTGATGGAGATTTCAGAGATGACTCATGTCTTCCCTTTCCACTTAATCTCTGTAAAATGCCTGGGAACTGTGTTCCCGCTGCTTTCTCTAGGGTCGCCAAGGGATGAAGGGCGATGCTGGCGAGCCAGGACTTCCGGGCCGAGCAGTGAGTTGTTCTTGAAGTTACCTTTCCTTTCACTTGTCAAGTGTTATTTGACAAGCTGCCTTTGTGCTGCCTCAGACGGTGAACCAAGGTTAAACCGCAAAGCAGAAGCCTGGCTGTGTCCTTCACATTATTTCCATTTCATGTTCTGGTCTTAAAGTCTATGCTTTGTCAGGTCAGGTACCTACCTGCTTGATGACTAAGTACCTACAACATGGCTGACCCTGTGCTTGCTTCTGGCTTTCTGTTTCTGTTCAGAAGCCCCCTGAACTTCCTTTCTTTTTAAAAAAAATGTTTGGGGGAATAACAAGTATCCTTTTCCACACAGGAAGTACATTACTATCTTTCTTTTCATATAGGGAACCCCAGGACTGCCTGGCCCCCCAGGACCAATGGGACCGCCAGGAGATCGAGTAAGTTTTCTCAGGCAAGCTAGGATTATGCTGAAAATGATATCACCTTGCTGCTTATTAATTAAGAGCCCTCCACAATTCATTTGCTTGGCTGGAAAGCAGAATTCACATATTTTGTGGAAGACTGGAAAACAATTATCAGAGGCTCAACCAACATCAGATCAATCTCAAGGTCTATGAGACAAAATGGCAGGACTTTAGGAGAGTCTTTGAAATTTTAATTTGGAAATTTTTTTTTAACTTATCAGGTTTAGAAAAAGAAATCCATAAAAGGAATTTCAGCTGATTAGCAAGAGATTTAAGAATTCTACCAAATTGTTTTTTCTTTCTTTTTTCAATTTTTTAAATATTTTTTTATTGTTGATAGTATTACAGATTGTTTGAAATCTTAAAATTAAAATCTTTGTTATGAGGCAGCTCTTATGTAGGAAAATAATCTTTATTTTCCGGGCACTTTTTTTCGAAGTCAGCACCTCCTCTCTACATCTTTAGAACTCAAGTATCACCTAGGCCTTGAGGATGGGATAGACAAATGGTATTTAGTAGGAATTTTGCTCATTAGTGACAGATTTCAGATTTGCTCTTGACTTACTATGAAAATAGTGCAGGAAATCCAATATTTTCTAGTATAAGTACAGTAAACAGGGCTTCTATGCTCTATTTAATATTATAGAAATATTTGGTTTCATAAAAATTCATGAATATTTTAATGAGATTTTAGAATTGCTCAGAACATAGAACTAAGGGCTTTTTAGCATACTATGGTTCAGACAACAGTCTGAGAGTAGTCTGTATTCTGCCTAATCAAAAGTTAAAACATATGACTAGCAGCAGAATCTGAGAGGGCCCTTGGTGCTGTAAAAGCTGTCATTGAAAACATTGACTTGCTTACCTTAATACCTCCAAGACACCGCTGGATGGAAGAAGGAGGTCATTCAGATGAAGCAAGGATTTTCCCAGATAATACCAAATGGTGAACGATATGGCAATGAATTTTATTTGCTCCTATGCCTACTTTAGAGTTTGGGAGAGGAGAGAGGTCAAAGAGAAAATGGTATTCTCTGTGAGTATATATAATATAATATACTCACACACACATATTTATAAATACTAGTACATACACACACACACACACACACATCAGTGTGTGTGTGTGTGTGTGTGTGTGTGTATGCATTTTTTTCCTGACTCTTGAAACTGGAATTAGTTTTTTAAAAATTCTTATTTAACAATAAAAGACAATAGTGAGATTGCAAGAGTCAGTCTACTCAATTAGAAAACAAAACCAAAAAAATACAAGAAGTGATGATGGGCTGAATTGCTTGCTGCTGCTACTACTGAAACTTATTGGGCCCATTGCCACCACCCAGTGTGGGCTTCATGCAGACATGGTGGGTCGCCAGTACAAACCCCATCGACATGCTCTCTTTGAACTGGAAATCAGCAGCCGTCACCACTATCACTGCTGCCCTGAAAAATGAGGGAGTGGGAAGGATTCTGCTTTTCACTCTCAGATTCTAATTTGAGAATCCAACTTTGTGGTGAGGCCACCCAGGTCTCCTAGGGAAAGGATATTTTTCAGAAAATCATTCCACTTTTTTCCTCACAGCCTTGTACACCTATCTACCACTTAGTTTCCTACTACTAATACTGAAAGTACAGTGCTGATAGAACCTGATTTTGGAAAGTTAGGTAGACTTTGGGTGCAAGCATGTTAGAAAAAAAAGGGAGAGAGAGAGAGAGAAAGAAAGAACAAAACTCAAACCCTGTGGTAGAAGAAGAGAATGCTCAGGAGAGCAAGCCAAAGGATCATGGTGGAGAAGGAAGATTGTTACCAAGGTGGAGTTGTTAGGAACAGAATGCATGGGTTGTCTTCAACACAGATAATTTTCAAAACAAGACACAGCTTTGGGGAGTGTTAAAAAGTAACAAAAGTACCATATGTACTGGATACATGAATATCTATGAAGACAACCATAGGTCTCTTCAGCCCCCCCTTCCACGAGGGCAAGCAGCAGCAACTGCCAGAGCTTTGACAATAAAGAAAAAGTCATAGCACAAACATCCGCAGCTGCCTCCGTGGAGAGTCCTTCTGAGGACAAGTTAAACATATGTTTCTCCTGAAAGAAGATAGTTGGTCAGTCCTAGGTGTTCATTGATGGCCGAGTGGACAAAGAACTGTAATATATGTAAAATAGACTGCTATTCAGTCTTAAAAAATAAGAAAATCCTGTATTTTGGGACAACATGGATGAACCTGGAGGATTATGCTGAGTGAAATAAGCCAAACACAAAAAGACAAATACTGCATAATCTTATTTAGGTATGGAATCTAAAGAAGAGTTGAACGCAGGTTAGCAGAGAGGAGAATCGTAGTTGCCAGAGGCAGACAGAGGGGACAATGGGGAGATAGTGGTCAAGGGTACAAAATTTCAGTTATGCAGGATGCATAAGTTCTGGAGATCTGCAGTCTAGTATATATAGTGACTATAGTCGATAATTCTATATTGTATATTGAAATTTGTTAATAGAGTAGATCTTAAATGTTCTCAGCACACTCAAAAATTAACTATGTGAGGTGATGGATATAATCATGATTAAGGTGATTTTCTTGATTGTGGTAATTATTTCACAATGAATACATCTATCAAAATATCACCTTATACACCATAAATTTATAGATACTTTTGTCGATTATACCTCAATAAAGCTGGAAAAAATAAAATGTTCTTAGGCTGACTAAAGAAGGGTTATTCAGAAATATGATAGTTAAGAAAGGAAGAAAGAAAGAAAGAAAGAAAGGAAGAAAGAAAGAAAGAAAGAAAGAAAGAAAGAAAGAAAGAAAGAAAGAAAGGAAGAAAGAGCGAGCATGCCCTATATAGCATTTGGAGAAATTCAGATGGAAGAAAACCCATTCAAACTGCCCAAGCAATACTACTACCAGCACATTTTTGCTTCAATGGCTCTCAGAAACGGTGTTGACGTTACAGCAGATGAAGTTGGAACGTGTTTTTTCCTTAAGCAGGATTAGATCTTCCAGAAAATAGTTTGAAATTTTTATCTCTATAATTTTCTGAAAAACATTTTCAGAAATTTTTATAGTAGAATATATGTAGCACCATTTTAAAGAAATAATTTAAACTTCCTATTGTAAAATCAATGGAAACATGGATACTTAATCCAAATGTTCCTGATTTTTGCTAGAATCCAGGAATATGGATGAAATTATCACTCTTATTCTCTGCAGAAAATGAGACAAACATCTCCTTCAACAGAGGAATGCGACAACCATAAAAAACGATCTGACTCAGAAATCCTCGGCTGGATTTCAGAGACCTGCTATTGGGATGGATGTTAGCTGGGTAGCAGAGTGACTCATTCCAGACAGAGGTCACTTGGCACTGGATGGAGATGGGGCGAGACAGCCAAAGAGTGAGCCTGTGCGGAGACGCGCTGTGCTCCTGAGGCAGATCTCTCCTTCCCAGTCACGCAGACACCAGTGCCGGTCTGGCCTTCTCTGTGAGATGAGGAGAGATGGGCCACTAAAAAAAAAAAATTACATGATTGAGGATTTTCTTTGTTTCCAACGGAGGGGGTTCTCTGTCGCCTTTTTTTTTTTTGGACGAAGGAGAGTTCATCAGGAATGGAAACTTCAAGAGTCCTGCCCTGGCCATTGCTCTGGGAATGAGCAGGGGAGTTTACTGATCAGTTGCTTGGGCTCTCTTTCCTCTTTTATGAGACCGCGTGCTTTTCTCAGCAACATATCTTTCATCCCATTTTTATCCTTCCTGGGCCAGTGTGTGGACATGGACTGTTCAGTAGAAAGGGTTAGTTTTTCCTTTAGACTTTATACTCTTACAAAAGCAAAAGCTAGTATCTTTAAGAAAGAAAGGTTTTCTTTGCAGAAGATGAGTTTGACTCTTAAGATGATTGCATTTATAACTACATAAATGAATGAGTATAGAAATTAAGTATTCAGTGAAAGGCATTAAATTAAATTTGAAAGTGTTTTTCTTTTTTGTAGTACATTTGCCTTTCTATTGCAAGGTGACCTGCAAACAGCAAATTGGGTTAAATTCTTCACCCTTCATGCTTTAGCAACCTGTTTAGCATTTTTCCTGTTCACGTGGTCATTCTCTCACTACCCTCTAATTAATTTTATTTTTTCAATAGGGCTTTACTGGAAAAGATGGTGCAATGGGACCCAGGGGTCCACCTGGGCCACCGGTAAGAACAGGATTTGTTACCTTGCTGTCTGTCCACTTTGCTAGAGAAGAGCCTGGTAACCTGGCTTCTGTGCTGGGGGGTACACCATTGGGGTTGCTGTTTTGTTTTTATTTTCCTAAATCAAAATGGGCTAGACTGCAGCGGTCCTCAACCTGTGGGTCGCGACCCCTTTGGGGCTCAAACGACCCTTTCACAGGGGTCGCCTAAGACCATTGGAAAACACATATATAATTACATATTGTTTTTGTGATTAATCACTATGCTTTAATTATGTTCAATTTGTAACAATAAAATTGGGGGTCACCACAACATGAGGAACTGTATTAAAGGGTTGCGGCATTAGGAAGGTTGAGAACCACTGGGCTAGAGGAAACAGATGTGTTAAAATACAGTTTTGTTTTTTAATCAAGTTATATTTGAAAAATAGGAAAATATCCCTAAATAACTTGGCCACTAGCTATTAGTGCCTTAGTCCCCCCTATCCCCACATTGAGTTGTGGCATTTTATGACCTGACTGGTTACTTCCTGTTATACAATTTTAAGGATCTGTGGTCTATGATATTTGAGTTTTAAGGACATTTATTACTGCATAGTTGTCAGTCATTCTGAGGAATTAAGTTTTATTCAAGTAGGTTTCTAATTAAGATCTTTGGGGAAAATACTAAAGCCAATGATTTGCAAGTGGCATCTGTATGCCTGCCTCCAGTGAGATCACAGTTACATTGTTTAAGATGATGGAGGTTTTCATATATAATGGTAGGATATGAAGATTCAATAGCGTATGTTAAAATAATCTAATTTATTTCTAATATGTATATATTTTCAGGTAAGGGGGAGTTTAACTGTATAGTAAACTTTCATTTAAAGTATTTACTACAGAGCTTAAAATTTGCATAATTGAGGAAGTAAAGGATTAATTATTTTACCAAATCTGATTATTTCATTTTAAGGAAATTTTAGGCTTTAGAACATAATGTATTGCTTAATAGGCATTATATACAAGGGTGGGTAAAATAGGTTTACAGTCATTCATAGGGAAAAAATACAATAATTAATAAGTAATAATACAAGAATAAATTGTTTCATATACTCAGAACTGTAAACCTACTTTTGCCCTACCCTGTATATTCTTTTTTGTTGTTGTGCTAATCCTCACCCAGGGATATTTTTCCATTGATATTTAGAGAGTGGAAGGAAGAGACAGAGAGAGAAATATCGGTGTGAGAGAGACACATCTATTGGTTGCTTCCCGCACACGCCCCTACCGGGGCTGAGGATCAAGCCTGCAACCAAATACATGCCCTTGACTGGAATCGAACCTGGGACCCTTCCATCTGAGGGCTGAAGCTCTATCCACTGAGCTAGGGCTCACCCTGTATATTCTACTAAAAGATGGCTAATGTGTCTTGAAGCTGGGTTAAAAGGAACAAGGAGAAATTCTTATAGTTTTGATGGGGTGAAGGGTGCTGATGTGACAGAAGGAAGTGGAAATGTGGAGAATGCACCAAAGAAAAAGTGAATTTCTAGGCTGAGAGTGCCATTTCCAGCAGACAAGGGGAGACTCTGTCACAATGATGCCAAATTTAGCCAAAAACTGGCTACCTTCTTGATTTCTTCCCCAGCCAAAGTGTGCACTGCTGTCTTTTGATGGCTTGTCTAGTTATGTAATAGAAATACACCAAAAAACAGGAATTGCTTTCTGCAGCTTCACTTTGTACCAATTTACTGAGATCACAGTCTGTGAATTGTAAAACTGATTTCATATATATATATTTCAAATGGCCCAAACATATATTTTAGAACTATACAGTCAATAAAAATTGAATGGGAATTTTCAAGATTTGTTTCTCTTTGTGTCAACTTAAAATTTGGTTTTCCTCTTCCTGAAAATGTGATTATATGCTGCTTCATTGAAAAGCTTTTAAAGCTGCCACTTTACTAGTTTACTTTAGATGGGATTTTAATTTCATTATATCATCCTCTTTCCCGACCTGCGTGTTGTAGGGAACCCCAGGCTCCCCAGGAGTCTCAGGACCGAGTGGGAAACCAGGCAAGCCCGGAGACCACGGCAGGCCAGTAAGTGGACCGCTTGCACGTCTAGAGTTATTTCACTGTTGCCTTCAATAATGAGGACACTGAAAGGCTCCGGCATATTTATGTTATCTTTGCTGTAATGTGTTTGAAGCGTTTGTTGAAACCATGCCAAACCAGTGGAATTAAATTGGTACTAGTTCTAAAGTTTTTCTCTCTGAGTTAGAATATTCTGGGATGAAAACTGTGGTTATAGGGTTTCTTTAAAAGGAGAAAGGGATGATGAGCCAAGACACATATTTCTGCACTGTATTAACACTTTAAGCTGGGTCAGCAGAATGATTCTCTTCATTTAGGAGTGCTATGCTGCTTAACATAGAAAAATACATGATGGTGGTGCATGGTGCTTCCGTAGGGAGTGTGCAGATGTTACCCTGGGGCAGTATCATCCAGCCAAGCCACTTGCTCTGTTCTCTTTCCTTGAGGATGCTAAGAAGAATAGTCCCAGAATTAAAAGCATTGATCGAATCTGCTATTTTACTTTTTTATACTGCCCAATTTATGTCCGCTTTAACTTTCCTTTAGTCAGGTGTTTTGGTTAAAATAGTCATTGAGATGGTATTGTGCATACCATCTACTATATTTGGTATTAGTATCTCCAAAACTGAATTTGGCATCCTTAAAATATCCAGAAGTATTTGTAATTGCTATTGGGCTTCACATACTTTACAAGTTCTTCCTTATTTTGCATATGAATTGTGGATATATCTTGTCTAAATAGAATTCTGAAATATAAAAAAGTTACCCTAAAGATAATTGAGTCCAACTATTAGCTGCTCTCCCGACTGGACTTCTGTTTTCTTAAGTATTGTCCAACTGACAAAAACCTGAGTTTAAAAAACATTTTTAATGCCATGCAAATTTAGGGTAGAATCTTTATGCGACATTGGTTGCTTTTTATGTTTACATACAATTGAACAAGCAACGTAAAGATTAAAGGACTCCTGAAGTACTTTATAGTCTGTGTGTACCCTAACATATGATCTTATTACTCTCTTTTCCTCAATGAATCTTGGCAGAAACATCAGAAGAGCAGTTTTAAGTACATGGAACTCTTCTGCCTATTCAGGGTTCCATTTTGTTTTACTATGACCGGAGAGTCTCACACAAGACTATTCCTGATGCAATTGATGGCTGCCACTGGAAACCTGAAAGAAACTTGCCCTTCCTTGACTTGAAATGTGACCTTAGATCCTGGCAATGACAATGACAATGACTTCCACACACCCTCTATACCAGAACAATCTCAGAGAGGCAGTGAATTAAAAAAGCCCAACACCACCAGGAATGATATCAAAATAGCAGTAAATGTAAAAAAAAAAATCCCTGAAGTTTACATAAGGCTCCAAAGTCAATAATAATATGTTTCCATTAACAGTGTCTGGTACTTTGGGCAAAGGGAGAGCCTAACTCTAGTTTATCTTATGATTGTAACTTGTAACATTTATTTGGACCTTATTGACCTTTTTCCTTTTATTTTTCTTGTCCTTTAAGGTGGCAAGTTGCCTCTTCTTTTCTTATCTATTCTATCTTACCTTTCATTTCTATACACCAAAGTAGGTAGCAGAGGGGTGTATAAAGGGTGTTAGCAGAGACCTTGACTCAATCAATTAGCTATTGTCAGTGATTTTCAACCTTTTTCATCTCATGGCACATATCAACTAATTAGTAAAATTCTGGACACACCAAAATATATAATTATTTTTTGCCAATCTGACAAAAACACACACACACACACAGGTGTAATTTTTATTTATTCGTACTGTATGGCTATTGTTATGATGGCTATTGTCATTTTTTAAAAAATTTGACAATCTAAGGGAAAAGAGGTCAGTGCCCCTGACTACTCAGGTATTGCATATTTTAAAAATTCTTGCAGCACACCAGTTATGTCATTAGCTGTTATAACCAGCTGATATCTTCCTGCTAACTTACAACACCTGATGTGGTACAGTGGATGTTTTCAAAAACTGCTTATGGGCCATTTTTATTCATTTACTCAATACCTACTTGTTTAGTGCCTAAATGAGCTAGTCAATGTTTTAGGGTCTGGGGATATAAGAGTAAACAAGACAAAGTCCTTGCCCTCGTGGAGATTCTAGTGGGGGATATAGACCAAAAACATGCACATAAATATTTCTGGTGATGATGAGTGACATCAAGAAAGCAGAAACAGACTGAGGACTAGAGAGTAATGGTGATGGCGGGAGGTGGCTATTTTAGACATAGCTGTCAGAGCCTGCTGGAGGTGGTGAAATGAATTGAGGGAACAAGCTGTTTGAAGAGCTGTGGGAAGGGGATTCCAGGCTGTAGGAACAGCATGAATAAAAGCCCCGAGTGAAGAAGGAATCTGGTATATGAAAGGAAGAGTGGAGAGCCCTGGGTACCCAAAATCAAGGGCGTGAAGGAGAGAGAAAGGAAAGATCATGTCAGAGAGCTGAGCAGAGGTGATTATGTGGATCATCTGGCCAATGAGAAGGAATTCTTTTATTCTAAGTGTCACAAGAGGCCCTTGGAGCCAAAAGAGTGACATTATCTAATTTTCCTTTAAAAAATGTCAGTCTGGCTTCTGTATGGAGAATAGGCTCTAGGAGGGCAGTCCAGGAAGCAGGAAGACCAGTTAGGAGGATACTAGAGTCATTCAGGCAAAAGTATTGGAGACTGTAAGATATGGTCTGGTTTGGGATATATTATCTGACCATCAGATTTTTCAATAGTTCAGATGTTCCTTCTATGACAGCAGTTGGCAGCCTGGAAGTTCATTACTAAAAGACAAAAACTTCTTGCACTATAAGGAAAACTTTCCCAGGATCCTCTCATGGCCCATGAGAGGCCTGACAGAGCAGGGACAAATATTCTGTAGTTGTGTTTGGATGTGGGACCCGCATTTGGATTGAATTATCTAATAAGGGAGACATGTGGTTCCTTTTATACTAAATGCACACAAAAAACCACTGGAAGTGGTTATATGTTTAGTTAGGGAATTGACAAAAGCTCAATAGTTCTTACTGGAACTGAATCAAGATGAATGTCATGGAGAATCCACAATAACCAGCTGAGTTACCCAGCTATGGTGATATAAAAGAAAATATAATGGTACAAGAGCAATTTTCACATGCATTTCAGTTCCAGGCCTGTATTGTGAATGGCATCATAAAATGTATGCATAGTTCATAACTTTTAAATTGTTATCCTCAAATTCACATCTCAGCTCTCTTTCGGAGGTCATATGCTTCCCAGGTGAGAGAGGGAATTAGATTGCTTTTATAGACGAGACAATGTGAATAACATTGATGTGACTGCGGTGTCATTTTGCTAATTCATTAGAAAGCAGATCTTCATCATCTTGTTTGTTCATGAATCATTTTAGATCATGTTTGTCACTTTCTAATACATGAAATTCCTTCATTTTAGGGTGCCTCTGGATTGAAAGGAGAGAAAGGCGATAGAGTATGTATTTCTTAAAATTTGACATATATTTATTTTGTGTGTAAAACATTGAGGTCTGAAACTATAGAAATAATATGCTAATGATTCTCATTGATTTAATTAACAAGGGAGACATTGCTTCTCAGAACATGATGCGGGCAGTTGCAAGACAAGTCTGTGAACAATTGATAAATGGTAAATTTCTTTCTTTTTAATGTATGAAAAGTTTTTATTTAATTGCAGGAAAATGCAAAGTTTAAGTCATAAATTTTCTAAGATGTATGCTTCTATTTCATTTTTGATGATCTCTCTCTTTTTTTTGTATACATTGTCAATTTTGTAGCCGGTTAGTGATATTTTAATGACTGTCCTGAAGATAAAATAATAACTTAAGGTAAAATAAAGGCTGTTATCCTTACATTTGGTTTGATACAAAATCACATTTTAAAGGGGCTTTTCAATTTCCATATTGTAGGATTTTTAGTGATCTTCATCCATCTGGGCATATCTGGAAGCAGCAGCGATTGGATCGTTCAAGTTAAAACCTTTAAGTTGCTGTATGACTTTAAGGAACAAGGCCCACCCACCCAGACCAGTTTAATCATAGAAAGTCCATCTCGGTGGGGACATTTTAATATTGCCTCCTTACTTTTTACAGACTCTTTCTTCATATTCCATGAGGCCTATTAAGTTTATTAATAAAGTTCAGTGCCTGAAAACCAAGTGTGGCCTTAAACTCGGGGTTCCCTCTGTCAGAAGTTTTAATCACTGTATCCTGAAGTGCTGCCCTGGGAACACCTGCAGTAGAGACACCTCTGTTGCTTTTAGAAATTAGGGTTGCTGGGCTAAACTCTAAACCTGGTGAATCATTGTCTTTGAAGATGAGGCCCAGAAATCTGTATTTTTCAACATATCCAACAGGCAACTTCAGTTTACACTAAATCCTAATGATCATTGCCTTGTGTACACGCAATCATGGCATAATTTCTTACTTTAAAAAAGTTCTTCTTTTGAGTGACATTGTCGGGCAAATCTCAGGGGTTTCTATCAGAGTCATCTTAAACTTCCACAACTCATTTTTCTTTATAGTAAGCCTTGTGGCCTACTTGGTTGGTATTTTGTGGAGACAATTATTTATCAGAGATCAGTTTGTCCTTGGTGGCTGGAGAGTTTTCTTTTATTTTTAGGGTTCAGGTTGGAAGGCCTCCTGGACAGGGGAGGAATAGAGATGTATTTCACTAGATACTAAGAGAAAACAATTTCACCCTCTCATCCCTCCCTTATTAGGGTTCTTACTAACAAGTTTTATTTCTATTTATAGGTCAGATGAACAGATTCAATCAAATGCTAAATCAGATTCCAAATGATTACCACTCCAATCGGAACCAGCCCGGCCCACCAGGTCCTCCAGGTCCCCCGGGCAGTGCAGGAGCCAGGGGAGAACCCGGACCTGGGGGGCGACCAGGCTTCCCGGGCACGCCGGGCATGCAGGGCCCCCCGGGGGAACGAGGTAGGTGTCTCTGGCTGCAGCATGAGCATAAAGGAAGGAACAACACGTGTAGGAGCCTGGGGATGTTAAAAAGTACATAGAAGACTGAACTTGGCAAACTACTTTAGTCTTGTTTGAACAGTCCCAGGAGAGCTATGGTCCCTGAACCTGTCTTGTTTAGGTGACTACAAGCCACAGAGCCCCATATCTTAGGATCTTAGTAAAGATCATGTGAATTTCTGGTTGTTGTTAATGGGAAAAACCTGTATCTTGGCAAACTAAATCAGGCACTAGAAGCTTATTAATTGTTGTGACTGGCAAGAGTTGGGCAGCAACTGAATGTACAGTTTTAGATCCAATTTTTTTGTTGTTGTTCTTTTATTCAGAGCCTGGCACTGGTCTTATGTGTTTGTTTCACTTTAATTTTATGATAGATAAGTGTAATTGGAGGAAAAGAAGAAAAATAGTCTTATCTGATTCCAGATGTTTCAGGATTCTGGGTACTGATTTTGTCAAAGTTGCAGTTAACATTCCGTAGAAAACCTAGATATTTCTGTAATTCTGATGGCTCGGACGTTGCACGAATAGGGCTATTAAAGATAAGATATTTTTCAATGAGCTGTAACTCTTTATTTGATTTCTGTTTGTAACAACTGTTTCTAAAAATATATATTAGATGTGTTTGTTTTCTTCAAATAATTTTTCCCCTGACGTGTAGCCACATTTGTTTCCTGGCCATGAGTCTGGAATTACACAAATGTCTAGAAAGAATCTGGCTTAAAGAGTGAACTTCTGTGAAACACTGGGTTGTGCTTTCACTGGGGGAAGTCAATGACTTGAGTCAGGTAATAGCAGTTAAAAGGAAGACTACATGTTTCCTGATAATTTTCCTCCTGTGCTTGATCTTTTTGTCCTTCCTTAGGTTTGCCAGGAGAGAAAGGCGAAAGGGGTATTGGGTCTCCAGGGGCTCGAGGTCCGCCTGGCCCCCCAGGTAGGTCTGCTGGTACCTAAAATAATACAGTGTAACTACTGGGAGAGCATACAGCCCCTTTCCCCCCAAGAGATTCACAACCTCATCATGTTAGCTTCAGGCATGGCTATCATCATGGTATTTTCATACTTTAGCAAGAAGTTGAACTCGTATAACCTCCTCATTTTTATGTTCTCTTTGCTCAAAAAATGTTTGCATGTGTTCTATTAAGCATTCACTGTAACTTTAATATGTGAAGGATTGAGTTTCAGTGACACAGAGGGTTGCTGTTTTCTTTTTTATGCAATTCCTAATTTGTTTTGTTTGGCCTCATAGCTTTTAAGAATGGTATCACTTCCTGTTTTTTTTCCTAGTATTCTTCAAGATGTTGCTAGTAGACTAAAACAAAAGTATTCTCACTAAAAAGTTGGAGACATCACGAGATTTCACTTACAGGTTCTTTCTTGACGCTTTGGAAAGAAATAGTTATCTAGTTGTTTTATGCATTTCTTTTACTGGGTTGAAAATGAATTTTTTCTTTCTTCATGATAGTGTCCATGAGACCCTTGCAACCCAAGGTCAACCCTAGTGGTAATATATTTAGGTTTATGTTAGCCACAAGTACCACTCGATGTAGACATGACATTGCCTCACATAGGTCAGAGGTATGGAGCCGGTACTTCCGTGTTTTCCCCGCAGTCTATGTGGCTAATAAAGCCATTTCCTTCAGGTGGACTTATCTCTGTGAGAGTAGGAGCAAGCAGAGAACTCATTTATATCTTTAGTTTGGCTTCATTCTTGCTCAGTCCGTTTTCTTGGAATGAAATCATTAAAGTAGTTAGATTTCTGTCTTTAACTCTTATGAATCACTGGTAAGAAATTTCCACGCTTAGGTTCATATTGGTGATTTTGTAAGGAAATATTTTCTTACCATACAGTAGGGAGCCGCCTAGTCTTGAGGCAGTGGAGGGGCCAAAATATTGCTGACGGTCTCAGGAGATGTATTTAACAAGAGGAGAAATATTTGTTTCAACCCACACTAGGTCCACAAGGAGAATCCAGAACGGGTCCACCCGGGTCCACAGGTTCCAGAGGTCCCCCTGGCCCTCCCGGTCGTCCTGGAAACTCAGGTATCCGAGGACCCCCAGGTCCTCCTGGATACTGTGACTCATCCCAGTGTGCCAGCATCCCATACAACGGGCAAGGCTATCCAGGTATGTGGTTGTCATTGTAGGAACCCAAATTCACCTGAATAAAGAACCTTTATGGAAATGAAGTGCCATAGGATTGAAGGAAGATTGATTTGAGTATTTCTTGAAGATAGCAACTCTTCCAGTTGTGTGTTTTGATTATGTAGTAATATTGTTCTCTCTCAAAGCATACACCATTACTTCACTGTTAGAAGTTAAATAACTATTTTCTCTCCCTTCCAATATTTCTGCAATTACCAAGTCACATAATAAAACTCTCCTTATTTCCCCTAGAAGTTCAAAGAATGCTACCAATTGACTTTTTTCTTCCTAACTTAAAGATTGGGAACAGTGATTTGTTGAATAAAATTGTAGAATGCTAAGAATATACACACATACACACACACACATATATATATATATTTGTTTGGGGAATCTAATGTGTAGGCAAACTAGTATTTGATAACATGATGCAGACAACTGACAATAGTTCACTCACATTGTAGAATTAATATTTAAAAGATCTGGAATGTAATTTTTAAAAAGAGTTAGTAATGAAATTCTAGTGTTTCAATTCTCTTATGTCTGATATTGGAACTGTGGGGACAGGGGACATATGCTGATCTGGAAGTAAGAAAGTCATGCTGTGGTCAGTGGTGACCTTTTCATCAGCGCACCCTCAAGCATCTTGCAAGTTTTAAAAATGATACTGCTGTTTGATATGGTTGGCTACTAGCAAATAGTGCATGAGTAGTTGAATATCTAAATATCTATATATCTATATATTTATGTGAGTACTTACATCTGGCCAAAGTTATAATTAATCTTAATGTACATTTCTCATACAACCCATTCACAAAATTATAATGTAATGTGTTATAAAATAAATTTAAATTACCTCTGCCTTATGGTATGTACAAATAACTGGAAATATATGGATATATATGTATATATACTTTAACCATTACATACTTAGATGGATGTGTATATATGTTTTTTGCATAGTAATTCAACTTTTAAAACTATCATCTTTGACCTGTTTCAGGTTCCGGCTAACATTTTCTAAGTCGCCAGTGCTGCTTACAGTTTGAATACATGAAAATCCTGTTTCTGAGATGTTTGCGCACATGCTTATTAGGAAATGAGTCTGTATGGAAATCTCACCACAGATATGGTTAACGAACCGGGTCAACATCATAAAGGAGGGTGGAGACTCTATACTAACTTGAATGAAACAAAAGCAGTGGTGTTAGTCTATACGCCTGATGCATTTCAGTAATAATGTAGAAAAATATTATTTAAGAAAAAAAGTTGAAACATACAGCCATGAGGAGCCTCGACTGTGACAGAGGCGCATAATAAAACTACTAACCAGCGGAGATCGTGCCATTTCGAGAAAAACAATTAACCTGGTTAAAGAGAAATGTCTGATGTAAATAATAAACTAATTGTGGCTTGTACATGATTTGTATGTGATCCTGTCCACTAAAATCACTTAACAATTCTACAGTAAGCTTCTGCACCCAAGCCTGCTGCTTGCTCTGTGCCGGAATAACACCGAATGGAATCTCCTCCTCTGTCTTGCTTGTTAGCGATGTGTCTGATTCAGGGCATGCGACTCATTAGTACTGTTCTTTGTACATGTACTCTCATTTGGGTTTTGTCATTGCCATTTTCAAAGCAAAGTTCTCTAGTCACTTCCTTTCTTCCTGTTTCGCTGTAGCCACTGGTGTTCCTCGCCCACCAGCTGTAACTCAGTCTGTGGGGGAGACAGCCACAGAAATTGTCATGTACTGTATATTACCTGGTGATAGCTGATTTTCACCTCCAGAGTTCAGTTTCTAGGAGCCAACAATACGTCCCCTCACCTCCTCACCTTTCCAAACTGTTCTCTGAACTGAGGAGTTGAAGTCATGAACAGGTACTTGGGGATTTGCGAAAATCCTACCCAGGTTCTGCGTTTACAGTTCTTTGGCCCAGTCTGACCCTTCCCAGGTATTTGTGCAATGATTGTATTTACTGCTGGATCTTTGAAGGTTTTTTTTTTTTTTTTTTTTTTTTTTTTTTTTTTAAGTCCGTCACTTTATTTGAGCATCACCAAATTCTCTATGCAAATGTTAGTAATCAGAACATTGTAATTTATATATTTATAGTTAGGAGATTAAGACTGGAGTGCCATCGCCTCGGGTGATGGTTTAGCTTTTGCTGTGTCTGTACCTCCCAAATCATAACTGTAATGTTGAATCGGACAGAGCCATACGTGCCCGAGGGCGGGGCCTACCTGCCTGAGCGCGAGCCCTTCATCGTGCCGGTGGAGCCGGAGCGGACTGAGGAGTACGAGGACTACGGCGCCGACGAGCCTGCCCATGAGCATCCTCCCCACGCGCGCTGGCGGCGCGCCCTGCCCCGCGGCCTGGGGCCGTGAACCTGAGACGGCGCCCAGGGAGGCCAGGCTGGGGGAGGTGTTAAGATTATCATTTACAGGTCAAATAGAGCAGTGCACACCGTATCTGCGATGTTTCTTCCGGCGATGCTTCGTCCAAGAGTCCCCCTTTTTACTGTAGAGAACCTTGTTTCTGCAGGAAGCCTAGCCAGCCGCGCGCGCAGTCTGTAAGGCGTCTTTGCTTTCGCCCTTGAAATGCTTGCAAAATACTTTGTTCACAAAAGCTGCAAGGAGAGAACGTGCCTGGTGCCTTTCGTTAGCACAGCGGGCAGCCTCAGTGAAACTCTTAGGTTAAACAGTGAGTCCTGGAACCCAGAACTACTGTATATTTCGAGAGGGCAGTTTATCTTTTCCAATACTTATTTGCAATTCAATTACACCACGATTCAAGGAATGCCCCTCCTAAGCCAAAAAGGAGGGAAAGGTCAACTGCATCGCAAGTATTTATCTTCCTCTTCTAGCTTCTGTTACACATTATGGCATAGAATGCTCTTATACATCTCCTTTAACAACCACAAACCTTAAGCCATGTAGCTGAAATGATTGTATCAACTGGATACAATTTCATATTGCCTTAAACCTCCTTGTTGTAGACACACTAACATTTATGCCAAATTGCAGATTATTCTGCAGAGATGGAATTGCATGTTTGTGTTGTATATTTAGTATGAACTTTTTTTTTTTCCAGAACATGTTTCTTAGTTATCAAAAGCAGTTGGAAATGTTTGCAAGACTATGAACATAGAATTGCTGCTTTTATATTTTAACTGCAGATTGTGAATTTCACTGCCTTATATTATTTATTTCTGAAACAAAAGAGGCATTTTTCAATAAAACTACTGAAAATTTGACATGGTCTGTTTTTTTTCTTTGAATGGCCTTTTGGACTATTCGGGCGGTTGTTACAACAAACAAGTTTATATCCTTGGATACGGTTACAGATCTTGCTAATATATTAAATTATGCTAAATAACTTTAGATTTTTAATGATATGGTGAAGTCATAGAAAGAGAGTGGTGAGAACCTCAACAAGCCAAGCTGATTCCAAAGGCTCTATTAGGAATGTAGAGGATGTGTGGGTTGGTGGAAAAACAACTAGGTATCCTAGGAGACCCCAAACAACCAAATAACTTTTAACAAGCCACATGATTTAGTATGCATTTAATCACTTTCCTATACCATACTTTACCCAGTAGCATGTTTAATTGCAAAATGGAAAATTCCTTAATGGAAATTTTTACATTGAATACCTTCCTTTTACACTTTTACAAATGCAAATAACATCATTCTAAATATCAAAGAAAATAATGTAAGAACCAACACCAATTGGAGAGAGGTAGTGATAGAAAATTTTCCACAGAGCAAAACATCTGAGTTAAATACTTTCTGGCAACCAAATCAAAAGGAATAGATAATAAGTGAATGTACTGTGTTCATCAGGTATCCAGCAGATTGCTAAATTCATAGTATTCATCTGTAATCCCCAATATCTATATTTTTAAGGTTAGAAGAGACCATTGAGATCATTCCAGTTCAATTCTTTGCTTTATGTAGGAAGAAGCAGACTCAGCTAAGTACTGTAGTATCAGAACAAGACTAAACTTCTAGGTCTTGTGGTTCTTAACCCTGTTTTATCATCAGATACTCTCCTCTACCCCCTCTCCTTCTCTTTTCCTGGGAACATTTACTCCCTTGATAGGAGCTTTCAAACTTCAAAGTTCTACGAATTTATTTTCATTAGTTTCTGACTCATTTGGGTTTCTGATGCTCCTTGATGAAGAGCCTCTGTATCAGGAGCATGAAGATGGGTTCAGTTCCTGGTCATTGACTCGGCTGGGTTCCAAGGCCACAGGGATTTGAGGCACAAAGGAACTCCATCTTCTTTCAATGGCAGATGTGGGTTTGATTCCTGATGTTGGCGGTCACCCATTTCCTATCTTCTAATTTGTGCTCTCAAAGAGGGGATGAGGGGTCAAGCCATTTCTAACCAGGGATGAGCACAAAATTACTAACCAGCTGAGATACATGTTGTAACTTTTATTTTCATAACCTATTTCAGTGATGGCAAACCTTTTAAGCTCGGCGTGTCAGCATTTTGAAAAACCCTAACTTAACTCTGGTGCCGTGTCACATATAGAAATTTTTTGATATTTGCAACCATAGTAAAACAAAGATTTATATTTTTGATATTTATTTTATATATTTAAATGACATTTAACAAAGAAAAATCAACCAAAAAAATGAGTTCGCGTGTCACCTCTGACGCATGTGTCATAGGTTCACCGTCACTGGCCTATTTCCTCCGTAATTAAGTTTGCTGAATCTATATGAAAATACTTTTTGTTACCCCTGAGTGAGCACATACTGAAAGTGTAGGGAGAAAAGGCCAGGTGGTCTGGGTTTAAAAATTAATACTAATACCCCACAAAAATCAAACCTGTAGGTGCTGGTTTATTTATTCAAACTTTCTTTGAAGGACTACAGAACAACATCTAGCTCTTTAAATTTAAAAGCATTATAAGAAATTTGTTATTTATAATTTATATTTGAAACTAGGGCTCTGATTTTTAAGAGACTAGCTTGAAATAACGGTGGGAAGAGGTGACAGCTTCTAAAGGGGGCTATAGTAAGAAAGGTTTCAAAATTTCAATACACTTAAATAGATCCTGAATATTTTTTATAGAATATTTTGTACAATGGGATTAACCATTTAGCAAATTTAACACATATATTTTTTTCAGATTTTTAAAGGTCTATTTTTGAGTCTGTAAAGAATTACGCTGTCTATGAAGTTGCTCAAAATTACATTACAAATAAGGTCAGTGTAGTTTTCCCTGAGTATTTATTGTTTATTATGTCCATGGCCCTGTGTTTGGAATATAAGATTATTCTTCATTTGGTTTTAGTTCTAATTGCTCCATAACAAAAGGGTTTTGATATACCCTCACGTGGTCTGAGTGCCTTATAAAGAGTGACCAATTATACAAAGAATAGCTGTGGTAAATCTTTTATTTTCAAAGGCAATCTTTTAAATACAAATTATATTGATTGCTAAGTCTCCTTTTACTTGTGTTTAGAAAATGGATTTAGATCTGAATATCTAAATGAACATTATTAACATTTTCATTCTTAGATCCAGGCTGCTAAAGGCTATTGGAAAAAAATCACATGGACTTGCTTTCAGGGAATGCCTTTTATGCTGGTCATTTGCAGACCTGTCTCCAACACTGATCTCTCTCTCTCTCTAAGAGAGGGAAAGACAGAGAAATATCAATGTGAGAGAAACACATCAATTGGTTGCCTCCTGCATGCACCCTGACCAGAGCCCAGGCCAGGGAGGAACCTGCAACCTTGGTATGAGACCTTGACTAGAATCGAATCCGGGACCCTTGGGTCCGCAGGCTGACACTCTATCCACTGAGCCAAACTGGCTAGGCCCTAGCCGCTAGGGCCAACACTGATCTCTTGTCCTATCAGTATATCCAACTGTGTATACACCCTTGAAGTTCCACAAACACTTCAAAATTTACGCATCTGGTATTTATTAGGATTAGATTCAGCTGTGACTGACAGAAAGTCACAAAATAACAGTGACTTAAACAGATAGAATTTTTTTTACTTCTTATGCTTAAGATGTCAAAGACCCAGGCTTTTTCTATTTTGCTGCTGTGCTTTTTGCAGTTTCTTGGGTCAAGTTAAACTTATGGTCCAAGATAGTTAGTAGAGCTCTATCTATTATGTCCATATTCCCCCTGCAGGAAGGAAGAAAAAGTGAAGAAAATGCCACCCCTTCTTTTAAGGACACTTCTTACACAACTTGAAACAACAAATTTATATTACAGACCATTAGCCAGAATTTAGTCATTTAGCTACATCTAGCTGTAAGTGTGGAATGTTATCTTTATTTTGGGTGGCCGTGTGCCAAACTAAAATCAGCCATTATGTTACAATATAAGAGGGGAAATGAATACTGGGGGTCAACTCAAGTCTTTAATCTTTGACACAATGTTCAAATCTAAATATATTTCCCCATAAATTTTATTTTCCTTCATTGAACCCACCAACCACCAAGTTCCCCAGGCCTGAAATTTGAGAGTCATTGTAAAATTTTCATTCTTTCACTTTTTATAGCCGATTGAGCTTCTACATATATCATAATCACCCTGTTTTTACTACTCAATTTCAGACTCTTGAGATTCTTGTCATGACTATCATAACATTCTCTTAAATGGTCTCCTTTCTTGTAAACTTGGCTCCTCTCAAATAAATCTTCCATACAGATCAGAATGATTTATCTAAAATGCAGGCCTGACCATGTCATGTCCCCTGCTTAACATTCTTCAAATGGTGTATGGATTTCTATACAAGTCTTGATTCCATCTGTCAATTCCCTATTCCTCCTTTATCACCAACACTTTCATTGGACCATCTGGAATTCCTATTCCATTTTTGACAAACTTCTCCAAATCCTTAGCCTCTTCAGTGAACAACCCCAGCGCCTCTTGGAATGACCCTGAAGATCCTGTAGAGACGGTTATGCCTCCCAGAGTTGGTGAATGGAGACATGTCCTCCTCATTCCTCACCACTGTTTCCAGACCAACAATCCTTCCTTCTAGAAAAAGCTTTTATTGTTTGAGGCTTATATCTGACTCCCTTCACTATCATCTATTTCCCTCATGGTCACTCCACCTCATTCAGAAGAGGCTTTAGTGCTTTTATCCACCCCAGTATCTGCCATCTTCTAGGTATCGTATCCATTGGGTAACAAATCTAACATTATTTCAGTTATTTGAACTTATTGTCAAAGACATTTTCTTTTACTTGGCCTAAGCTACTCAGTATCTCCAAGGACTTACCTTGGACTTGTGTCTAACTGTCAGTGCTTTAAAATCACTAACTTAGACCCTCCACTCTCCTTGGGTTTCCAGCTCACCTGCTCAAGTACCTCCACTGAAACTGTTTTCAGCTTCATTATGACACTCAATGCAATGAGCCTTCCATGTTCTTACCACCCATCAGCTCCTCTTTGTCTTCACTTCCTTCCTTATCCAACTTGGATTCCATGTCTTGGTAACATACCCAGTTTATTGAATACTGAACTCCAAGAAGTACAAAATAGTTTCTTTTTCTTTAGTCATTTCCTTCAGTTATGTTCTATTATATATTCTTTTTCTATCCCTTAGCATACCTCAGATAGATACCATTGCTTTTACTATATTTTTATTGATTTCAGAGAGGAAGGGAGAGGGAGAAAGAGATAGAAACATCAATGATAAAAGAGAATCATTGATGGGCAGCCTCCTGCGTACTCCCTACTGGGTATTGGGCCCGCAACCTGGACGTGTACCCTGACAGGGAATCCAAGCTCAACCTCCTGATTCATAGGTCGATGATCAACTACTGAACCACACCAGCTGGCCCAATTGCTATTAGATCATTTTGAGTGTGAATACTCCAGTCCATTCCAGTGCAACTTAATCCACTTGAAAAATGTAATCTCAAATTCACTTTTGTACTCATTTTTCTTTCTACCTTGAAGTCAGAACTTAGACTTATGGACCCAGACTGTAGAGGTGTTAGGCCAGCTCTTTCACCCCAGCTTCTTAAGAATTCAGGTGGGAGAAGAGGACTAGGGAAAAAGGAAGTAAGGGCTTTTTCCATTTATATGTGCCACTAGAATCCTCTCTTGAATGTCAATGCTCACTGTGTGCCAGGTGCCCACATGCTGCTCCTCTTGTTGGGTATCTATGCCTGCTTTGCAGAAGGGCATGCAGGGGCTCTGTCTACTGTCCAGTTATCTCCAAATGACCTCTTCAAGCTTCTGCTGAGCTTTTGTCCCCATGGACTACTTCACTGCTATTTGCTACTGAGGTCTTCTCTCCTAACCTGAAGCCCTCTTAGGAGGGATCCCAGTAAGCTGGCTCAAGTCTGCCTACTTTCTAAGTGCTCATTTGACCACAGGAGACCCAAGCATCCTTGTCAAGCCAAATGAAAGAAGAAAGCCTGCCCCCACAAACGCCCCCTTTCTAGCTGCCTCCCATTCATTTTTCCCCATTCAAGCACATAGGCCTGCAAGTTAGGTCAGCAAGTTTACTGCATAGTAAATGTTCTTCCATGGACTAACATGCTTTTCTTGAAGATACCCCTCAATTTCTATGAGTGTTGTGTTTTTTTTTTTTTTTTTAAAGATTTTCCCATGTGTCTCACTGCGTGAAGGTTTGAAGCATTCTTTGTATAATGAAAATAAAAGCCAAAATGTTCTGCTTTATATCAATGATAATTTGCTTGAGTGGATTCTTCTTGATTCTTTATTTTGCAAATATAAGCTGCTTGGGGGTGATGACGAGATAGTTTGGATGAGCCAGTTCTTCCAATTCTTAGAAGTACCAAGGGAATGTGCTTTATGATTCTCTTTACATGAGGGTGATGCTTCATAATTTTCTTTTCTCTATGGCCATTTGTTCACTTCTGAGTCAAAGGCAAAATCCTATTTAATATCCCATTAACCAAAAGAGCCAAACTTTCTTACTCCCACATCCTTTAGTCACACTTACGTAGTAAAATCCCACCTCCAGTCTCCATGACTGTGCCCAGGATTCTAAGCACAGTTGGAAAAAATCACCCATTGCGGGGAGTGGGGGGTGGGTGGGGTTGTTGAGGGGGGGGGGGGAAGAGAAGGGATGGAGGGGTGGATTGTTATGTTTATAAAGCCATATGACCAACCTCAACTTGCCTGTGAGCACTGCTCATAATTTGACCAGCTATATTTCCAACTCTTTCCAAAATTCCCAAACTTCAATCCTATACCTCATCCTGATTATGAGATTTCTGCTACTTTTCATCAAAGCAGCTATTTCATACAGGAATAAGAAGCCAAACTAGAACCTCACTTCTCTACCATCAGGGCTACAAAGCTGCCTGCATATGGACCCATCCTGTCCTCCTGTTTCCTCTCTACTCCTTGAACTTTGAGTCCCTTTCGATTCTTTCCACAAATCCTGGATTATACACCTAGTAAGTATTAGGTGCTGTCAGAAATGGTGCTGGGTTCTATAGTGAAGACAGGAAAGTCGCTTCCCTCATGGAGCTCTCGTTTTCAAAGTGATAAACAGACAACAAATAAACAGGCAAAGCATACACAGGCAGAGGGTGATAAGTGTGATGAAGGGAAAGAGAGCAGGGCTGAAGGATAGACAATGCTGAGCGTATGTGGCATGTGCATGAGTTTAGGTAGCGTGGTGAGGAAATGCTCATTTGGCAGAGACCCGAGTGAAGGGTGGCTGCAAACACAAGGCTCAAACCTGGCTGATAATTGTGTAATCTGATGCTTTGCAATTATGTAGATGACCAGCTGTATCCCTAGAGCTGTACTTCTTGACTTTCATACACATTGGAATCACCTTGGAACTTAAAAAAATTCCTCAAATCTGAGTCCCACTCATAAGTTCTGATTAATTGGACTAGGGTGAAATCTGCTGATAAGACTTTTTAAAAGCTTTCTAAGTAATTATAAAGTACAGATAAGGAGCCAAACTGCTATCTAGAGATTCCGATTTAGCATGTTAAAAAAGGAGGCCCAAGAATATGTCTATTTTAAATATATTCTTCAGCTGAGTCATATGATCAGCCAGGATGGGAAACTTTTACACCTCTCTGACTTTGGATACAATTTTCATGCCAAAACGATATTTCTAGCCCAGTCCATTCTTCTGACCTTAGGCATGTCTGTTCAACTGCCTTGGTACATCTCTAGTTGAACATTTTACAGGCATTTCAAATTCAATGTGAACAAAATGATATTCCTCACCCTCCTTTCCATAGGAGCTTTTTACTACAAGACGTTTCTTGTTTTTGTGAGTGGTACAACCACCCTCTCAATTGCTTAATTCAGAAAACTGGGAGTTTCCCTCACCACCTACAAACCATCAATCACTAAATCTTTATTATTCTATCTACTAGGCATCTTTCAATTGTTCACCTCTCTGTACCTCCACTGCCATTCTCCTCCTCTAGAACCTGTTGTCTTGTCTGGATTTCTCAGAGGTCTGCCATCTGATCTCTTTCCAGCCACTCTTTCGTCCCTCCCATCAATTTTTCTCACAGCTTAGCAGACAAAATGATCGTTAAGAATGCAAATTTGGTCATATCACTGCATTTCTTAAAATCATTTGGTGGTGTTTAGTTCAAAAACCTTATCAAGACTCTTATGGCATCAAGGATTTGGTTTCTTCCTACTTTTTGACGTCAAGACATCTCACTTATCTCAATCCCCCCGCCCTCCAACTATACTATACTTCTTGCTTTACCACTTCTTAATCTTGAGGCATCATGGGTGCTGTTTCCTTTTCTAGCATACACTGTCTTCACTTGGTCACATACTATTCATCCTTTGTTTAATGCTGAAATAATCACTTCCGTTGGAACACCTATCCTGTCACTTCCAAAGTTCAAGATCCCCGCAATGTGCATTAATTAATACCCCTTGCTTTCCCTTTGACACCTTAGATCATACCAGCAATTCCTTGTTCAATATTTGCTTTCCCTGCTGGATGACAAGATTCTATAAGAGCAAGGACCATATTTATTTTGTTTACTCCTGTGTTTCCAGCAGCAACCAAAGTGCTGGTATTTAGGAAGGGTTCCATAAATATTTGTTGAATAACTAATATCTGGTGGAACAAACTCTTTTCCTCGAGCGCCTAGGGAAAGACAATTGGTAACTGCTCATAAAGAGCACCTGCCTCAAGGAAGAAGCAGAGCAAAAAACAACATAATAATCAAGGGCCAAAGTGTGTACTTTAGGGTAAGATTAGAGAATGAAAGGAGAACAGAGAGATTACATCTGCGAGGTTGTGGGGAGAGGGATACTGGCCAAGTGGCCTGCTGAGGAGACCTTGGAGGCCCATGCAAAACTCAAGCTTGTTTTCCAAGAAGCCTTAACCCTAAATGCTACAGGGACAAGGAATGGTCTTTAGGTCACTATCCAGAACAGGAGCTCTTTTGGTGGAGTTGTCATCACTGAGTCCCCAGTAGAGAAAACTGAACAGTAGCCCAGTAGAGAAGTACTGACCTAGGAGGAGGGGTCACAACATCTGTATCCCAGGTTAGAGGAACAGGAATGCCCAGACACGCAGGCAGAAGGCCATGTGATGACGAAGTAATGTATCTGCAGCCAAGAAGTGCCACGGCTTCCCAGCCACTAGCACAAGGGAGAGGCATGGAACGCATGCTCCCTCCGAGATTCCGTTAGGAACCAACCCCTTGATTTTAGATGTCTAGCCTCCAGAACAGTGAGGGAATAAATTTCTGTTTTAAACAACAAAATAAAACCCCCCCCTTTTCCTTGATAAACCAGATTTTATTTGAAATATCAAAAATATTGTATGAAGATGGATAATTCACATGTAATTGAACTTCTTCATGTCCACTTTGTTGTAGAACAGGGGAATGCAGCTGGGGTTTTTTACCTTCTGTAGGAGCCACCCATGGCAGGAAGGTTTGATTATTCCTTATTTTGGGCTGTTGTAGAGTTGTCCTTTTTTCATGGTTCTAATCTAACCTATTGTTGGAGAAGGTCATCAAGAGGATGTGACTGCTGGTTGACCTGAAAGCTAAACTAGTCAACTAGAGGCTCCTTACCCACACCCATGTCCTTAGAATCTATGGTCCAGCCACCATTTACACACTAGTAGCTGTTTCAAGGACACAGTCTTGAGAGAGTAAGGGGTTGTTAAAAAATGGGTCTTAGGAAAGAGGCATCCATGAGGGAAATCCTGCATTGGCTGTCAGCATCTATGTGGGGAGGTGTGGCCCATGGGCTAAATGCTTGCATGGGTGCTGAATGCCTGGAAAACACCAGCTGGTTTGATGTGCTTGTTTGAGGAACTGTACCTAGTCCACTGTAGCTAAGAAGGGATATGATGGCTGTCTCCATGGGCTGGTCTCTATCATGGGCAGTTTGGCTGGCCACCTATGCCCAACTAGAGGCTGACGCTCAAGTTAGAAAGTTGGAAGAAAAGAATGTGTGGTTGTTTACTACTCTGCCCACTTCAGGCTGGCAGACAGGTGGGAGAGGAGGATAATAAGTTGGAGACTTTAGCGTGCCATTTTTGAAAAGCTAGGAAGGCACAAGTGAAAGTTCGAGCATTGTGACAAAGCCTGATTGGGATGCTAAGAGGTGGAATCCCTGGGAAAGTGAGGAGGACCAGGAGCAGAATATGGTGATTGACAGTGAAACGGATAAAACTCCCTGAGCTGTCTGACCCCTAATACAAAGGAAAGCAAAAGTCCAGCCAGTGGGGCAGCTCCCAGTTCAAGAAGCGTTCATGATGAGAGAATATACTCCCACTGAGCTTATTGATATAGCTGCCAAGTTCCAGCACAAGGCCAGGGAAAATATCCAGGCATGGTTGGTGCAGCTATGGGATACAGGGATGGGCTGGGGAGGTGGGGTATAACATTTCTTTGATCAGCAGGAGGTAAAGAAAATGAGCAATATCACCATACACCTTGCCTTCCACCAGCACTTGCATGGCACTGGGGAAGGGAGAAGGGTTAGTTTCAAGGCACACACTACCTTGTAGATTGGTTTATTCTAGCCTGTTGGGTGGCTTGGCCCAATGAGGAAGATCACACGGGACCCTGAGAATCTATAGAGGAGGCACAACAAATTCTTAGGGAGTTGGGAATGAGACGGGCCATCTATGCCCCTGTCTTTGAAAGCCCTGGTCAGGCCACATTCACCACAAAATAAAAGCCAAAATACTCCAGTCCACTCCCCACACCTGGTATGAGATTCTGATAACCATGCTGAGCCCAGCTGTGGGACAAGTCATTTACAGTAGGATGTTGGGCTGATCAGAAAGCCACCTTTGAGAAGGCAAATATTCTAGTGAAGCAGATTAAAGCTCTGGGCATCTCCCAAGCAGGGCTACCATTTGAGCTGCATGTGTCTCTGACTCTGGAAGGTATGGGTCAGGCACCGTGGCAGAGATAGCAGTAGGAGAGAGTACCCCTAGGATTTTGGTCTCAGCTCTAAAAGGGGGCAAACACCCCAATACAATCCCACAAAGCAACAGCTCCTAGTTGTGCTCATGGCACTCCTCCAGGTAGAGCCTCTCACCAATGATAGCACATCATGGTTAGAATTTCCCTTCCTATCAAGGGGTGGGTTGAAAATACATTCCACCCACCCACCTCCGCCAAGGCGAAAAATCCACTTTGTCCAAGTGACGTGCCCATTTGCAGCAGAGAAGCACCCTGTCCACCAGCCAACTGGTTAGAAATGTGCGCACCCCTAGGCCCTGTAGATAACGGTATGTAGATTCTCCAAATGCCCCCGCCCCTATTCTTGTGGCCACCCCTTCAGTCTGTAGAGAGGGCCGGTGGGAAATTCCTACTGATGCCTGAGAAACAGACAGGTCTAATCAGAGCAATGCATCCACAAGGACTGGAGTTGCTATTCATCCCAACACTGACACCATCTGGACAGAAACAGGAATGAGCTGCAGTGGCCAGTGAGCCCTGGCTGTTAACTCTTTGCACTGACCGTTGGGCTGTTCGGAAGGAACCAATCCTATGGCTTGGACAGTGAGAAACCACGGGACATATGATCATAAATAAGCCCTTGTGGGGTCAAGATATGTGGAAAGACATTTAGGTTTGCCTGCCTGCAAGAGCCTGAGGCACTCCTCACTGTCTTCCACATCCCAGCTGGCAGGCTGCCAGGTGCTGACCCCCCCCCCCCCCCCCCCCCCCGGCAATCAGCAAGCTGAGGCAGTAGCTCAGGTGCATAGAAAGAACGGCCACCAGGGTGGGTGAATAGGATAGCGTATTGCCACAGATCTGCCAGGTTGCCCTTGAAATACAGTGATTTGGTTATTGCAGTTAACAGCATGTCCTGTGTGTTCTAAATCATGCCCAAGGCAAACTGCCAAAGGCGTCTGAGGCCATAAATTGAAGTTCCCATCCAGGGAGGGATTGCAATGGATTACATTGGCCCCCTGCCTCCGAGTGAGGTTCTAAATATGCTTCGGTTTGTGTGGACACTGCAAATGCACCTGTCCTACCCCAAGCTTTTTCCTGTGGCCATGCAAACCAGACTGCCACCATTAGGGGATTAGAAAGCTGAGTATATGCTTATTGATTAGGGGTGGTCACATTTCAAAGGTCATGATATGCAAAACTGTTCAAAAGAACATGACATGAAATGGGGGTTCCATCTCTTCTACAACCCACAAGTAATAGAGTTGGCAGAAAGGAATAATGAGATATTAATGAAGCAGATGACATTACTAACAGGTAAAACCACCTTATCTGGGTAGACTGAAGTGCTATCCCAGGCTTTAGTACATTTGAATGATCAACCTGTAGGAACTGTTGTCCCATTCCAGACTGGGTACCCTGCTGAGATCTAATACCGTAAAGGTACAGAAATCTCGGGAAACAAGTCATTGCCTTAACTCTCATTGTGGCTTAATGTGCTATGCTGTTGAGCACACCCAGTCCTGTCACACCTGGGGACGATGTTAGCCACCGGAATTTGAAATGGGTTGCCCCATTGGGGCGGATGACTTGCTTTGCACCCCTGGTGGCGGGGGCACCACTCCATCTCCACTGAGAAGGGGGAGAAGGGGGGAATTCTGGTCTGGCATATCTGGCTCCCAGTCTCTCTCCTCACACCTGACAGTGCTGCCTCCCCTGGCCAGCATGTACAGCATGTACCACCAGGCTGTATTCCTAAAGTTACAGCCACAGGAATATCTGAGGAGCAGGCCACAAGTCCGATTCTTATAGAAGAGGTCCACCTTCCCATTCAAGTTCCTACTAAATATCTGTCTTTCTGGCCTTAGATTTCTGCTGCCCCTGCGGTGTCCAGTCATGGGATGAACATGTTCTGTTTTCCATGGGAACAATCCTTTGGCCACTGCCTTTGTCCCCTCCACTGACCTGGAGGATGTTAGAGTAAACAGAGAAGCCCTTATGACACTCACCCAACAAGCCTTAAGTGATAGCCTGTCCTTACTGAACCCTGAAATGTATCTACTGAGAAAAGCTGTCCGCCAGGATAGGATGGCCTTGGACATTATTACTGCCTTGCAAGGAGGCACCTGTGCCATTATCCAAGCGGAATGTTGATGAGTTAGCTAATGTAGCATCTTTATTAAATCACATGAGAACACAAGTGAACACCCCTAGGAGACTTACTAAATCCATGGTTTGGGTCATGTGGCTCTTGGTGGAAAAAAATTGGTACTCATTTTGGGAATTATTTTGTAATCTGTGTTTTCTATTGCATGTGCCTATATTGTTGCTGTGGTATTTGCCCCCAGTGCAGCCAGACAGCTGCCTAATGAGCAGCCTGCGTGCTAGTGAAACCTCTTGCTGATCTCTTAGGGCACACTGCGGAAGAAAGGGACACATAAGATTGTAGAAGCTTGTCACAAGGGATAGAATGTTGGAGGAGGTCATCAGGAGAATATGACCACCCCTTGACCTGCAAGCTGGACCTGGGCAATTAGAGACTCCTCCCTCCCTCCCTCCCTCCCTCCTTCCATCCCTCCCTCCCTCCCTCCCTTCCCTCCCTATCCTTGGAATGTACTTCCTGCCTCCCATTTCCCCACTAGGAGCTGTTTCAAGAACACTACCTTGAGATAGTAAGGGGTTGTTGAAACCATTTGGGCTGAATGTGTAACTGACCCCAATCAAGGCCTCTATATGAACTTTTAAGATTCTGATGGGCAGGTGTGGACATCTACTCATCTTTCTGCACCTAAGACAAGCCTAGTAAGTAAGTTCCCTTGCTTATTAAAGCTGTCACCCACCAATCTGGAGTGGTCTGTCTCTTTCTTGGGTCTCTCCCTGCCCTCCATATATGGGGTTGTTTTAAATTTCACCAGGAGAACTCTGGAGGTTTCAAATCAGCATCTATATTTATGAATCCAAGCCAATGTGACCAATACAGAGTAGATAATTGGCTAGACCAGTGGTTCTCAACCTGTGGGTCTCGACCCCTTTGGCGGTTGAATGACCCTTTCACAGGGGTCGCCTAAGACCATC
This sequence comes from Myotis yumanensis, assembly GCF_028538775.1. NCBI lineage: Eukaryota > Metazoa > Chordata > Mammalia > Chiroptera > Vespertilionidae > Myotis > Myotis yumanensis. The sequence continues at coordinate 62,142,006 of NW_027223757.1, forward strand.
CTGCATATCAGATATTTATATTACGATTCATAACAGTACCAACATTACAGTTATGAAGTAGCAACAAAAATAATTTTATGATTGGGTCACAACATGAGGAACTGTATTTAAAGGGCCAGAAGGTTGAGAACCACTGGGCTAGACTATCAGAAACATTTCATGTTCTCTTCTTTAAGGTTCATAACTGGAAAGTAAGAGATAGAGGTTGCTGCAAAGTCTCATTGAGTTTAATGAAAAAAGCCTTGGGTGTTCAGGAAATGCCAAAGAAAGAAAGGATGTTCTCTTTTGCCCAAGCTACTCCTCTAAGTGTCAGCCCCCAACAAGGTAGTTAGACAATGGAGTTTGTTATAAAATTGAGTTTGTTATGAATTGCTGAGAGAGGTATTGGTGAGAACTGTTGTCAGTCACTGGCGCTTTTGAACGTAGCTAAAGTTACCACAAATAAGATAAAACAAGCACGTCAAATGGGAAATAATTTAAATCAGAACAGTTCCCAGGGTTGTCAGATCAAAGCAGATGTGAGATATTGATCAGTTTAAATTTCTGCTGTGTAAATCCCTGAAAGCAAATGCCACTGGAACACGGTGTTCAAGTTCAGTTTGTTAGAATGGAGCTCAACTAACAAAGACAACTTATACACTTTTTCTTCTGTGTACTGGTATACCTTTAAACTTTAGATGTTCTTGGAAACATGTATTTTGTTTTTTCTCAGCTGTGTAATTGATGCAAGGACATATTAAGTTATATATTAAGAAAAATTCTAATAAAGTTATAAAATATTTTCCATGAGTATTTAAAGACAGGAAGTAAAACAGATAATATTTTGTGCCTGGCATGGTGTTAAGAGTTCCACCTAGGCATTTTTGCAGTATTATTATCCCCATTGTATAGATGAAGAAAAAGTTTCAAAATATTAAACTACTGGAGGCCCAGTGCATGAAATTCCTGCATGATGGGGGAGGGTTCCCTCAGCCCAGCCTGCACCCTTTCCAATCTGGGACCCCTCGGGGGATGTTCTAAACTGGAAGTCGGACATCCCTCTCATGATCCGGGACCGCTGGCTCCTAACTGCTCACCTGCCTGCCTGCCTGATTGCCCCTACTGGCCCCCCTGCCAGCCTGATCACCCCTAAGCGCCTCTGTCTGCCAGCCTGGTCGCCCCCAACTGCTCCTCCCTGCCAACCTGTTTGCTGCCAACTGCCCCCCACCACCGGCCTGGTCGCCTCTAACTGCCTCCCCCCGCCCCCACCATCACGGTTTCCCCTTACTGCCCCCCCTGCAGGCCTGGTTGCCCCTGCTGGCCTGGTTGCCCCTCACTGCCCCCGCCCTGCCAGCTTGGTTGCCCCTCACTGACCCCCTCTGCTGGCCTGGTCACCCCTCACTGCCCCCCTGCCAGCCTGGTCACCCCACGGAGCCTGGTGCTCAGTTGTTTGGTCGTCCTTCACTAACCCCCTGCCAGCCTTGTCACCCCACTCAGCCTTTTTGGTGGTCCGTTTGGTCGTCTGTTTGGTTGCGATGGCCCCTGGCTCTTTATATATATAGATTGCCGAAGATCATGCAGAGGTTTCCAATCCATGCCTTTCTCCTACATGATGCTGTCCATAGTGTGTACCTGCATCCATGCAAGCATAATCCTGTCTGTAAATCATGATGTGGTTAAGAGTGCAGACCTTGCTTCCATATAGATCTGGGTTTGAATCATGACACAGGTGCTTTCTAAATGTAATTTTAAGAAGTTTCTTAACCTCTCTGATTCCAAAGTTCTGAAAACTTGGGCTTCATACCTACCTCTAGAGATGTGGGTAGATCAAAGCCAATATTTGTTATATTTTTGACCTTATTAAAATATCAAGACACCAATCCTGGGAGAAGGCATTAGAGACTCACCAGGCATCATTTCAGCTCCTAAAAGGGTTGTTCCAGTTCACTTCCCAGCAGGAAGTGGTCACCCCACTTTCTTATTTTCTCTTCAGTTTTCATGCCATAATTTAAATTTTAACATCTGTTTCTCCTTTCACATTTTAATAGCTTTGTCCTTATCTTTTCATTCTTATCAATGGAGTGACAGAAGATAATTATAAATGCCCCCTCTCCCCCTGCCCCTGCCAGCCAATAGCTCCAGTAAATTGGTCTTAATGTAGTGATTGGGTTTCTCAATGCTTTTTGGAGATCATGGAAAAGATGCGTACAGAAGGTTTTAGTAAGAACTTTATACCACAGGAATTGAACAGTCCTTGCTTTGATTTAACCAAATGGAAGAATGCAGAGGAGGAAAATAAAAGTGATGTGTGAAACAGGAAAATTCTGGGAATACTTAAAAAAAAAATCTCTATCAGAATTTGTTAATGAGGGTATTTCCACACTGTTTAAAGGTATTGGAATTATGTCTTTCTTAAATAACTCTGTGTTCTTAGGTTGTGGAGCCAAGGGTTACATTGTAAGGATAAAATAGTAAGGGCAAGCAGCCCACCTGGGGACTGGCAGGGCAGGAGTGGAAAAAGAGAGGCTCTGCAGCCAGGAAGACCTAGACGTGAGTGTGGGCTTGGCCACTTACTAGCTGCTTTGGAAAATTAAAAACTTTTCTGAGCTTTACTTTTCTACTCTACAAATGGGTGTACTATCTCTTTTGCATTATTGTATTAGAAATAATACACGTATAAACACTTGATCTATAGTAATTAATTTTTTTAATTTAATGGAAATTCCTAAATGGGTGGAATTATTTCCATGTGGATGTTCTGTCATTCATTATAATGAGTGTGATACCAGCAAGCTGTTAGAGAGAATGTACCAGAAAAAAATAGTTTTCCTCAAAAACATTCTTTATACTCTGTCTAAATTATAGCTGACTGGAAATTCCTCCGCAGTCCTCAAATTAGTCAGTTGTGTAGCAGCATTATAATCATGGCATATTTCTTAGCACAGATCTATCTCAAGTCTTAAGGAGTATCAGGGAAGCTAGTAACTATCTTTAGAATTGATATAAAGATTAGATGCCATCATGTTAGTAAAGGCATGTGTTAAAGAAATGATAGATATTGTTCTAGTGAAATAGTTTATAAGACCTACCGATTCATATAATGGCACCAGGATATTAATTACACTTACTGTCTGAGCTGGATGCGCTCCACTTATTTACTACTAGAGGCCCAGTGCACGAATTCATGCATGGGTGGGGTCCAGCTGGCCAGGCCTGTTGGGAGGAGGAGATGGTGGGAGGTGGGGCCCAATAAGGGCCGGGCTGGCCAGGGGCGAGGGGCCACAGGTAATTGGCGGGTGGGCCCCACCCCCAATTGGGGTGGGGGATGAATTGGGGGTGGGGCCAGCCATAGGGAGGGGCTGTGTGTAGTGGGCCAGCTGGCTTCACCCCCAAATGGAGTGGGGGAGCTAACTGGGGGCCAGTGGCTGGGAGGGAGGGGCCATGGGTTGTTGGCTGGCCTGCCCCACCCCTGATTGGTGTGTGTGTGGGTGATCAGGGTGGGGCCAGCTGGGGGGAGGGGCTGCAGGCAGTTGGCCAGCCAGCCCTGCCCCTAATCAGGGTGGGGGGGACGACCTGGGGTGGGGCAGGGGGAGGTGCTACAGGAGGAGGTTGGCCAGCCATCTCTGCCCCCTTTTGGGGTAGGGGTGGGTGATAGGGGGTGGGACAGGCTTGGGGGAGGAGCCGAGGGGGGATTGGCTGGCTAGCCCCACCCCAATTGGACCGGTTTGCTGGCTGCAGTAGGCGTCATAGTGACTGGTCATTTGGGTCGTTACAGCATTCCAATCACTGGCTTTTTATATATAGATATAGATATCTTTATCTTGGGCATTCTTAGAGCTTCCTCAAATTGGGCTGGTCATTGAGTGAATTGTTGACTGAATTATTCCTTGGGCTTCTAGCATATCCAATGTGAAAATGTTCTGATCTACAGATGAATAAAATACATGCCTAGAAAATCACTTCAACAAATTTAGAGCTTCATAATCTCTTTATGGACAAATTTAATGCCTTTTGGCCAAATTTAATTTTTCAACCACCAAAAACATTCCACTCTTTCAGAATTGGATACAAAAATAATCACACATGTCAACCAGGAGTCAAAACACTCTTTGATATACTGTGGCATATGGCTGGGTGGGACACAGGAGCTTTATTTCAGATGGATATTGGTTGGGGTTTTGATTCTTGTGGGCCAACAGCCATAACCATTGAGTACTTTCCATGTGAAATCCAAAGTCTGTTTCTGGAACTTGTGGATATCGAGAAACTTCCTTAAAAATCTGGCCCATTAAAGCTTTGGTGACTAGTGCACTTAAAATGACTGGGGACTCATATACCAATTTTTCAGTGAAGTTTTATTAAAGAGGTTATTAAAAATGAGTGTGATGCATAGTCTGCTCAAAAGGTTGGTCATCAATCCTGCAGATCAATTTATGACCAAAAGGGGAAACTGTGGATGAAAAAAAGGGGTTTTGTGGAAAGTAATCTCACTGTGTGATCTGATTATAAATTCCTAACTGGGCACATCATGGTCAGTATTCACACCACATGCATATAACTTTTTAGTTAAAAGTTTAGTTTCACCATAAGCAAACCCTGTCAATTGTTTCTATTCATCTAGGTTAACCTACCTATGAAATAACCACCCTCAAGAGAGCACAGAATCTTAACTATTCTGTAATCCAATCCCTGCCTTGCTTCTTCCACCTCCATGTAATCTTCCTTATGATTCCTACATAATTTTGAATGCATAAAATAAACTACAAAACTGTTATTCTCTGGAGCATTTGAGATCTTGCTCCTCAGCACATGTCAGTGTGGCTTAAATAAACTCTTATAAAAATTCAAAAAATATTGAGTGTGATAATATGAGAAGAGTTATGGGTGATATGGGAACAACAGGACCAGGTTGGCAGGGTGGGTGAGGGGCAGTGGGGGATTTAGTAGGAGGGAATCTTCATGGAGAAGATTATGCCTGAGCTAAAATAAAACAGAGAAAAAAGCCTTCCCTTTTATCACCATCAAGAATTGTGCTAATTTGAATCTCTTGTAAAATTAGCATCATTGTGGCATCATTCCTACAACATACTTGGAAAAAATATGTGGAATGAGTATCTTCTGTAAAGGCTAGGGAAGTCTTTATTGTTATAGAAAGTGAGGGTTCCTTGTTTTATTTCTGATTTTTAAAGGGTAGTTAACATTTAAGTTGATTCATTAACATCTATATATATATATATATATATAAAAGGCTAATATGCTAAGTGTTCCTCTGACCATCTGGCTGGTTGCTATGACATGCACTGACCACCAGGGGGTAGACGTTCAACACAGCAGCTGCTGTGATGCACACTGGCCATTTACAAAGAAATTGCACCACAGACCTGGTGCTGACAAAGCAACACTCGGCTTCCTCCAATTGGGACACAGCCCCTGCCACCACCCCGGAAAGACACCCCACCAAATCACAGCCAACACTGCCAAGACCCCATGGTGCAAAATGTGGCCCACAGCCCAGCCCAGCCTGGAAATGGTGGCTGTGGGCTCCAGGTAATGATGTCACATAGCAACACCCGGCATCCTCTCCTTAACAACTAGCCTCCTTGCAGTTTCTTCAGCCCAGGGACACGACTTGCTTTATAGCCAGGTGCAAACATTTCACACTTTAATCAAATGTCTGTGAAATGTTTTCCTGTGCCTCATCTCATTTAATCCTCACAGAAATCCTGGAGTAGGTAGATAGGAGATTCAGTAGAATCCTATTTTCTTTTCATTAGCCAGAAAATAGAGATTTAGAAAGTTTAGAAACTTGACCTGACTGAAAAGAAGTAAGAAATGGTGGACCTTGAAAATGACTTCAGGTTTTCTCACTGTGCAGAATATAGTCAAACACTGCTGCAGTTAAATATTTTACCCTTTGTTCTCCCTGTGTGATCTACAATAATAATCTGCTTCGTGTTGATATTTACTGCTGTGTTGCTGACAATTTCCTGAAAGAGAAGTTGGGGTGCTTCACTAGGCTGTAAAAAGTTTGGCTAAATCAGAAAGCAGGTCTAATTAAGCAAGTTTACTCTATATCTATAAAAGGCTAAGTTGACTCGTGCATACATGATACATACAAAGCTCTTGCTGGTGCCACGTGTGTGTTTCGCACATGTGTGTTTTGATCTGTCTTTGTCAATCGTGAATTTGGTTGACACTTCTATTATAGAGAAAGGGCGAATAGTGATGTTAAAATATTTCTTCTAATTAATTTCCTTTCAATGTGCACGAATCTGTGCACTGGGCCTCTAGTTAATAATAGCAAACATTTACTAAGTGCTTTATCTTGTGTCACTATAGTGCCAAATATATGATATGTAATAAATGAGTTAATACATGGAAAGCACTTAGATCAGTTCCCGGCACATAGTAAATGCTCAAAACATTTTTAGCAATTAGTATAATTATTAAAATTATACTAATTATATACAATATATTATGTAATAATAAGGGGACAAAGTTTGAAGATATTGAGTAACTTACTTATAGACAACAGAGCTATATAATAACAAATTTGGGATTGGAATTCAGGAATTTCTGAGAACATAGGCTCTAAATCATTATAATATTATTCCCAGTTTAGTAAAATTAGTCACTAACAGTCTACAAGTTAAATTCATATCAGGTAATAGTAAGGCAAAAATGAGGTTATACACATTACTTTAACCTAAACTATTGCTATTCACTTTTTAAAAAGCCATGATAATAGGCTGTATGTTTTCAAAAACAGAATTTATTAATTAAGTGAGATTTAAATCAGTTAAGAGACATGAGACATACAGAAAAGAAAAAGCAGATGGCAGACACAAACCCAAGGATATCAAAATAACATTAAATGTGGAATAGAAACATATAATCAACCCAGAAATTGTCAGATTGGATAAATAATTGAGATCCAACTATATGCTGTCTACATGAGATATACTTTAGATTCAAATACATAAAAAACAAACAAACAGAACACTATAGACCAATATCTTTTATGAATGCAGAAGCCCAAATTCCAAACAAAATACTAGCAAACCAAATTCAATAGCATATAAGAAATTATAAACATTATGACCCAGGTGGAATTTGTCCCAGGAACTCAGGGAAGGTTTAGCAGTTGAAAATCAATTAATGTGATACACCATATCAATAGAACAAAGAACCGAAAACCATACAATCACCTCCATATACTCAGAAAAAGCATTTGACAAAAGCCAGTACTACCTCAGGATAAAAACATTCAGCAAACTTGGAATAAAAGGGAACTTCCTCAACCTCATAGAGGGTTCTACAAAAACCTCACAGCAAAAGTCATACTTAATGGTGGTAGACTGAATGTTTTTTCCCTAAGATCAGGGAAATGAGATGATCACTCTTGCCACTTCTATTCATATTATTCTGGAGATTCTAAGCAGGGAAATAAGCAAGAAAAAGAAATGAAAGACTTTTAGTTTGAAGAGAAAGAGATAAAACTATATGTTTGCAGATGACATGACATAATGTATAGAAAATCCTAAGAAACCCAGTATAAAACTAAGAAAACTAAATGAGATGTACAAGTTTGCAAGATACAGGATCAATATACAATAGTTTTGCCCCACAGGCAATGAATAATGTGATAAATAAATTGAGAAAAATTCCATTTACAATGCCATCAACAGGAATAAAATAGGAGATGGCAGAAGGAGATTTGGCTTTGGGTGGTGAACACACAATACAATATACAGATGATGTATCATAGAACTGTATACCTAGAACCTATATAATTTTATTAACCAATGTCACCCAAATAAATTAAATGAAAATTAAAATATACTCAAATAGGAATAAATTTAATAAAAGAAGTACATTCAGTGTTTTATACTTTGAAAACAAACAAAAAAAATGTTGAAGGAAATGAAAGAGGTCCTAATTAAGTAGAAGGATATTCCAAATTCATGGATTTGAAAACATAACATTGTTAAGATGGCAATACTCTTCAGACTGATTTATAGATAAAACACAATCTATCGAAATCCCAGCTGGCTCCTTTGCAGAAATTGACAAACTGCTTCTAAAAATTAACATAGAAGTTCAAGGAGACTAGAATAGCTAAAACAATCTTGAAAAAGAATCACAAAGTTGGAGTACCTGAACTTAACAATTTCAAAACTTTCTACACAGCTACAGAACTCAAGACAGTGTGGTACAGGCTTAAGGATGGGCACATAGAACAATAGAATGAAATAGAAAGTCCATAAATAAACCCTTACATTTATGTTGATTTGATTTTTGACAAGATGATTTAACGGCAAGGAATAATCTTTTCAATAGTCTTTTCAAGCTGGGACTCCTGGATATACACATGCAAAGAATGAAATAATCTCCTTCCTCACACAAGACACACATTAACTCAAAATAGGTCACAAGCTTAAATGTAAGAGGTAAAATTATAAGCCCCTTAGAAGTAAAAATAGGAGTAAATCTCTGTAACCTCGCTTTAGGCAAAACCTTGTTAGATGTGAGTTCAAGCAACAAAATAAAAAGTAGTTATATTGGATGCCTAGCCAGTGTTGCTCAGTGGTTGAGCACTGTCCCATTCACCACGTTGTCACCAGTTTGATTCTGCTCAGGGCACATGCCTGGGTTGCAGGCTCACTCCCTAATTGGATCTTTGCAGGAGGCAGCTGATCCATATTTCTATCTCTTCCTCTCCTTTCCTTTCTCTCTAAAATAACAAACAAACAAACAACAACAACAACAAAACCCCCAAACCAGACAACACCAAATTTAAAAAAAAGATATATTGGAGTTCATCAAAATTAAACACTTTTGTGCTTTAAAAAATACCATCCAGAAAGCAAAGAGACAACCAACAATATAGGAAAAATATTTGTAAATCATATATCTGATAAAGGTATATGAAGAACTCTTGCAACTCAGTATTAAAAAGACATATAACCCAATTTAAAAATGGGCATAGGACCTCAATGGACATTTCTCTAAAGAAGATATAAAAATGGTCAATAAGCATTTGAAACAATGCTCAATATCATTATTCACTAGGGAAATGAAAATCAAAACCACAGTAGGATACTACTTCATACCCATGAAGATGGTTATAATAAAAAAGAGGTAAGTGTTAGCAAGAATGAGGAGAAATTGGATCCATCATACATTAGATAATGATAATGCAAAATGATGCAACTTCTTTGGAACTATACCAAAAAGTATATCACACCACACATGAATTTAATATTACTAAGTATACTAAATATAGTAAAACCACTGAATTATGCACACTAAATGGGTGAAGTGTGTCTCAGTAAGGCTATTCTATTAGAAAAAAAGGAGGCCAGCATCTGGGCCTGGTAGAGGGATCCCAGAATTCTAGGAAGAGAAAGAAAAAGCAGGGGCAAGCTGAGCGAAGGTCATAGACTCAGGGGACTTAATGCGAAGACTTGTTTCTTTTGGAGATCACCCTCAGTCTCCACAGGTGCATGGCTTGGTCCTTGCACGTCTGATTTTGATCATTGCTTTTAGTCAAGTCCTATTTTGTGTGTGAGTGTGAGGACAGTGGAAAACAATTTATGTTCTTATTAATGATTTATACTTCAGGGCAAATGCATTTTGAATAAAGATTTGGCTAGGAGACTAGGCAGGAACCCATGCAGATACCATGAAAAGAAGAATAGAAAAGAGATGTTAAGACCACAGCTCAAACTAAACCTCACATTTTTGTAGACATGAATTAATTCCACAGGTAAATGTTCCATACGATGTGGGTCTGACTGGCCAAGAAAGTCTTTGTTCCACTTTTATGAGGATTTCTGGAGCCAATAGCTGTATCAGATATATGTGTGTGACAGGCCCAGTCTAGACCAAATCATGGAAAGCTGTGGGAACTCCTATCTGGGATGTTGGGAATACTTGCAGGAGAAAATTGGGCTAGCAAAATACAGTTTAGGTATCTTCAGCCTGAACGCTATCTACTTACGTGGCCAGGGACTCTAGGTTAGTAATTTTCAATTACTGGAGGGAGCATTTTCCCTGGGGATGGGTGAGCATCCTGTCAGAATTTGAAGGATGGGAATGGGTGGATATTTGCAGATTCAAGCTCAATATACTTATTCTGTTAGTAACACAAATTGCAGACAGTAGAGCTCTATAGTCCTCTTGCTTAGTAGAGATCAAATATGCAGATCAAATGACAAAGCACTGCTAGAAACGTGGAATAGGAAGTGTTGATAAAGAATTCTGTGGACTAGTAGGATATAGAAGTCAGGAACAAATTATAATTCTTTTTTGATGAGATGCAGGGTGCTTTGGTCCTTGGAGCAGTGGAAGGAGGGTTGCGCTTGAATCAGTGACTATAGTAGTAAGTGCTGAGAAAAAGTGTTAGCTCACCAATTAGGATGTTTTGTGTTGATCCCATGTTCAGACCTCTCTCCAGCTTTTTCAGGGAAGGCGGCCATGAGAAAGGGCATTAAACATACTCATGTGGTCTATGTGGAATCTCCTCGGGAGGCTCTCACTGCACTTCAGAAGGCATGGGGCTTCGTAACACGAGTTGCCTGATGCTGCATGATTGGTTGGCCAGAGAACAAGAGTCTTCTAGTTTTTAGGAATATTTGAGGTTATATGTTCTTTTTATAATTAAGATTACACAAGGTTGACATTTCAAATCAAGTATTAACCTGATTCTTTAAAATGGGAATAATTCACATCTTTAGTGATATGAATGACACTTTAAAAAATACATTTGTTAGTTCACAAATGGGTTCAGGCAATGAGGAACAGCAGCAGGAGATGGGCGGGAGGAGGAGACAACTCTTTCTGAAGTCTCACCTCCTGCAGTAGCTACTTCCTACCACACTATGCCTCCTGCTGGGTGCCTTCCTCTCCTCAGCTTTCACTCTCACTGAACTCTGACAACAATAACAATAACAATAGCAATGTTTCTCCCTGACATTTGCTCTCTGAGTCTCTATGCTGAGGGTGGTAATGCCTTTCCATTAGCAAGTTCCCATTGCTAGTTTCTGGATGCTTTACCATTCTTAGTTGATTTTCTTAACATGCTCACACCTCTAGAAACTATCCCTTTATTAAAGCCTTATAATTTGTGCCCTTTGGGAGAAATTTCTTTTCTTCTGAGACTCTGACTGATAACGCAGGGGACAACGCTTAAGAAAAGAACACCCGATTAGAATTAGAACTGGATTGGTCGCTAAGTGATTCATGGATTTTTGGGGAAAGTGCTTTAGCTTTTCCGGGCCTCTATTTCCCCTAGTGTAATAAGGACAGGAAATTATTCTCTGACTCAGAACCAAAGATGGCATAAAAGGCTGAAGATGCAAGTGGGGAGTTGGATTAGATGACAAGTCTCATCATTTTTAGATTGTAGGAACAGTACAAACAGGCTGAACTGGAAGCCATCTCAGGCCCTGCGGGGAAATTTTATCTTTGTAAGGGAGGAACACTAAGAAAATCGTCTCAAGCCACATATGATCTAAGGCTGGATTTCCTCTAGATAAGGAAAACTGGTGCAATGGCACAAAAGCTGGGAAGAACTGGAATTGCAAGTTCATGTGGAAGAAGGCAGCTTTCCCCTTGATTCCTAAATGCTGGAAGGAGAATTATGTCACAGAAGAGCACCAGTGGGTTGCCATCATTGCTGAACAGCAGACATTGAGAGTTGCAGCCTGAAGATTTCGCATCCCAGTGGACTCCAGATTCAGAACGCTCTAGGTCAGTGATGGCGAACCTATGACACGCGTGTCACCTCTGAACTCATTTTTTTGGTTGATTTTTCTTTGTTAAATGGCATTTAAATATATAAAATAAATATCAAAAGTATAAATCTTTGTTTTACTATAGTGGCAAATATCAAAAAATTTCTATATGTGACACGGCACCAGAGTTAAGTTAGGGTTTTTCAAAATGTTGACATGCCGAGCTCAAAAGGTTCTCACCTCTAGGTCCAGTGTCTTCATTCAGTTCTTAGACCTGAAAGACAAAGCGGCAGGTTGGGCTGAATAACAAACCTGGACAGTTGTAGATAGTGGAAGCTGGCGAATCAGGCTCCACTTTGCCACTCTGAATGAACACTTTTTTTAAAACTTACTTTTCCATTCCCAGCTTTCAGAAAGTACAAGAAAGAACGGTTAAAAAAAACTATTACTTTTTTTTTTATTAAAAAGCGAATGCTCAATAAAAGCACATTTATTCATTAGGCTTACAGGGTTCTGCTTTCCTGGAGGGCTCTGCTGTGCCATTAGGACTTTTTTAGAAGGCTGGCTACTGAAACGTCACATGTAGGGATGAATTAGAGAGTATGGAGGGAAAGTAAGCAGCAAAAGAAACAAATAAAGAAATTGGTGAAGCTGAAACCGGTTTGGCTCAGTGGATAGAGCGTCAGCCTGCGGACTGAAGGGTCCCAGGTTCGATTCCGGTCAAGGGCATGTGCCTTGGTTGTGGGCACATCCCCAGTGGGAGATGTGCAGGAGGCAGCTGATCGATGTTTCTCTCTCATCCATGTTTCTAACTCTCTATCTCTCTCCCTTCCTCTCTATAAAAAATCAATGAAATATATTTTTTAAAAAAGAAATTGGTGAAGAGAAGAAATATATTTGGAAAGAAACACAGAGAAATTGAGAGCTAAATTTTGCTCAACATTGGGAAGAAGAATGATGGCTATAATATGTTAGCTTATTGACCAAATGTACAAGAAAGGAAAACTATCTCAGTGATATTTTTAGAACTTTTTATGGAATATTTAATTTGGAAGTAAAATCTCCTAAAGAAATACTTAAGATGGTGATTTACCAAAATAAAATATTCATATAAATATTGGGTGGATGCATTTATGGGAAGTCTCAAGGACAGTTGTCTAATATCATTGGTAAATTTTGAAAATATAACAAAATGGAATAACACCAATCCCTTGATTTTGTTCATTGTTTCCCATTCAGCATGAGAAAGGAAAGTTAATTGAGAGGAGCATAGGCATTCTCATTAAAAGTTGAGAACAATCATTGAATTGATGTCTGTGATTGGAATAGCTTCTTTAGGTGTAAGAATTCTTTAGCTCTCAAAGCTAAGGAACACTTTCTATTATTCCAATACCATATGGATTTCTTTTTGAGGTTCTTCCAGCTTCCATCAGTTATGCTTGATTTTATTTGGGATTTTTTCCCCCAGCCAGAATCATCTGCACATCAAGGTTCCAAGGAATCCTTATTTCAAGAGCAGCTTGAATCAATTCAGCTCTGGCACATCAAGACCTAGATGCTTCATTCTGTTAGTATGTCATCTTTTGGCATGTATATGGTCATTATTTATGACACTTAAGTCTGTGTTCATCTTCTTTTTCTTTGTTGCTTTATCCATAGCTCATGTTCCTTCTCTCCAAAACATCAAGAAATTATCTTGGGCAAACCCATAGGAGGCCTAAGTTTTAGAGTATAAGCCATGAAAATTTGGGGATGTAAGAAAGGAAAGTATATGGAAGGAACACAGAAGAAGATATTAGTGGACCAGTTCTCTATCTTCCAATAAATATTATTAAGATGTTATTCTCTTTTATTATTTATCATAGATTAGAAGAAATTTCTAGTGGTTCTTTTTAAAAAATATATTTTTGTTTATTTCAGAGAGGAAGAGAGAGGGAGAGAGAGATAGAAACATCAATGATGAGAGAGAATCATTGATTGACTGCCTCCTGCACACCCCACATTAGGGATCTAGCCCACAACCCAGTCATGTGCCCTGACTGGGATCAAACTGTGACCTCCTGGTTGAGAGGTCGACACTCAATCACTGAGCCAGTCAGGCTAATGGTTCTTTATCTTCATAAATCACTAGAATAAATAGCTCCACTAAACTAAAAACTATAAATAATTTCTGGTTATTCTGGTGCTATAGCCGTCTTTATAGAAATGATGTGTAATGGTTATGAGAGTTTATTTGAAATGAACTTCTGAATATACAAGTGCCCCAGAAGCTTAAATTATAGGTTCCAAAGACTTTTAAAATGATGAGCTTTACTAAAGGAAATATTAAAGGAAGTTCTTTAAACTGAAGGGAAATGACAGCAAAGGGAAACCAAGGACTTCAGAATAAAGAAAGATGATGAGTAATAGAAAATAAAAAATCTGGATTAAAATTTAAAAAATTAAAATAATGAGCTTTAATTATGGTTTTCAAATGGCTTTTTTATTTTAAAATGATGACACTCATTGCCATTGATAAATCCTTCAGCGCTTCAGCTATAAGTGAGCAAAAGTAGCGAGCAATAGTGGCTTCAAATATAGTGTATAATATAACTAGAGGCCCGGTGCACGAATTTGTGCATGGGTGAGGTCCCGGGGAGTGGGAAGGCTGGGACTTGATCAGCCTCTGGGTGGGTGGTGGGATGCCCTTGCTGGCCCAGAATCCAGACCCATCCTGCTGACATTCACGCTGGTTGTTGGGAGTCACCTGGTGGCTGCTTTTATATTGTTTCTTCCTTGCAGAGTGTCTAGGAGGGGAAGCAGCTGCAGTGCCCAAGGCTGACTTCCAGGAGGCCAGCAGTACCGTTAGGATCATGCTGGCAGCGCTGGTCCATCAGTGCCTGGCCTGTTTTCTGAAGATTGGACCTAAAGGACTACTGAGGGAGTGAGTGTCTGTCATCGGGCTGTGGGCCGCTGGGACGGGTTGGTCAGCTGAGCAGTGGTCCCGCTGTGGGAGTGCACTGACCACCAGGGGGCAGCTCCTGTGTTGAGCGTGTCAGTGCATGTCATAGTGACTGGTTATTCTGGTCCTTCGATTACTTAGGCTTTTATATATATAGATACATAGTTAACTGAAAGTCAAATTGTGCCTATCATATATATAATTTTGAGTATTTCCTTTAATGTTTCATTGGTGTTATTCTTGTTTCCATTAGAATCCTAATGATCTATCAATTCAGAGTAGATTACCAAAGATAGAGTTTAGGCTTACTAAAAAAGGCCAAAAATAAAACTTCAGACCGAAACTTAGGCTTATTTTGTAGGTGGCAAGAGGTACCAATGAGGTACCTACATTTGGGATGTTAATCTATATTCCAGATAAGAACATTGCAACATAATTAGGCAATTTTAGTTTCCCAGAGGAAAGACATTGCTGGCTGATGGAGCCATTTGTGAAATAGTGTCAAGGAACATGGGATGAGGGAATGGGAGACTGGGGCAGGCACAGGGCTTGGTTCGGAGAGGAAAACAGGAGCCAGATGGTGGAGCAAAGGTCTTGTGGTCTAGCTGAGAAACTCAGCATTTATTTGAGGATGAGCATGGAGATGATGGAGAGGAAGCTAGTTACTTCCCAGTGTGACATAGTCAGAAGTTGCCATTCATTTAATCCAGGCTTTTCCCTGGCACAGATGGGTCTCATAGTCACTCAGGAATTCTCTCCTCCAGTCATTGGCTGGGAAACAGAAAGGCAGCCAGGAGGCAGAGGGGAGAGGATGAGACTGTGGCAGAGGGTTACTTAGAGTTCCTTTCTTGCCTGGGGGATGATGACTACTTTTCTAAGTTCAAAGGGACAGCTAAACTTGCTTATAAAATATCTATTAGGTGACCTGACAATTTATTTGTTTGTAGAGTCAGTAGACCAGAAGATCAATAGCTCTTCATCATGGTGCATCTGTTTTTGCCCTTTGCTGCATTTAACACATATTTGAATTTCCTAGCCAATTCTGACTAAATGGACACTCAAATCCTACAGATCTTGAGAGAGGAATTATATTATTATTAAGGGACTTTTCTTCACTTCTTCCCTATTCTCATTTTTCATTAGGGTTATGCAGAGGGAGACTTAGAAGGACTCTCTTGAGCATGCAGCTATGCTCACTATTCAAATGGACAATCATGCTTCTAAACCAGTCTTACTGAAAGGAGGAAGGAGAAAAGAGAACACAAGGAGATTCCGTTCCTGCCTGAGGCACAGTGTGTTCTCATTTGCGAATGCATCAAGATTGCCAAACAGGAATACTGTCCCAGTGATGGATATTTTTAGGTTATACTGAAAAATTAGAGAAGTTGTGTGAAAAACAATAAAATAATAGAGCTTCTCCATTTACAGTAATACCCATTATAAATGTGTTATTATGAAAACACATAGCAGGTACTCAGATACTTTTTGAGTAAATGATTGAGCAAAATCCTCCTGGGAACTGAATGACTTGCCTTATAGACATATGATGTTCCAGTGTCAAGACCAGTGGTTCTCAACCTTCCTAATGCCATGACCCTTTAATACAGTTCCTCATGTTGTGGTGACCCCCAACCATAAAATTATTTTCGTTGCTACTTCATAATTGTAATTTTGCTACTGTTATGAATCGTAATGTAAATATCTGATATGCAGGATGTATTTTCATTGTTACAAATTGAACATAATTAAAGCATAGTGATTAATTAAAAAAAAAATATGTAAGTATATATGTGTTTTCCGATGGTCTTAGGCGACCTCTGTGAAAGGGTTGTTTGACCCCCAAAGGGGTTGCGACCCACAGGTTGAGAACCGCTGGTCAAGACTAAGCTACTCAGACACATCCTCTGGGATTTTCAGAGCTTTGGCTAGGTTTGTTTTACTTCGCCTGCTTCTGTTTGCTTGATAGTGAAGATTTTAAATCTGAGGCTTTCCAAGTGCAATGTGTTAATTTTGAGCCTTCTATTTTAACAGAGCACACTTAAAATATGTATTTTTCTTATTAATTTATTTGGAAGCACTGCGTGAGCCTCTTGGTAAACCCAGGAAGTAAGATTATCCTATGCTGTATACAAGAACTTGTACTCCCTGTCCTTTACAAGTTCTTGAATACAGCATGGGATACTTTCTTAGAAAATATGAAAATAACATTATTTGGAGCACAGCTCAAATAATAACCAATTAACTATCTAATCCTTTTATCTGAATAAATTTTCAGAGTTCTCAAAAGTGGCACAATTTATGAGTTGCTTCCTGTCTGCCTGTCAATGTATTTGGCCTTACCCTTTTAAAAATCATGGCTTTGCACACTTTATCTCTTTCCTTCCTTTTACTGCCAAACTTCTTGTCTGATAGTTCTACTCCCCTTTGTTTCCTATCTCTGTTGGGTTTTCTTGCCTGCCCTGTTTCCAATCTTCCTTCTGGTTCTAGCACCTCGGTTTGCCTTCAGAGAATCAATTTGCATGTCATTCTCAGCCCATGTAGTCCCAGAGGGACCAACTCAGCTCTATAGTCAGCATATTTCTCCTCAGTCCTCTGCCCTCCGCTACCACAGTGATTGGTTGAGGAATAGGTGTGTGACCTAAGTTGAGCCAATCAGGGACAGCCTTGGAACATTGCTAGAACTATTGGGAAGGAAAGATTTTGTCTCTGGCAATGTTGATCTCTTAAAATATATGTTTAGAGCTGCAGGTGACAATTTTACCTCCACTAAAGGAAATGAGATTGGTATCCACCTAGGAGGAAGGGAGGGAGGATGGAGTGTTAGAACCTGAGCAAGGTAAGAAGGCACCCCTACAGGGGACAGAGGCAGCAGTGATGTGGTGCAGGGTGTCAGGGCCAAAGCAAATAAATATGTGCTCAGGACTGTAGTGACTTGGAGAGAGATGTTTGAGCCAAGTGGTGAAGTCTGATGACTTGTTACCTTTATTAAAATATAATTTATTTAATTGCACATTCGTAGAATTTAAATTTTGATAATTTTAATAACTGAGTCACAAAAAATCTCTAAGATGTTAACAATTGACTCCAGTCCACCAATGCCTCCAGTTTGAATATTCATTGGTGTTTCTTGGTTAAATTAATTATTATTATTTTGGCTACCAAATGGCAATTTTTTTATAATTCAATAGTTACTTGGACACTTATTATTTGGACTTATAACCCTAAAGAACAGTTTGTTTGTTTGTTTATTTATTTATTTATTAAGTATGGACTTACTGATACTCATTTTTATTCAGTCGACTATAATCCATTAATATTATAACTTTTTTAAAGCTCAAATTGCCCACAATTTGGCCAGTGGGAGGCCCTTGAAGCTGGCACCTGTTACCTGTAGCCATATCCTCATAATTCTTCTGGGACTTTATTTCAGGAATTTTAGTTACCTTCTGTTGCTAGAAGATTTTTCTCTGTATGTTTACCTGTTGTCTCTCAATACCCTGTGTGACTCACTATTCTCTTATTGCCATTGTCACCTACAATGTGACATCCTTTTCATTTTACTTGGGTCCCTGCCCACTCTGGAAAGACACTCTCTGTGTCTGCTTGGGCTGCTGCCCCTGTCCCCATGCATCCTGCCCTCCTCAGCCTGCTTCAGCTTGGCGTGCACCCCACCTCACTTCCCTCTGTGTGGACTTGGTCACTGTGAATTTTATACTTTTATATATTGCTTCACTCAACTTTATGGCTATTTTGTTGAAGGATTTTGCATCTACGTCAGGAGTTGGCAAACTCTGTAAAGAACCATATAGTAAATATTGTTGATTCGTGGGCCACATATTTTCTGTTGCATCTGCAACTGTTCAACTCTGCCATGGCAGATGAATGGATGTGGTTGTGTTCCAATAACACTTAGTCACAGACAGTTGGCCCATACACTGTAGTTTGCTGACCCTTGGTCTATGTTCATTAGGTCTGTAGTTTTGGTCCATAGTTTTTCTGTAATGTCTCTATTTTGGTATCAGGGCAATGCTGGCTTCAGAAAATGTGTTCAGAAGTGTTCTTTCCTTTTTAATTTTTTTTAGAAGAGATTGTGCAGAATTGGTGTCATTTCTTCCTCAAATGTTTGGTCGAATTCACCAGTGAAACCATCTGAGCCTGGAGTTCTCCATCAGCCTTCCTTCAGTGACTGGGTTCTAGAGACAGGGCTCATTCCATTATAGTCAGGAGGGATGCTTGATGGAGACCTTCATTGTGCATCCCTCTCTGACAAAGAAAAATGTTTTTTTAACCAAATAACTGACTACTGAAAGAGATAATTTTTTCCTTTTGGTATAGTGTGAACTTTTCTCTGATTTATCTATATATATAAAAGGATAATATGCAAAGTGTCCCCTCGGGAGTTTGACCAAGAGAATGGGAGTTCAATCGCTTGCTATGATGTGTGCTGACAACCAGGGGGCAACTCGGAACATGGCAGGCGACCAGCAGCGGTGTGGGGTGCTGAGGGAGTGAGGGAAGGAGGAGGTGGGGAGGTGGGGAACCTGATCAGCCCTAATCACTCGCCAGGCCTAGGGACCCTACCCGTGCATGAATTTCATGCACCAGGCCTCTAGTTAATATAAGAAATAAGCCAAGTTTTACTTTTCTAAATTAAAAAAATGTAAGAAGTAGGAAAAAACTATTTTAAGATGTTGCAAACCCTAGCAAGCAGACATATAAAATATATTTTAGTATACTTTTCATTATAGAGGTATTAATCTATATGACACTCTTAGGTTAACATCTGAACTTACCATATGTTAAATGGTAATCTCATAGTGACGTCTCATCTCACAGTCACAAATCCTGGATGTTAGTTGCGATTACTCTTGAAATATTCCAACAAGATAGGAAGTCCAGGCCCTGTGTACATGCTGATAGTTTGCCAATAGCTATCACAAGAAAATGAACCTTCTTTGACACATGGGATGATTATTGGCCCAAGTGGAGACCATCACAATACCCTCACCTACATGTTGCCAGAAATAAATGTTTGACCTGTTGAAAACAAGTAATGCTTAAAATATGTGTGTGTGGCCTGTAATCACCTTAAGAACATTCATTGTTCTTACTTTCTGTTTCTTCCTAGTTAATTTTTTCTAGTCTAGGTTGGGTGCCATAAAGAAAGCAGCTATGGAAATGGGGTTATGGGTTTATTTGACCCTGTGGATATGTATGCTTCTAGTATATTTGAGTTTTACAAACAGATTAGAAGATGCCAAATCTAAAATTAATGATCTTTTTGTTCTTGGAAAGGGTACATTCCCTAGCAGTGAATGAATCCCTGTCCTCCGACCTCACTGCCAAAGGCATGTTTGTGCTGTTCAGTTTGCGATCTGAATGAAATGTTTCTGTTCTATGAATTATGCCAAAAGATACTGTGTGCTTCCTTGGTTTTAAACCATCATCAGCTGAGCCTGCTGCAGGCACTGAGATGTAAGATACATGCTGTACTGGGTATCTTCCTTTTGTCTCTCCAGACTCACTTTCTATCCTTCTTCCCCTTTGTCTATGGAAAGCAGGCTGACCTTTGGGCATTGCCTCAATAGTCTCTTGCTATGTGGTTATGAGTTAAATTTGGTCAGTGGGGAGGCCCTCCTACCTGTGGGTTCTCAAGTAGCTGATTATGTCTCTCATTTGAGGGTCACAGCTCCTATAAGATGGTCTCCTCCACACAGGTATCCACTGTCTTGGTATCCACTGTCTCCCCTTCCCTCTTTAGGTGGTGGGAGTGGTAACGAGAACAATTTAACTTTGGGGCCTCGTTGATTTCCCTATACCCTGCCTATATCTCTGTAAACAGTCCTTTCTTAAAATTCTCATATTTTCTTTATTTGAACATATTATCTGTTTCCTGCTGGTATCTAGACTGATATAGAAGGATCACTCCAACAAATCTCTCTCTATTTTTTTTTTTACTTCTCTGATGCCTTGCCATATACTTCTTAACTTGGCTTCCATAAATTGAAATCAATTAATCAGAAAATTCCCTTGGGCAATAAAAAACTGGGAAATCAACCTTGTATTTCCAGTAGGCATTTAATTTTGTGTATTTACAAAGTTAATTGAACACAATCTGGTTAAAATTTGTTGCCCCAAGATTCTGTTCTGTAAGTTTTTGGAATTCTCTTATCTATGGTTGTATATACCTCAATGCCATGTTTGAGTCTCACATATACATAGAATTAACTTCTCTTCTTAAATGCTGTCTCCCTGAAGAATTAAAAGATGATGAAGACTCCTGCAAAATTCTTTGTGTGGGAAAATCTAGGTCAGATCTAGGAAAGCTTTAGCAAGGATTATGCTTGTTTATAAACATTTTTCTGCATGCTACTCATTCGATGGAAGCTTTTGCATAGTTCAGAAGCTTACTGAGTGTAGGCCTACTCAGAACCACATGCTTGCTGACCAGCTTTTCCCGATCCTGTTGCTCTGGTACTTGGGGTAATAACTCTTACCACTGTGACTCATCTCTAAATGTGTCTGCTTCTGGTTTGCTCCTGGGGAATGAATGAATAGCAAAGTGTCCATGGTTATGCTGTGCAGATCTGAGGTCTGTTGATTCCTCTTATTCTCAGTGTCCTATGGAAATATTATGTTTCTATTTTTATAGTGTTTACCTGCTCATTTATCACAGCCCTGTTGCTATAGGACTTAGGTAGTGAAGTAAAAACTTGTTATCTGATAGATGGCTCACTTTCTTGAACCAACATGTCCACCCTAAGGATGAATGGAACTTCTGGAACATTTGTGGTCCTGCCTATGAGTGGACCTTTGACCAATCGGTTTCACTAGCACTAAGGACATTCTGAGGGAGCCCATGTTAAGTTGGGACCTCTGATACTCTGTAGGGGGCAAAGTGGCAATTCATGGCTATGTACCTTTGTACAGATTACATAGAATCTTGAACCTTAGCTTCTTTGTTTGTAAAATAGAGCGTATGATAGCAACCGCCAAATGTAATTGTTGTAATGGTGATTATATATATGAAGCATTTAGCACAGCACCTGACACAAGGCAAGCCTTAAAAACATATGCCAGTTATTTTTTAAATATAAGAAAGTGCTTGAAATTTTGCCTGTTCTTTAGGAAGTAAAAATATGTTAATATTTGTGTATAAAAATACTCATGTGTCCATGAATATGCTTTCAGAGAATAATTTGGTAACTAGCTGAACTGGTTTGAGATATCTTCCTCCTATGTCCACAGAAAGCTCAGATTACAGACCATTTTTCACAGTTTCTAAGACTAAGAATATCAGAGGTCTGAATTATATTTTTTCTTCTCTTTGTTAAAAACTCACAGGAAAAATTAAGTTATTTCCTTTTTATTACTAATTGTTAGAGAGCCTCTATTAGTTCACATTTGGGCAATGTTTCAGTAAGTGAAATGCTTGGATTCACACGAAGTCTTAGATTGATCAGTTTATCCCTGAGTGACCAAGTTTGCAAGGCCAGAAGACAGGGGTAAGGACAAATGCAGGCCAAAGGAACAGGTGAAATTTTAAATAAAAAAACGCATCAGTGAACAATGGTACTATGATGCTTTTATAAATTTATTCATATTTTTAAATTCCTAAAGTAATAATGTAGCAAATCAAATATTAGCCTTGTCCTTTCTCTTTCTGATCTATAGTTCCTCTCTCTGTCCTCTTTGAAATCAATGGTAACCACTTGGTATATATCATTCCATGCTTTTTTCTGTTTATCTACAAATAGACCCAGACACAAAGTTTTTAAAACTTTTAATATTATACTATACATATTATTTGGTAACTTTTTAATGTGACAAGTATATAATGAATATCTTTCTAGGTCACTATATATCAATTAAATCTATTCTTTTCAGTAGCTATAAAATATTGCATATATTCCTCAGTGTGATTTTATGATAGTTTTTCCAGCTCTTTCTCTGCTGATGAAGATAATAGGTTAATAGCTTTTACTGCTATAAACAGTGCTGCAGAAGTATTAATGAACTTTCACCTTAAGCTTTTGGTCATCTTATTTCTGTGGGTAGCAGTTTAGATATGGACTTCATGGAACAAAGATTACACACATCTGTGGTTTTGATAGATAGGTCAAATCACTTTCTAGAAATGTATCAATTCATATTCCCACCACCAGTATGAGAGCCCCTTCCAATACTGGGTATTATTGAGTCCTAATTTTTATTCATCTGGTGAGTAAAAAATGGCCTCTCAGTGTTGTTCGCTCCCCCCTCCTCCCCATTTTAAAGACTGCCAATGAATTTGAGTACTTTTCATATACTTATTAGCAGTTCAAATTTTTTCTTCTGTGTTCTTTGTTCATTTTGCTAATGGACAATTTGAGGGGCTTTTTGTTGAATAGATATTTACCTATGGTTAGTTACAAGGGTTGCAAATATTTTCTTTTAGTGAGAAAGTGCAATCTCTATCATGGAGACATTTTATATTTTAATGAAGTCAAATTTGCCAATCTTCTCTTTTGGGAATTCTGGGTTCTTCTTTCTGATGAAAGTCTATACATATCCTCCATGTGCAATATGTGATAGCTTGAATGAACCTGGAGGACATTATGCTACATTAAATAAGCCAGTCATGGAAGGACAAATATGGCATGATTCCATTTACATGAGAAATTTAAAATAGTCAAACTTACAGAAGTAGAGAATGGAATGGTGGTTGCCAGGGTAATGGGTACTTGATAGTCAACATGTATAAAATTTTAGTGATTCTAGGTGAATAAGTTCTAGAAACCTGAGGTCCGACACTGCGCCTATAGATAACAATACTATATTGAGCACTTAAAAATCTACCATCTTATGCTAAGTGTTCTTGCCAAAATAAAATCTAAAAAAGCTTAAAACACTCCTATATATAATGCGATCTTTAATCCATTTGATATTTATGTTAATAACATGATTTTATTTTTCTGGATAGATGGCAGTTGTGCTGATATCATTAAATAATACATTCATTAAAAGCTAAAATGCTACCTTTGTCATATAGCAAGATTTCTTTGGGCTTTCTACTTAATTCCAGTTATTTGTTTGTCTATTTTCATTTAAATAGAATATTGTTTTGATTATAGTAATATTATAGTCATATTTAATATGCAGGAGGGCAAGCTTCCCTAATTGTCTCTTCCACCTCAATCCTCCTCTTTTCTTTTAAACACTTCTTGGCAATTTTCACTCATTTATTCATTTATACACATTTCAATCACATGAAACATATAGTTATTTTAATCAGTTCCATATAAAACCCCATTGAGATTCCAATTGGAATTTCCTTAAATTTGTATTTTATTTTGAGATAAAATGACCATTTTAATGGTAGTAAATCTTCCCATTTAGGAAGGTAGCATGCCCTCCTCTCTGTTCCTCATTCAGATATTATTTTAAAATCTATATTGTTATGATGTGGAAATGCATATGGAAAATTCACAATTTTTTTGTTAATTATAAATGTTAGAAACAAGGACTGATGATTTCCCCCAGGATGTTGTGGCTTGGAGAGTGTTAGATGCAGTGTACCTGCACTGCCATCTACTTAACTAAGTTGTAAGACTTTTCAAAGTAATAGACCAGAAATGGAATTCATTTATCTGGAAAAATGATTGCATCTCTGATTCTTAATGGAATGCTAGTTTTGCCTAAGGATTGTAGAATGCCAACTTTTGATGTGTATTTGTTGGAAGAAGAATGAATTTCTTCCACATTAGTTCCCTTTCAGTAAGTTTTTTTTCTGGTTGAAATAATATTTTGGTACATTTATTATAAAGCAGCATGTTCTATTTATTAACCAGTTAATATTACTTTGGGTTCAAAGAAGTTTTCCTACAACTACGTATAGCAATTTTTTTTTCAAAGTTTGAATTTAAAAATTACAAGTGGTATAAATTATTCCATGTAACTTTTACACTTCTAATCACATTCATTTCTTCAGATTTTAGGAAGGAAGAGTGACTGAGGTACAAAGGAGACAGTTCTTACAACCAGGAAACGAAAGTCTCTTGTGAGGGTCATTATTGTACATAGATTTGTTCTTTTTTTTTCTTCAGCTGTAAGGTAGGGAGAGATTTTTGAGCACCCAGGTTTCTAGAGCAGTATCCATGATGTTTCTCTTCATCTCAATGTATGAATATTGACCTAAATCATGGACATCCAAGCCTTTACAAAGGATTTCTGAGTGAGCATACTTTACAATCAGTAGGCATAGGGACTTTCACTGCCTTTTACTCTTTTTTTTTCTTTTTTTTTCAGGGTGTGTGTGGAACAAACTGCACATACAGAGTTTTATGGATTAATTTCAATAGCATGAGGGAAGTGCTCAGACCTTCCTTGTTATAGGACCCCATTTATTATAACAGCAGCAGTAACCATCACACTCATTGAAAACTCATTTTCTGCTCTCCATGGTCATAAGTTTGTCAGCATCTTCATTAATGACACCCATTTTAATGTGTTTTAAAACAAGTCTTAATTGAGGATTAAAGTTGGTAGGGGATCTCTGTATTTAATTAGAATAGTTGTTCTATGAGATCGATAACTTAAAGTTAGAATATTGTCTGAAGTCCTACAAGGATTCTTTATAGATTTGTGTGAGGCAAAAACCAGCTCAAACATTTGTTTCCACTTTCTTGGGGGAGAGGATTTACTTTATCTCCTTAAAATTAATAATATTCGGGAAGTGGAGTACCAAGCCTTTTTTTCATAGACAAGGATCTTCATGAAAAGCATATATAAAGTTTTTTAAAATTAAATAATACTTAAGGAAATATGTGGGTCTGATTATAGTCAGGAAACTCAGACTTCATAGGCTCAAGTCATCAATCTGAACAAGATCCAGATTAAAAGGTGTTAAACAAAGTCACTAAAATAAATTGGAAATATGGTACCAGTTAACTGAGGTTTCCACTGTGAGTTACATAATTGATGAAAGTTGTCTTGATCCAGCAGATAGAGACAGTGCCCTTAGTAGAAATTCAAACACTTTCCACCAGGGCCTGTCTGTCTCTATTAAGGACGTGTGCAAATTTAATGGAATGATTCCAAACCACTTCACCAAGTGACAAGGGTTTCCCTCTTCTCAAGTTGTCAGGCATAGTTAGCAGCGATTCTGAAACCAAATGATATATGACACAGGGGTATTTCCCAAGGTAATTGGCTTGTTTTATTATCTAAAGTGAAACCCTTTCATATGCCTCCCAAGATACTGACTGGCTCAGAAGTACATGAAGTGAATGCATATAACAAATCCTTTATTTTGAATATGAACAGAGAACAGACAGTTTTCATTAGTAGAAAAATCTGATTCTCCTTATCTGATTAAACAAAGGTTCAAGGAGATTATATTTATTCATGGTTTTAAGGGCTGCTAAATGTTTAGCCTTCTCATGGCACCCTTGTGTCTTTGTCTGGCCTTGAGGGTCAGAAAATCCACTGGTTCTTAGTCTCTGACCTGGGCTGATATTATGGGGCTACAGTGAATCAAGCACACTCAGTCTTTCAGCATACAACGTGAACTTGGGCAAATCAAAAAAACTAATTATTAAAGAAAATTTGGTCTCCATATCTAAAAGGAAAAAATGTGTCAAAGAGAGATAGTTCCAGGCATATGTCAATATCCCTGTTATATCCATATTTCCAATGAGCTCAATCCACCACCCACCAAGCAGGAAAAGATTTTATTCAGATGTGGCCACTGATTGAACCAAAAGAGGACAACTGACTCATGTGTATTTCTAGAGCAAAGAACTGTGACCACACATGGCTGGTCTTATCTGCTCAGATTTCATTTTGTAAACTTAGAAATAGGGGGCACAGAAGGAAGCAGGAAGTTAGGGTTACAGAGATGATGAGAGGAACACTGGAGCTGGTGACCTATTGTACCATGTGCTTGACTGGACTATGAGTAAGTGAAGAAAGCAGATGTATAAATGCACTAGAGGAGATCAGAGGAGAGGGACTATTTGTCCCACAAGGGGGCATGAGGGCTTTTGGGTTCTTACTCCCAGGTTCTCATGATGCCTGCTATCTCCCAGATCTGTGAGTCCCTCTTCCTTTTAACTTGACTCACTTTGAGCAATTTGTGTTTCTTGCAGCCAAAAGAGCCTAGACTAAATAAAGACAAAGACTTTATTATAAACTCCAAAAGATTAGGAGGGTAGACTGATAAAAGCATTATGCCTTAGAAAGAACCCTGGTCCCATTCTTGGGTTCAAGCTCTGGCACTGTGACCAAAAGAGGGATCTCTTTGGATAGACCTTTAAACTTCTGGGTCTGCAAAGTGGGGGAGGGGAAAGAGGATTGAATTATACCATCAGCCAATTCCCTTCAAGTTTTAGCATTCATCCAATCTACTGATATTGTTGAATCTTAACTGGGTATAATTATTTGGTTAGTGTAAGTTCTAGAGACTAAAGAGGAAGGTAAAAGTCAGGAATCATGGATGTTCAGGACTAGAGGGTTCTAGATTGAAGATCTAAGGACCCTCGGTCAATTTTGAATATGGCAGCTGAACGACATGGTCATCTGACAGAGTTACAGTGACCCCTTCTGATCCATACTGGTTCCGACTCAGAGGAGAGACAGGCTGGAATAGGATGCTGTAGTTACCCAGCTTGGGACCCCTTCCTTGATAGTTGGAAATTTTCACTCAGAGTACCTTCTGTTCTCTGACGGTAATAGACTATAAACTCCTTTCTTGCCAGTAAGGAACCTGGAAGGAGAGTGGAGATCTTATCTCTGGCTAGAAGGGTCTTACAGAGATGGAGTGAGATGTAAGAATATTTCCAGGAATGCTGGAGGGTTCTCCTGCTGCCCCCACTGCTCAGATTTTATACCTGAAATTCCATCAGTAATGGTAAACACTGGCCTTCAGACACAAGAGTCTCAAGACTCCTAATTTAAAACTAAAATTCTCCCTGGAGATGGACTAGTAGCAAGCTCTTTCCACCCACCAGGAGAGATTATCCTGCATTATACAATCCAGTAGAACCCAATCTATTTACAAGAATACTTAAAAGCAGAGATTTTTTTCCATGCTGTAGTCAAAGGAGGGGGAGATGTGACTCTGAAAGAATGGTCAAGGGGTACAATGTTGTGGGCATTAAAAATGGAGAAGAGGCCCAACCAGTGTGGCTCAGTGGTTGAGCTTCGACCTATGAACCAGGAGATCACAGTTTGATTCCCAGTCAGGGCCCGTGTGGGATGTGCAGAAGGTGTGATTCTCTCATCATTGGTGTTTCTACCTCTCTCTCCTCCTTCCTCTTTGAAATAAGTAGAAATATATTTTAAAAAGAAAAGAAAATGGAGAAGGTAACTACAAGCCAAGAAATGGAGGCAATTTCTAGGGCCAGAAAAGCACGGAAATGAATTCTCCCCTGGATTCCAGAAAGTAATGCTGCCCTGCTGACACCTTGATTTTAGCCTAGTGAGACCTCCGTTGGACTTCTAACCTACAGAACTATATTATCATAAATTTGTGTTTTAAGCCACTGAGTTTGTGGTAATTTCTTACAGCAACAATGGAAACTAATGTGGTGTACATGACTATGAGCACTGCTGTGCCTACCTTTTCTCTGAAATTACAGTCTTCGTGCTTAGTGATCAAAGTGAAGTTGGCAACCATTTGTGATTTGTAGTCTGGAGCTCTATCTACTGAACCAGAAGTCAGAAGGTCAGAGTGGAAAGAAGACCAGGCCAGGAGTTGAGATATATGGGTTCAAGTTCAGACTCTGCACTTGGTAATTATGTAAATGGAAATGAGTCACTTAAACCCTCTGGCTCCAGTCTCCTCAACTCTACCATGAGGAGTTTGGACTGAGATAACCTCTAATTCCTGTTACTGCTGGACCTTGATGATTCCTCTGAGAGCCTGCCTCATGCTGACTTAGTGTTAGTGGGAGATTCTGCCTAACAAGGCCCTATCCACTAGGAAGTGAAGCTTTATGGAAGGTTCCAAGAATAAGAATTTTATGTGTTATACTTAGGTTTCAAATGTAGTTTTGCTTTTAGATAAAGAATGGGTGTTTAAATGTAATTTATTTGTCAAAGGGAAATGTTTTATTCAAATGTTTATAATTTTCCAATAAAGCATAATATTTGAGGACTATTTAGGATGGGAAAGAGGGTAAATCAAATTCAGGACCTAAAATTTCCAATTTAACTTTTAGCAAAATATTAATTCTCTATTTTAAAATTATTAGAGGGCAGAATTAACTGATACTACAATCTCTTTTTTTTATTATGAAATACAGATTTTTTTTGTTCATGTATATTTTTCTTATTTTTTTTTCACAAGAATTTTGCCTTTCTCATTTGTATAGTAATTTTTTCCGTTAGAAGAATCTCTACTATTTTGACATGATATTTAATCTGCCTCAATATATCTATTTACATTTTTGAATCATTTGATTACTTTCATTTGCTTTTTTATTCATGAATTTTTTAAAACCTATCAACAGAACCTAAATCTTCCTTAAGCTCTTTTTAGTTATTCTGCCAATAATAATATCTGTTAAATGGTTGCTTGTTTATTATAGGTTGTATGGCTTTGGTTACTGAGGTAGAGAAAGTATCTGTTTTAGTTTTAGAGTTATTTTGATGTCAATTAGAAAATCTTTACTTTGGAAATTCTCCTTTTTTCTCAGGAAAATGAGCATCAGGATACTGAACCTATTAGAGAAGAACCTCACTTTAATTATTTTGTGATATAGAAATTGAAAATTTGTATAAAACCTATTAAACATAACTTAGAGTCATTCTGAGATTCATGTAAACCGATATATAAAATTCAGGAATGTAATTATAGAATATCAGAGTTAGAAGGGACTCTAAACTACAGTTATCATCATTGTTGTTATAGACATTTATTTCATGCATTTTGAGTAAAATGTTTACTAAATCTACTAAAATAATAGATTAGAAGACCCAATCCAAGTATAAAATAAGCTTAGATTAGATACTCCATTGTATCCAAATAATGAAAACAGCTGTAAGGGAGTTTATATTTAATTTGTAGCCCATTTTGAACTGAGATTTTGGATTGCTAGTATTTCATGGTGACTGTCAGTCTAAAACAAGCCATTACTTGCACACAGCAGTGGAAAGGACACTGGCACTGGGCCCAAAGCTGGGATGTACTAGTATGCCCAGTGTTAACTCTTCCAGCTGTGCAAGCTTGTGTATGTTTTTTCACCTCTCTAGTCTTCTGTTTTCTCATAGTCTAAACAAGGCTATTGCTAACCAGCTCAGAGCCTCATCAGTAATACACTATTTAGATAAAAAGTGCCTAGAGCAGTGACAGCAAACCTGTTGAGCTCGGCGTGTCAGCATTTTGAAAAACCCTAACTTAACTCTGGTGCCGTGTCACATATAGAATTTTTTTTATATTTACAACCATAGTAAAACAAAGACTTATATTTTTGATATTTATTTTATATATCTGAATGCCATTTAACAAAGAAAAATCAACCAAAAAAATGAGTTCGCGTGTCACCTCTGACATGTGTGTCATAGGTTCGCCATCACTGGCCTAGAGTATAACAGACATTCAATAACTTATTTTGTTTTTGTGTATATTCCATTTGGTTCCTAAAGTATGATACTTCCATGGCACTCTCTAAGAAAAATTTGAGGGCTGTTTATGGGATACATTTTTTTTGAGAGGCTTAATGCTTTATGTTCCATGATGTCCTGAATGTTAGAATATACACTTGAGTAATGGATTACCTCACCTGCATTGCAGGCACAGTGGTAGTAGTGAGATAATCTACAAAAAAGTTCTAGAGATATGAGGCTACCATATTATTTGCTGGAAATCTTAGATCTACCTTTGTTGTCCATTGGCACCAAGTATATGGAAATTTGTGATATGAATTTTTGTATTTGCTTTATTCCTGGATCTATTTTTTCATTTTCCTTTCTCATTTATTTCCAATTTATGCTACCTTAACTTTATTTTGTATAATTTTGTATAATGTCATCACTGCTTTAGTACAAGGTGGGGTACAAACACACACACATATATATATACTGTTTTTTTCTACCCCAAAAAATATACACTACAAAATAAGAGGGGGGTGAGCCCTACAAATCTAATTTGTACACAGTGTACTTCTGATTGTTCTGATCAGTTGGATATAAGAGTTTTGTGATGAAGAATAATTCAATTTGGTCATTAGGCTGGAATATTTCCCCCTTAGAAACATTGCATGCTTAGTTTATAAAAGATTCAGTATTACCCAAGTTTGTTATGTGTATTTATAATAAAGTGTCTGAAACACATTGTACTTTAGATTAAACCAATTAGCATTTATTTGCTTGGACCACGATTTCCAGTTTTCTAACTATGTGAATGAGGAAACTTGACCCAACAGACCTACCTGAGGTCTTTGCAGTTTTCCCAGGTAAAGTACAATTCTAGAGCTTGTTGCTCATTTGCAGCTGGAATATATTGCTACAGGAGAGCATGGTGCTCTTTCTGAGGGCCGGTTTCTTCAGGGCCACTGTTTTATGATGCCTGGATAAATAATATTTCCTGTTTAATATTGAACCTGTTTCTGGATTTGGCCAAAATGATACTGTTCAGACATCTGTTAGGCCCCAGGCTTCCATCTGAGTGGCTTTCTCTTCCTGACTACCTTTCTTGTGTGCACTCAGTTTGAGACAGTATGATGTTTGCAAAGATTGTTTTCCCGAGTCAGAGCTATTGCAGAGCATTAGTACTTATGTTATATTAGAATTTTAGTTCTTAGGAATCAAAGAGTAGAATAGAATTACTATAGAATCTAGAATAGAATCACAGAATAGAGTCCAGGGTTGAAAGCAGAGCAATGTGTCCTTTGCACTTAAGGTATTGCCAGATACCAGGCTTGGGTATCCTGTTTACTTGAAACTAATTTCATGATTGGCATTAGTTTGAAAAAAATTAGTTTAGTTATTGACTTTTCCATGTGTGAAATACTTTGCATTTTTATTACTGAAGGATACATAAATTAAACTATATCAAGCAATATTTTTATCTGATACAGATAGAAAATAATAGAAAAATGCTTACTTAGATTGAAATACATACTTGTTTTCCTTAGATATAACCAAAAGTCTAACATGCTAAAAATCTCTGTAATAAAATATTAATATAGGAATAGAAAATAATTAGAAGGAATAAAGTAGCTAAAGCAGAAATATTTCCCATATGTATAAAAAATTAACATGTGACAAAGTTGGTATTTCAGTTTAGTGGGAAATGAGTTCTTAGCTATTAAATGGTGCCATCATGTAATTGGCTAGTCATATGGAAGAAAATAAAACTGAACCCTTATCTTGAAATATATACACAAATATACTAGTAAAGCCCAGATAGAATAACAAAAATTGAAAAATAAATAAAAATTTACAAGAAAATTTGGGAGACTAGATGTGTTATCTAAAGTCAGGGGAGACCTTCCCAACCAAAACTGGTTGAGAAAATATAAAGAAACATAACACATAAAGAAATTGATTATTAAAAAAATCAAGACCTGTTTCAGAAATTGATTATTAAAAAAATCAAGACCTGTTTCAGAAATTGATTATTAAAAAAAAATCAAGACCTGTTCTTCATTTTTACTCTTTTTTAAAAATACGTTTTTATTGGTTTTTAGAGATAGAGAAAGGGAGAGAGATACAGACATAAATACATCAGATGAAAGGAAACATCAATCGCTGCCTCCTGTATGCCCCCTAATGGGGATTGAGTCTGCAACCCGGGCATGTGTTCTGGCCAGGAATCCAACCAGTAACCTCTTGTTTCATGGGTTGATGCTCAACCACTGAGTCACACTGGCTGGGCCATTTTTACTCTTGAATTTAACCCAAGGTCATATGATTGAGCTCCTTGGAAAACACACTATATTTAAAACTCAGCCCCCTGTAGAATAAAATTGGCATCTCAATGCCCAAGAAAAATGCTCTAAAATAGTGACACATAGTAAGAGACACAAGTTGAATCATTTTAACTAGGTGGAAAGGAAACATCACTGAAGAACAATTGCTTGTCTTCAAAGGAAGATGAAACTACCTTCTTGACCAACTATGAGGATTGATGCTAATGTAAGTGAAATATAGAGATTGGTGTTCTAAATAACTCATAGCTATTATTTTTATTTCTGTCAGTCACTATGAAGAGATAGACAGTTGTTACAACTTCCTTCTGTCCTCCAATCTGGTGCCACTTAAAGCCTCTTAGTAAAAAGGAGACACATATGAGGCATAATGTCATATCTTTGGGCCTAAAAATATTTAAGTAAGATTCCCTTATACTGTATTTTAAAGGAATACTTGGATTCATTGTATGACACAAAATCTTGCACAGTTTTTGTGGGCTGTTTTGGATGTGGGGCAATGGTAGTATTTGTGGAAGAGGTTGAAGATTCAATTATTATCAGTTTTGCGGATTTACCATCCCTGACTCTTTCTGATTCTCTTCCACATTGCTTCACATCTGTCTTCATCCAGCTGTGGCATCAGTTTTTGGACACACACACACACACACACACACGAACATATATGCAATGTAATCATTTTTTATACTTCAAAAAAGATGTTTATGAAAATAGATGGACAGCTTAGAAGTATTTTGTTTTTCTTAAAGGTAAACCACTTAACAAACCATAAGAACATACCTGATCTGATGTTTTATGACTCCATCTTGTTTAATTTTATAAGAATATATATAAATGTAAACACATTTTTGTTGGCAGAAAAATAACTTCTGTTTTCTTCCTCCCCAACCTCCAGTTTTTGTCCCACCTATTATATTGTCACGTTGATTACATGCATGTTAATTAACCTGGAGATGCATTAAAACAGCATATGCTAAATATTTATGGGACCCCGAGAGCCTATGAATAGTTTCTTTCTATGGGTTGAAGAAATAGCCTGAAGACTGTAAATGCTTAGCTAATTTAATAAATTCTAAGAAAGCCAGTGTCCACAGAAAGGACATAATTTTTAAAATTTATTTTCTTTAAAATCTCTGGTAGACTCTGATGTAACTTCACTGTACTGTTTTGTCTATCATGGTCCTCCCCCTAAAATTCAGTACTTGAGACTTCAGCCTTTTTTCTTCTTAATATGGATAACTAAAAGTACTTTCTGACCATAAAGGCTGCCAACTGCTTCCTAATAAGCTCTTATGCTTCAAATATTATAATATCAAAATATGTATGTCAGACCCAATGAAAATATTTGAAATTTTAAGGACATATTGGAAGTCCTTTGGGATATATAAATGAGCAAGATGACTAAGTTTATTTGTAGCTTCCAATTTGGTTAAATGCCTGGGAAAATTCAATTCATATGTATGAAGTACATTTTGGGAGGTGAATGTCTTATTATTAGTTTAATTATTTATAAAATTTCTTAATTTTTAATAGTAGAAATAATAAGTAAGAAAAATCTTTTCATGGAAGTTGAGACAATATGATAATAATAGTTAACATACAATGAATGCTTACTATTTGCAAAGCACTGTGCTTAAGGATTTGTATCTCTTCATTAATTTCTACAAGGTACCTGTGAGATTATTAATTTGATTGACTCCATTTTATTGATGAGAAAAGTAAAGCACAGAGAATAGAAACACCTTGCCTAATGTTTAGAAAGGGTGCGGTCAGGATTCAAATGAAGCCAATCTTGAGCCAGACTCTGTGCTTTATATCGTGCCGTCTCTCACATAATTCAAACGCAGAGAGACTTGGTTCAAAGCCCAGCTAGCCCCAGCCTTAACTGAGCCACCCAAGTCTTGGTTTTGTCATCTGTAAAATAGGCACAATAACCCCTATTCTCGTGGGTTGCTGCGAAGATGAAAGGAGAGGATCTATATAAAGGAACAGCAAAGTGCCTGGCACAAAGCAGACAGCTAACAAATGCTGGATGCTTCTCCACTTAATGCACTGGATTTTAAAAAAAATTATGAACCTCTCCTCTTCCCCTTCAAATATGATCTTCATAAAACCCAATTAAAATATTTAATAGCAGATGGTTTACTCATTCTCCATACCATTTAAATTTATGATAAAAGAATTTAGCAACCTGTAAACATAGAAAAAAAAACTATTATTTCTCTCTCCTTCCCCTTCTCTTTGCTTGCTACTGCTTAATGGTGATGTTTTTGTGATAGGGCGGGGTGGGATTGGGGCTGAGGCTGAAATAGCTGAATTTGTGGTTCATTTTGGAATTTTAATTATAAGTCCAAGAATGCTCCTTTGATTAAATTTTGTTATAAGCTTTCTTGAAAAGATCTTTGTTTTCAGACTCTTAAGTGAGGAATAACATAATGGAGATCCCACAACTTGTAATAAGCTAAACCCCTAGTCACAACTACTCCACGAAGAGAATCACATAGAAAGGGTTTTGTGGTGAAACTGGCACATAGAGGAGGGATTTACTTAGACAGACATCACCCAGATATGCTCCTCCAGCAATCACTGGGTCTGTTTATTTAGATGAAGGCTCCAGGCATCCCTGATATCTAAATCTGAGGGCCGTCAGTAGGAAAAAGTACAATGAACTCAGCAAACTTAAAACCACATTCCTCCATCTGTTGAATCCCTCAGTGTCAGGCTCTGAGGAAGCCCAGGTTGTGCAGTGGAAGGGGCAAACAACACATCTTTGAAAAATGTGCCCTTCTCCTCCCACTGCTGTCCTCTAGAACAGTTGAGCTCCAACATCCTTAACATATCGTACACTTGTCTGGGATGGTTACGTGGAAAAAGTCAGCATTGTGCTCTGTGGGTCACGGGCTGCGGTTTGGCAGGCCACGTGCATGGGTTCCCAGGCCACTGTAATCCACGTGAGTAATGGTAACCGAACCCCTTTTCCATTTCCCACCCCTACACATGTCGGCAGGAGAAAAAGACTAAACAGAATGTTCTTATGTTCTTTTTTTATCCTAAATGAAAACAAATAAAAGAATGAGTGGGAGAAGGATCTGGTCAAATTTACTGTAAATGCCTCCAGAAAGAGGCCCTATCACAGTATGTGAGAAATCCTTTGTTCTAGTTTTTGAAATACCAGTCCACTCAGCGAATTAATGTGTAAGCGCCTCTCAAAGTAAATGGAGCTCTTACCGAGTATCTCCTGTCTTCTCCTCGCTGCCGTAGGTGCTGTGGTGACCTGGTCAACGGGGTGTGAGGCCTGTCCTCAAAGAACTTGGATTTTCTTTTTAATTATTTTATTTAAAATTTTATACTCGTCTTCTGGATAAACGTTAACAGAAGTAACACAAGTGTTTGTATCTGCTCCATTTCAGAACACTGCTGAAATAATAAGGAAATTAAATAGATAGAAACGCAAAGGGATAAAGAGACAGAGGGAGGAGATAGCATGTGAGAAATGGCAACAAGTCTCTCTTCAGAACTTAGAAATTAGGTTTTTAACTGATTTAAGTGAAAGATGCAGCTGAAAGTGTCTACAGGAAAGCAAGCTGAGCTTTCCCCACAGAACCTGCAAAGCCCCAGAAGGTAGGCACACCAAGTGCCACAAAGCCATGGGACTAAACATAGGAGGGTTAATTGAAAAACTGTGTAGAAGCTAACTCCTTGGTCTTTGTTCCCTCTTGGAGCATTGGAGAGGACTCCCCTCTACTAGTGTAGAGGCCTGGAGATTTGTTTTTTTGGAGACATTTGCTAGGAAAAAAATTAAAATGGAATAAGCTTTGCTAACAGAATCACTTAAATTAGAGTGGGGAGGATATTATGGAAGCGGGACCTGTGCATATCCTGTGCCTCAATTCTCAGAGCTGCTATTAAGTTGCTAAACCTGTTGCTGAACTCAGCTCAAGGCTGACCCAGGAACATCCTGTAAGAATAGCTGCTGCCTGGACACATATGGGCGTTACCTCCTGCTTTTGTTTTTGCCTCTCTCATTTGCACATTGAAACTAACCAACCCTTGTTAACCTTGTCTGCAGTCCTTCATTTGCATGAAAGAATTACATTTCATGGTTTTTGCCTGTATAAACCCTGACTTTCTTTGTTCTCTCTGGAGAACAATTTACATTGCTACCTAAATCTGTCTCCCAGGCTAATTTGCTCAAATAAATGCTTTTTATTCTTTATTACAATATAAATTTAATCTTGGTGTAACAGATTAGTGAGGAAAAATTATATCCTCCCTAGAAACTATAGTACTAGATTGTTCAAGTTCTTGGAAATTCATCTGTCCTCGCTCCTTTTTTTGAGAACCACTGGAGGATTTAGGAAATAGAAATATGGAATCCATAAAACTTTAAAGACAATGGATTCTCAGAATGGTGGCCAAGGGAACACTGAGGGTGACAGTTATTCCTGTGAACAATCATACCCATAATCATAATAATGTAAACATTGACTATTATTTTTAACCAAAAAACTGATATATTAGGAGAATAGGGAGGGGTGAAGTAAGTTTATTATTGTTAGTGATGTTGGGAGTTGTGGTTGTGGTATAAGAGAATACAATCCTGATTTGCCATAATAAGAAGTAGTGTTTAAAATTGATATATCAAGGAACAGCAGTAAAAGCACATTATTTAGTGTTACAGAGTGGGCTACCATAAAATTAGCTGACAGTTTGAAATTAGTTGCTTCTGGGGAGTGGAACTGGTTTTGATAAAGATAAGGCAAGATTTCTTTTTTCTTTTTAATAGCATTTTAGTGCTCTTTGAATTTCTTCTTAGCTATGTACCTGCATTAAATAAAAAAAAATAAATATAAAAAATTTAATGGCCTTTTATTATATCCATTAGGATGGGTTGTTATTTTGCATTAATAAACAATTGCGCAAATTCAGCAGACATGCCTAAGCCTCATGTCTAACATGACTCAGCAAAAGTCTCTGATTTCTGTTCTTCTGTAGTCACTTGAAACTCTGAGATGGAGGCTTTGTATCATTAGCGCTTTATCAATCACTGTGGCAGTGGAAAGGACATTCTGGAGTTTTCTAATTGGCAGTTAAATGCTCTGGCTCAGAAGTGTCACACATTACTGCAGCTCACAACTTATTGGTCAGCTAGTCACATGATTCCACCCAACCACAAAAATGCCAGGAAATTTGTGTTTCATGTGTTTCAAGGTGAGGAGTGCTAAGCATCAGTGAGCAGAATGAATGACCATGACATGCGTTTTTCCATTTCGCTTTAGTCTTTGTTCCCCTCTCTCCTTTTAATTTTCTATGTCCCAAGCCAGTATCACAATTAATCTAGTGAATGAATGTCTTTCTACTTGCTATCCTATCTAATAAAGAGGGAGTATGCTAATTGACCCTCACTCCATTGCAAAGATAGTGGCACCCACAGCCAATAAGGAGGGAATATGCTAATAGACTACCCTACCCTCAAAGATGGCAGTGCCCACAGCCAATAAGGAGGGAATATGCTAATTGACTGCCATTCCTTCACACCCATGTGGCCACCCCCATGTGGTCAAAAGATGGCCACCACAAGATGGCCAGCAGGGGAGGGCAGTTAGGGGTGACCAGGCAGGCAGGGGAGGGTAGTTGTGGGTGACCAGGCCAGCAGGGGAGGGCAGTTGGGGGTGAAAAGGCCTGCAGGAGAGGGCAGTTATGGGTGACCAGGCCAACAGGGTAGGGCAGTTGGGGGTGACAGGGCCTGCAGGGGAGGACAGTTGGGGGCAATCAGGCTGGCAGGGGAGCAGTTAGGCATCGATCAGGCTGGCAGTGGAGTGTTTAGGGGGTGATCAGGCTGGCAGGCAGAAGCGGTTAGGGGCAATCAGGCAGGCAGGCAGGGGAGCAGTTGGGAGCCAGCAGTCCTGGATTGTGAGAGGGATGTCCGACTGCCCACAGGGATTGGGCCTAAACAGGCAGTCAGACATCCCCCAAGGTCTCCCAGATTGGAGAGGGTGCAGGTTGGGCTGAGGGACACCCCCCCCCCCCGTGCACGAATTTTGTGCACTGGGCCTCTAGTGTTTTTATAAAAATGCAGCCATTTTTCTATATATGTTACTCTGCAACTTGCTTTTCTTACTTAACAACATAATATGAGTTTTCTCCAAGGTCAAACTATTTTGATCTAACTAACTCTACAGCATATAGCATGAATGTACTAAAATTCATTTAATCAATCTCTTTCTGATAGACATTGAGGAAGTTTATGAACTTTTGTTACAGCAAAAGGAACAACAATGAACATTCTTGCTCATACATCTTTCTATATTAGTACTTTATTTATTTTTTTTTGTGAGTCCCTGAAGTAGGATTGTTGTGTTAAAGGAGAAATGTTTTTGCATTTTAATAGCTATCATCAAATTACTTTCCTTTAAGATTGTAGGGATTTACATTTTCACAAGCAAAAATCAGATTGTCCACTTACCAGCATCCTCACCAGCATTATGTAATCTTTCTTTCTCTAAATTGATGGGTTATATTTTAATCAAGAATATACAACAAATGTAACCTTAAAATGACTGGTGATTGCCTGACCAGTTTGGCTCAGTGGATAGAGCGTCGGCCTGCGGACTGGGGGGTCCCGGGTTTGATTCTGACCAAGGGCATGTGCCTTGGTTGTGGGCACATCCCCAGTGGGGAGTGTGCAGGAGGCAGCTGATTGATGTTTCTCTCTTATCGATGTTTCTAACTCTCTATCCTTCTCCCTTCGTCTCTGTAAAAAATCAATAAAATATATTTTAAAAAATGACTGGTGATTAAGAGAATATGTAAACAAGAGAAAAGTTAAGTGTGAAGGCAGTAAGAGAGATTCTTAAGGGGAACTCCTGAACTATAAAGAAGTCAGAGAACATTCCAGAGGACAGGAACAGCACAAACAACCTCCCAGAGGCAGGGGTGCTGCTGCCAAATTTGCTGAGCAGCAAGAAAAGCTTGTCTCCCATGGAAAACACGTGCTGGACAATGGGGAGAAGTAACACTGGGCTGGTAGGATGGGAGAGGAGTGTACTAGGTATTCTGATAAGGGAGAGAGAGTTAGACCTGAAATTTAGCTGGAGGAAAGAGTCAGCTAGGATAGACTTTGCAACAGAAAAGTCACATAATAGAAAGATGTGCTTAACAAAGCTTTTTGGCAGGAGGCTGTAGGTAGTAGGTAGCTTGAATGAAGAGTAGCTAGGAAGATGTTGTAGTGATATAGGCATAAAAAGGGTTTTACATGTCTCGATCCATGTTTCTCTGTATTTAGCAAACACAATTATGCTAAAAGAAAGAATACAGTAACAGAGTTAAACTGTGGCTTTTGTGGTTTTTTTTTAAAAAAAATCCCTAAAATCTTACCAGAATGGAAGAAAAGCAGAAATGTGAAGGAAATGGAGGCTATAAGTAGAAGTAAAAAGATGAATAAGATTAATTCAGAACATGAGATGTAAGAAGAAAGCAATTTTAAACAAATATTTTGGCAAGGACAGCATAAACACAGCTGTCAGAGAACAGGGCATCTCAAAGTAAAACTGTCCTTAAGAAGAGTAAAATAGTGCACAGTTACTACATGAAGGGAAACTATAAAGTGGGTTAAACTTATTTAGAGTTTTTTATTACATATCTGTTGTGGCCTTTGGTTCTGTTTTTTGTTTTTTTTTAGAATGTGGAGTGAGACTAGAAAAAATACTATATGATCATCATATAAACCAGCGGTTCTCAACCTGTGGGGTCGTGAACAATGAAAATACATCCTGCATATCAGATATTTACATTACGATTCATAACAGTTAGGAAGTAGCAACGAAAATAATTTTATGGTTGGGGGTCACCACAATATGAGGAACTGTATTAAAGGGTCGCAGCATTAGGAAGGTTGAGAACCACTGAGAGAAAATAGAAATGCAGATGATACACAGAATCTGTTTGTAAAGATGTATATGACACATGCAGACACACACACAAATTCTTTCTGTGCCAATGAAGTAGCCAAGTCATTCCCAGGCCAATACAAGTTGAGCAAATTTAAAAAGCAAACAACAAAAACACAGGTGTTATTTTTTTTTAACTACTGAAATGCAACTAATGAGTGTCTGGAAATTCTTTCAGTTTTCTGTGTCTCTTTCTGCAACAATGCAGGAAGAACCATTATGGCCCTTAATCTTTTCGTTCTAGAGTGACATTGAATTATCAATTAAAATGGAGGAGTGAATAATTAGTTTTAATAGGCAATTCTGGAGGGATTTCTTTGAACACTTTGGATAAGGTAATGCAATATTTGTGGTGACGCCTTCTGGCTTTCCTTTCTCCAGACCGTTTTTATCTACCTGGCTTATGGGTCCCTTTTTGCATGCTGTTGGCTATTTCCTATGTGCAACGTGGCAGGTCATCTGCTTTCTCTCAGAGCTCCCATGCCAGAGCTGACCAGCAGACCCTGAGTGAAGGATGAATGATTACTCTGACACAGGTTCGCTGTGAAAGAGAGGGCTAAGGGACTGCTTGGCTAAAGGAACCAGACAGCCTCGATCCCCTGCCTTGTTAGGCTTTTATTGTAACAGCAGTTTGAGATAAATTTTATCTTTTAGATACAATCAGTAGGTTAAGTAATCTTGGGAGGGCACAAGTGTTTGCAGTGTCCTTTAAACAAGAACACCCAAAGATTAAGCATAATGATTCCAGTAAACACCTGGGGGTCTGCTCATGCACAGACTTCTTTGGAAAGGTCAAGGAATAATTAGGGGCACCACCTTTGGCACTCCCCTTAGTCTCCCCTAAGTTGGAATTCTGATAAACAGGACAGGCTGCCTTCAGCACACTTCCCTTTTCTCAGAATGTGCTCCTTACAAACTTTCCCACCAAGTCTCATGTGCTCCCCAACACCCCCATCCTTTGGATCACACACGCCTTCAGCAAGAAACATTCACACTCTTACCTTATTCCTTCTTTCTGTATTGGTGCAAGACATGAATATTTAATAAATGTCATATTGTGCAGTGATGTCATTCATTCAACTCATAATCCCATTTCTGACAGTAGCATGCAGGGCATTTTGTGGAAAGTCATGGTTCCCTTCATAAAACCACAATGAAAAGGTGAAAAATTTAACCTCCATAATAAAGTTTCCTGTAATATATTGGTTTGTAATATTACTCCCTATACCTAGAGTATCCATGGCTTTATATAAACTGCATGGGGAAGCTATGTAAAAAAAGAGAAAAGGGACAAAATAGGAATTTATTTTATTCTCACATTCCATTTTCAGTTTTGCATTCCAGAGTTAAAGTGGTTAATTTTTTTGAATATGTAACTTTAGGTAGGAACTCATTGGGCATTTTAGGGGAATATTAGATTGTGATAAAATGTCTAGAGTGGGCAAGAATTGGCTTTCTAAAGTTGTTTCCTATCTTCTAGGTTGGTTCTTCTTAAACTGTGTGGTAGGAAACTAGCTTTCCCCCATTTTTGTAGACTGCTATCTTTATGAAAGTCAATGAACTCATAACAAAAGACCCCAAAACATGCAAGTTATAAGCTCTCACATTTTATATTAGATTAACAAAGATAAAATTACTCTGTCAGGTTGCTGTGAAAGTTTATAAACACCCATTTCAAGTTCTGGATGAATTCTATCGCAGATAGCAGCAAAGAAAACAGGACTGGCCCTGGACAGCAGTGAACCTCACTTTGAGAACTGTCTTTGACATTACTATCCATAGTAAGCTCAGTTTCCCAGAAAAGAAATTCTCCATGGTGTGGAGCA
The DNA here is from genome assembly GCF_028538775.1 of Myotis yumanensis. NCBI lineage: Eukaryota > Metazoa > Chordata > Mammalia > Chiroptera > Vespertilionidae > Myotis > Myotis yumanensis. The sequence continues at coordinate 62,184,351 of NW_027223757.1, forward strand.
GCACATGATAATGGGACATAATTAATGACAAAGAAAAGAACATAATATGCTTGGCTCTGAAATGTGCACACTTCTTAAAGTGCCAAGACAGGCTGAGTAACTAAGGGCTCATGGGGTGTGGGAAGGCTGAACTAAAGCCAATGGCAAGCTCATGAAAAACCTACAGTGTATGCTTTGGAATGCAATTTCCTAAGTGCCTGCTTTCTGTAAAGAGATGGATAAAATTATAGTTGACCGAGCTAGAATTTTTATATTTTGTAAAAAATATATTTTTCAGAAGAGAAAACCATACTCATAAGACACAGATAACAGTATGGTGATTACTAGAGGGGAAGGGAGGTTGCGGGAGGAAGAAAAGAGCATCTAGGGGATAAATGGTGACAGAAGGAGACTTGCCTTTGGGGGGATGAACACACAGCACAATATACAGATGATGTATCATAGAAACGTACACTTAAAACCTATATAATTTTATTAACCAATGTCACCCCAATAAATTCAACACAAATATTTTTTAATAAAAAAGAAAGTCCTTGATAAGCCAGCTTGTAGCTTAAGGTGAGATCATAAGAAACAAAAGAGGACAGAGCTGTTCTGTGCAGTACAGTGTAATCACTGGTCACGTCTGTGAACCGTGATAGGAATTTCTGCTCTGCCACGTGTTAGGTCTGTGAACCTTAAAGTGTTACTTCTCTAAGCCTCAGCTTCCTTGTGTGGAAAAAGAGGTGATCATAATAGAATCTATCTCACAGGATTTCTGCTAGCAGAATTAAAAGCATGATGCACAGTGTATGTTATTGTTAATAACAATAAAAACTATTTTATATGTCAGCAATTTTACTGGGTGGGGTAGGTACGTTACCATATATTATATATGATAGCATTTTCCAAAACTTTGCACAGAAGGTTAATTTTGCTCCACGCCAAAAGAGTTCCATAGCCTAATAAATATGTGAAACCCTGCGTGTTTTCAGATTCGCACGACATCTGCTATTCTATTAAGGTCTTGGGAAAATCATGCATAAATAAACCTGTGAACGTTTATTTACTAGTTCTTCATAGGCATATTTGGTCACACAATGACTTTTAGAAAAATATAATAACTAATGAGAGTTAACATACATCATGTGCTTATTGTATGGAGGTACTAATAAAATAGTTAAA